>NC_136492.1:103712508-103927508 GCF_053919585.1 Euprymna scolopes
CAATCATTAAGATTACTTGACACCCCCGGCAGCGGTCTATATAACAATCCATTTAGATAATCTAGACCTATCCAAGCCCCATCGTGTCGGATCTTGCCTCACAATCTACCTAACACTTAACTCTTATCTTTGAGTGGACTGTAGGCCTCGAAAAGTGGTAACACACTAAGTAAAAAAACACTTATTTTTCTTGAATTTAAAAATGATACAAAATAGCATATTTATGCACGAAAACAAACTTAAAATTAACAACATCAGACATAAATTTATGTAAAAATAGATAAGTTCTGCAAAACAAAACAGGAATCATAGTTACTTTTACGTAGTTAATAGGCCCTATAATTGTGTAAAAAATAATGGCTACTACAACTGTGTAAACATGAATGGATACTAAAATTGTGTAAAATTGAATGAATACTAAGATTGTGTAAAAATTAATGGCTACTATAATTGTGTAAAAATGAATAGATACTAAAATTGTGTAAAATTGAATGGATACTACAATTGTGTCAAAATGAATGGATACTAAAATTGTGTAAAAATTAATGGATACTAAAATTGTGTAAAATTGAATGGATACTACAATTGTGTCAAAATGAATGGATACTACAACTGTGTAAAAATTAATGGGCACTACAATTGTGCTAAAATGAATGGATACTACAATTGTGTAAAAATTAATGGCTACTACAATTGTGTCAAAATGAATGGATACTAAAATTGTGTAAAATTGAATGGATACTACAACTGTGTAAAAATTAATGGGCACTACAATTGTGTAAAAATGAATGGATACTACAATTGTGTAAAAATTAATGGATACTACAATTGTGTAAAAATTAATGGATACTACAAATGTGTAAACATGAATGGCTACTACAATTGTGTTAAATGAATGGATACTACAATTGTGTAAAAATTAATGGCTACTACAATTGTGTAAAAATTAATGGCTACTACAATTGTGTAAAAATGAATGGGCACTACAATTGTGTAAAAATGAATGGCTACTACAATTGTGTAACAATTAATGGGCACTACAATTGTGTAAAGATGAATGGATACTACAATTGTGTAAAAATGAATGGATACTACAATTGTGTAAAAATGAATGGATACTACAATTGTGAAAAAAATAATGGATACTACAATTGTGTAAAAATGAATGGATACTACAAATGTGTAAAAATGAATGGATACTACAATTGTGTAAAAATTAATGGATACTACAATTGTGTAAAAATGAATGGCTACTACAATTGTGTAAAAATTAATGGACACTACAATTGTGTAAAAATGAATGGATACTAAAATTGTGTAAAAATTAATGGATACTACAATTGTGTAAAAATTAATGGCTACTACAATTGTGTAAAAATGAATGGGCACTACAATTGTGTAAAAATGAATGGCTACTACAATTGTGTAACAATTAATGGGCACTACAATTGTGTAAAGATGAATGGATACTACAATTGTGTAAAAATGAATGGATACTACAATTGTGTAAAAATGAATGGATACTACAATTGTGAAAAAAATAATGGATACTACAATTGTGTAAAAATGAATGGATACTACAAATGTGTAAAAATGAATGGATACTACAATTGTGTAAAAATTAATGGATACTACAATTGTGTAAAAATGAATGGCTACTACAATTGTGTAAAAATTAATGGACACTACAATTGTGTAAAAATGAATGGATACTAAAATTGTGTAAAAATTAATGGATACTACAATTGTGTAAAAATTAATGGCTACGACAATTGTGTAAAAATGAATGGATACTACAATTGTGTAAAAATTAATGGCTACTACAATTGTGTAAAAATTAATGGCTACTACAATTGTGTAAAAATTAATGGCTACTACAATTGTGTAAAAATTAATGGCTACTACAATTGTGTAAAAATTAATGGATACTACAATTGTGTAAAAATGAATGGATACTACAATTGTGTAAAAATTAATGGATACTACTGGATTAGGGCTCGTGTTTTGACAAGCTTGTGGGTTTGACCTTTACTCCTGATCTGAAATGGAACACGTACATCAAGTCTGTTGCCAAGGTCGCTGGAAAGATGGTGGGATCCTTCTACTGCTCCAGAATATATCTCACTGCTGATGCAATTCTCTATCTATATAAAAGCCAAGTACGTCCAAGGATGGAATACTGTTGCCATATCTGGGCAGGAGCTGCTAAAAACACCTATCCTGCCTTGACAGAGTACAAAATAGACTTCGTTGCTTAGTGGGGGATGCCCTTTTCTCTACCCTGCAACCTCTCTCCCACAGAAGAGATGTTGCGAGCCTATCCTTGTTTTATCGTTATTTCCATAAAGACTTCATCAAATCTCCACACTAACGTAATGTACTTGCAATAACCCTTATCCCTGAGTGGCTTACGGGCCTTGATAAGTGGTGATCACTGTGTAAAAAAAAAAATTGTATAAAAATGAATGGATACTACAATTGTGTAAAAAATAAATGGATACTACAATAGTGTAAAAATTAATGGCTACTACAATTGTGTAAAAATGAATGGATACTACAATAGTGTAAAAATGAATGGATACTACAATTGTGTAAAAATTAATGGATACTACAATTGTGTAAAAATGAATGGATAATACAATTGTGTAAAAATGAACGGATAATACAATTGTGTAATGGTTCAATCTCAGTTTGAAACTATTGCATTAAATTTTTTACGTAGATTTGCGAACAAAAACAGTAAAGAACGGAATCGATTTTTTTAATGCAAGTTTTCCCAAATGTAATTTAAAGAGAAAAAAAATTGCAGATAAGCGATAGAATACGAAAAGGGAGACAATTCTTCCATCTAAAAGACAAGTGCAGTAACTGTTTTACTGTACAAGATACAAATATTACAGTCCACTTCATGCGTGTGCATTGTTCTGGCCCAAACTTCATAAATGCGCATTTTTATTATAATGATAAAAACGAAATACTAATACTACTATATTACTACGAGTACATCTTTCGAGCACCGAAACAATATTTATTCTAAAACTAAATAAAATCTTGTATACACTTTTAAAATATAATTAAAATATTAATTCGTTCAAAATACAATTAAAATTTTAATTCGTTTAAAATATAATTAAAATATTAATTCGTTTAAAATACAATTAAATTTTAATTCGTTTAATATATAATTAAAATATTAATTCGTTTAAAATATAATTAAAATATTAATTCGTTTAAAATATAATTAAAATATTAATTCGTTTAATATATAATTAAAATATTAATTCGTTTAAAATATAAGTAAAATATTCATTCGTTTAAAATATAATTAAAATATTAATTCGTTTAAAATATAATTAAAATATTAATTCGTTTAATATATAATTAAAATATTAATTCGTTTAAAATATAATTAAAATATTAATTCGTTTAAAATACAATTAAAATATTAATTCGTTTAAAATATAATTAAAATATTCATTCGTTTAAAATGCTATCACCATTCGTTGCAAGGATGCTGGAAAATGGTTGGATCATGCTATCGCTCCAGTAGATATTTCGCTGCCGATGCAATCTTCCACCTGTATAAAAAGAGTCAAGCACATCCTAGGATAGGGTACTGTTGCTACATCTTGATAGGAGCTACCTTAACAGAGTTCGAAACTGACTTTGTAACATTATAAGTGATGCCCTTTTCTCTTCTCTGCGACCTCTTTCCCAATTAAGAGACGTTGCGAACTTGTCTATGCTGTATCATTATTTTCATAGCAAATGTTTGTCTGAGCTCCAATCTATGGCCCTCGCTTGATAATCTTTCACAAAAAAACGCTCGTCTAGTCAAAACCACTATCAGCAATTTCCACACTCTCTATCGATGTCTAAACATAAACGTGGATTCCATGAACAAAGTTTCTTTCCTAGAACTTGCCTACCTGTTTCGCTGGTCTGCTTTCCTACAATATTGTTGTCTTCAAGTCCAACTTAAACAAGTTCTTGTTGAACAGTCTTCTTAAATAATCTAATTATACCAAATTTCTACTACTAACGATCATTACGCCATTGTCCCACTGACTAGCGTACACACATTAACCCTTATCCTCGAGTAACCTTGATAAGTAGTGACCCGTTTGTAAAAAATGTCAAACAAGCCCCCCTTCTTTATTTCTCTCGAACATATATAACTTTCATTGAACAAAATAGAACGTATATTAGTTAAACATAAATGTACAATATATTCCATAAAAATGACAGAAACTTGTTTCCTTTTGGAAACTAGTGATGTCGTTTCATATCGGGACTAGCAGGACTGCTCGGTGTTGCCCAGGCAATTTTAAAAAGTAGCAGCTGTTAAAGAGTGTGTGTAATATTTGTGCCTCAAAACACCACTAAAACCAAATGTAATCTTACTTTTGGGTTACTATCTGTTCCATGCAAAATATTGAGCACTATGAATTATTACTCCCCGACACTGTGTTGAAACACACCTGTTGTATATAGGATTCAGAGCACCAATAAAATCAAGTTAATAAACATTTGGGTTACTACGTACTCTATCTAGGATATTGAGCACTTATAAGATTGAGAGGACCTTCAGAACAATACTAAAACCAAATCCCCAACCCATGGGAGATAATTTTTTGTTTCTCACTTTTGGGTTAGTACCTGCCATACTCAGGATATTTGGATTATGTCTCCCGGAACAAAAGGACATAGAATTTCTTTATCCCGGGTGACATTGTGGAGGAAACTAATGTCTAAATTTCAAACTGAAAAAAGTTTGCTATAAGATTAAAAATAATGTTTACTTCTTAAAAACGGTAATGCATGTTTACCAGGCTAATGTTTTCCATTATTACAGAGAGAGAGAGAGAGAGAGAGAGAGAGAGAGAGAGAGAGAGAGAGAGAGAGAGAGAGTTGTTAAAAGTGGTAGTAGTAGGGTGTGGAGAGGTTGGGAGGGGGAAATCAAAACAACAGTAGGCAGCTCAGGTGGAGAGAGATGATTTTAAATAGTCAACCATATAGAGGCCTATTCGTGACCAGACACGAAGGAGGAAAAGAAGGTGAAAAAAACCCCTAATGTCTTAGCTGATGCGTCCATCGTGAAACCGGAAGTCGCGAGCGTTGGAATTAAGGGTAGTCAATGGAAAGGAGACGACGACCCGCGAAAATGTCGACGAAAAAAAAACAAAAAAACGATCCCTCCTTGTAAAAAAATGATGGTGAAAGAATTAATGTTTTTGGCCAATTTTGCGATATTTGTCGTCCAAGAGCCTGAGCTTTAAAACTATACCGATTTCGTCACATTCCGACCTGTCTGTCGGAAGTTTTTGAGAGACATACATACGTACATACATGCATACATACATACATACATACATACATACATACATACATACGCACACTAACAGACAGGTTAGATTTATATAATAGAAGATTATTTTAGCATGGTCCATAAATACCCGAAACTTTTTTTTTACTTAGTTACTTTAAAGGGATTAAAATGTATTTCTAGTTACTTTTAAAGTTCTAAAAAAGTGAAGAGTACACTATTAGCTGGAATCAAATCAAAAAACGCTCCTGTCTATAGCCGTTCCTGTCTGCAGCCAACTGAGCTAAATACCACAATCACTAGAATACGTTTGAAATTAACATATTTATTAGTTTTCAGTGTTTCGAAAGGTAAGAAATGTACACATGCGCAGATGAAACATTGACGAAAGTATGGTGAAATTTGACCATCCTCCTAACGAATTATTTGACATTTCTATCTCAAGGAATTAATCATTTTTTTAAATTTCTGATATTACACATCCAAAGCCATGCCAATAAAGAAAATACCAAACACACGCATATGTTTATATAATAGATGGCGAATTATCTATAAAAGACTTAGGCAAAGCCAAGGTGAACACTTAAAAGTGATATACAAATAAATGGCAAAAATCAGGCCTAAAAGTTAAGGTATTAGCGAATTTAAAAAGGACAAACCTCCTAAATAAACAAACATTCAGATTAGATAAAATACCGAAATTGATGTCAATAGACGCTATTTAAATTACTTGCGAATGAGGCACAAATGTATCGGAATCAGTTGAACTTTAGTTACTTTTGGGTGTAAGATATATGTGCTGTTGGTTTATATAGACAATAAAAACGAATAATTTTAATTAGCAGGAGAATTTTCCCCCGCTCTTAAAACCAATCTTTCCCGATTCAGTCAGACGGATCTGCCACAAAAATAACTTTTGTACAACTTTATGATATTTATGAACAACTTCTAATTGCTTATGTGCTGATTATTATAACCCACAAACAATTAATGAAACTTCCTCTTTATAGCGGGGAGGGGGGGGGGCGTCCGGCGTTTCCCGGTCATAAAATTAAAAAAAAAAAAATTGACAACGGGAGCGAGGGGTTGAGAGCGTAAAAAAAAAAAAAAAAAAACGGAACTTGGGTGCCATCAGCCAGAAGCGAAACCGAAAGCAAAATTTTGTAAGCAAAAAAAAAAAAAAAAAAAAAAAGAAAGAAAAAGAAATAAATAAAAAAGAAAAGAAAGAAAAAAAAGAAAAATGTCGTGTGCCGGACGCAAACTTACGTAACTTAAGTTAGTAAGCGAACGCTTTTATCAACGGGCTTATGAGAACATAGATGTCATAACTTAAAACGTAAGAAAATAACGGCGGTTAGTGCATGCGCGGTTTGCAAACCGCGTCTAAAGCAAGGTTTTTATATGACCACTTCCGCTTTCAAACATTCTACACGAAATAATTGACGATTTTTTCCAAGGTGCATAACAAAAGAGATGGGATTTTACAGAGAAGGAGATAGTGATGTTGAAATATTGTGTTAAAAAGATTTAGATGGAGGATACTTTTTATATTATAGTTTTGAAGGTGGCGGTGCTGATGTAGGCTCTGATGCCGACCTACCGACTCGACATACCGTGTTCGATTACCGTCGATTACATGGTACCAATATTCACTAGGGATGTTGTTAATTTTCGTGTTGTTCCTCCTATGAATAGCTGATTCTAAAAAGAATTAGACAAACCAATTCCAACAACAGAATCAAATATGTTTTAAAAAAATCGTAACCGGATGATTTTAACAAATCAAATTCTCTTATTATCTATTATATAAAGGAAAGTCGTATTTTCGTTCATGTGCATTTGTGTGTGTGTGCCTAAAATTCAGGATTTACCAAAGATCCAATAATCAAATCTTACACCATCGAGTTATGCATTCTTACCAGTTGATTATGGCGACAAACCCTGTAATATTTTTGTTCTGCGTGAGAAGGGTAAGGGACATAACGTTATACCATTCTTATTATTAGTTCTAAAAACAATGTCATGTATCACGGAAAAGTGTATACGTTTGAAGTAGCTAAATAGGATTAACAACAGTACTCGAGTAATACAATCTGAAATGAACTGGTATTCGTGGTCGTAACTGGTAATATCCACAAGTTTTCGGCTTATCTTTCGACGACTCACAGACTGTAATACCCGGCTTATATTTATGGCATACACAGCCAATCATATTCTTGTATGGAAGAATCCGGATGTAATCACATTCAATGCATCACAATACTGAAACTCGATCAAAGCGTAAGTCGGTTGCTGATGACGTTATTATTCCTTATTTTCATTCTTCCAGTTATATAGAACCAGTTGCCGAAGAAAGAAAGCGCTAGACAGTGTGTATGTGTGCGTGTGAAGAGAGACAGATATATATATATATATATATATATATATATATATATTATAATATAAAGCTGAATGTCTGTGTGTGTATGTGTATGTGTATGTGTATGTTTGTGTGTATGTGTGTGTCTGGTCACGAATAGGCTCCCATATGGTTGACTATTTAAAAAAAACTGATTACATATAATTATAGAAGATGTATCGAGACGCAGGAATGGGTATGTTTGATCTGGCAGAACAGTGGTTCATTAAAATTGTGGGGTCTGCGTTCGCGCCTGGTCCACAAAGTATGGAAATAAAAAATGTAAAAATTAAAAAAAAAAACGTAATAAAATTGTGAGGTCTGCGTTCGCGCATGGCCTCCATAGAATGGAAATAGGCACAAATTTTAATAAAGACTTTTCATATCTATCAGTGTAAGTATACTTTGATAATTATGTTTCAGTTTGAAGAAATATGGTATAATAAAATCATGGGGCGTTCGTTCACGCCTGACCTCCATAAAATGGAAATATGTCACAAAGTTTAACAAGGTTTTTTAATATAGATCCACAGAATATTGTGATAAGTGTTTCAGTGTGAACAGGTATGGTATAATAAATTATGGGGTTTATCTATTTTATTTTTTTACTTTCATCATATTTTGCTTTGGTTTTGATACCCCCGAATTCAACCCAAATTTACAACCATTCCTTTCCATAACCTATAATACTTTCATAAATCAGAGTCCATTTTCTGTAGGCTGTTTTTGAACCCAGTCAACGACGGGTACTTTTGCTAATATATATATATATATATATATATATATATATATATATATATATATATATATATATAGATAGATATAGAGAGAGAGACAGAGAGAGACAGAGAGAGAGAGAGAGAGAGAGAAAGAGAGAGACAGACAGACAGAGACAAAAACAGAGAAACAGACGCAGGACTGCGTGAGAAGGTAAAAGTTATACGTATATTTTAACTTTTCTATTTTGTTATCCATATCTCCGGACAGTACCGCTTGACCTTGCAAGTGGTTCAATGATGTTTTCTTTAACATGGTAGCATAGACTTTTGACTTTTCGTATATGATGCCGCTTCATGAGTTGGGTATCATGACCGACGCATACCACAAAAACCACCACCACCACAATCACCACCACCCCATCACCACCACCGCGTTACTTCTCCATCTGTAAACTAAGATTTTCTTGCGATGAATTTGGAGACTGATTTTCATTTGCTTATTTTTGTTAACACTTTTGTTCTGATTTATATTTAAGATATTTTTGTTTTTAATTATATTCATAAACCATTCCTCAGACTGGTTAATAAACAAGGCTACAGGGCGTAACTGATGCAGTTATTTTGTTTCGGACTTGTTAAAACATTAATGTTTATTTTCAGTCTTTATTTACTTACACTTTCTCAAACAGACGACAACCTAATACTCCTGTTTTTATACGTCGAAAGTTTTTGGTCGTTTAAAAATGCAATTTATAAGTAAAAGTTATCATTGTGGACATACGAGGGGAGTCTTAAAAGTAATGCTTTCTAATTTTTATTCCGCCCCAATGGATCAAAGTAGATTGCAAATTACATTGTTATGATGATTGAACTTATGCATTCGTGATCTGAAAGTTTCATCTCTCTATTGCAGATATTGACGGTATGAAACTAAGTAACCTCTGGTATGGACGTGCTCTAGAAACAGAGATACGTCATTGAATCCTTTACAAAAGTGCATGGTGAATGATGGTGACTATGTAGAAAAATAAATTCGGCAGCAAAAAAGCTCATTTTAATGGTATCACTCCTGCCTTCGTAGCTCTTTAATTTTTTGAGTTAAAAAATAGGAAGCTTTACTTTTGGAACGACCCTCGTAAATTAGTCTAAAACAATATATTTTGATTTGCAAACTCATTTGTCGCATATTTGCGTTCAAAATTTAAATATTTAATGGAAGGTATAAGCAGTTGAAGTTACTGTAATTATAAGTAGTTAGTACAATGAAAGGGGGGGGGTGACAGCTTGTCATTTCAGGAAATAGTGTAACAGATAGATCGGACAGGAAGGAACTGAAATAATTGGTGCCCGGAAGACTCGTCCCGGGAAAACTCGTCCCGGGAAAACTCGCCTCGGGAAAACTCGTCTCCGGAAAACTCGTCTCCGGAAAACTCGTCCCCTTTCGCTAGGTAGGAAAACTGGTCCCTTATTGAATAAATATCGATTGAAAACACATTTCATGATCATTCTTGAAGGAGATATAATTTTTTAAAATAGACTATAGCCCCCCCCTAATATTTTTTAAAAAAATTTTTACTTGTTTAATGTTTTTTTTTTTTTTTTTTTAAATAAAATCGATTTTCTAAGTGTCCGTTTTCTACCTAACTGGCTAAGTTCTTAGTGGTTTCACTTATTTTAAAGCGTTTATTATGTTCATACAAAGTTAATTACAATTTTTTTTTGTTCTTTTTTTAACGATGTTTTTTGGAGTCATAAAAACAATAATTAAAAACAAAACCCAAAAATTAAAAAACAGGGAGCGATTCGATTTTTCGTTACTTTTTTGTTTTGGTTTTTTAATTATGATAGTTTTTTTGTTGTTATGTTTTTGTTTTCTCTCATACCAAATGCACTCATGCGTTATTTAAAATTATAATTTTATCAATTATCAACATTTATTGTCGTCCTGTCAAATTTTGCAAAAATTATTTAATAAATTAAAAACGAAATATTTTTTGGCGCGAGAGATGCCATGTGCTAACAATCTCTCGTTAACTAATTTTTAATTTTTTTTATTTTTTACTTCAAAATTCTAAAATCAATCATTAAGAGAAAAAGTAATCACTAAATAAATTTATTAATCAATTTTCTTGAAAACCCCGCCATCGTTTATCAAGAATCTTTTTAATTTCATTTTTTGTTGGTTGTTTTTCGGAGGGAGATATAGTTTTTACCCCCCCCCCCCACTCTCTCTCTCTCTCTAAATTATATTTTAAAAAATATTAAAATTTATTATTTTCTTTTTAAAACCAAATCTCCCGCAGTAATTTCTTTAATTATCGGGTTTGTATTACTGTACACATAGATTCGAAAAAGTTGTCAAAAAATAAATATACAACAAATAAATGTTATCAAAGGCAAGATAAATTACTTTTTTACCAAACTGGATATAATTTTCGTGTTTTTATTCAATTTAACATGTTTATTCAGCTCAAAAAGCATACAGTGTTTACTGATGTATTGGAAAATTCAAAATGGCGGCCGACTCTCTCTTTAACACGGTAAGTTCGGGAAAAGGTGTTATAAATAATAAACTAGACAAAATACTATTAAAAAAACCACCGAATATATGTCAAGTTATGTCACGGTAACATATATTGAGCAAATTTCTAACAGTATTTTGTCTAGTTTAGAGTCGGCCGCCATTTTAAATTTTCCAATACATCGGTAAACACTGTATGCTTTTCAAGCTGAATAAACATGTTAAATTGAATGAAAACACGAAAATTATATCCAGTTTGGTAGAAAAGTAATTTATCTTGCCTTTGATAACATTTATTTGTTATATATTTGTTTTTTGACAACTTTTTCGAATCTATGTGTACAGTAATACAAACGCGTAAATTCTTTTTATATTAATATAAAAAAGCGGTCTCGTTTATGAACATAATAACCGCTTTAAAATAAGTGAAACCACTAAGAACTTAACCAGTTAGGTAGAAAACGGACACTTAGAAAATCGATTTTATTTAAAAAAAAACAACAAAAAACATTAAACAAGTAAAAATTTTTTTTTTAAATATTATGGGGGTTATAGTCTGTTTTAAAAAACAATATCTCCTTCAAGAACGATCATAAAATGTGTTTTCAATCGACATTTATTCAATAAGGGACCAGTTTTCCTACCTAGCGAAAGGGGACGAGTTTTCCGGAGACGAGTTTTCCGGAGACGAGTTTTCCCGAGACGAGTTTTCCCGGGACGAGTTTTCCTAAATTTGAAATAATTATCATATCAAAGAAGCCATTTAAAAAAATTATTTATCCTTGTCTTTTCGGGCGCTGTCCAGTATGTGTATGTTACTTTCTGAAATAACAAAATGTCTGCCTCCTTATTACTGTCTTATAATCAATATTTAACGTGATTTAATATGCTCAGATCTTTTATTAAATATTAGTTATTAAAATGTTTAACGCAAATTCGCCACAAATGAGTAGATAAACCATGTTAAATTGATTTTCAATATTTATCTCTCTCTTCCTCCTCTACATGTCTGTCTGTCGCTCTCTCTCTCTGTATCTTTTTCTCTCTCTTCCCTCTGTCTCTCTGTATATATATATATATATATATATATATATATATATATATATATATATATATACAGAGAGAGAGAGAGAGAGAGAGAGAGAGAGAGAGAGAGGGGGAGGGAGAGAGAAAGCCCATAGATTCAAGAAAGGCTACAGTCGCCTAACCAAAATGGGATGGTGCATTGTCATGCATAAAAATCACCTGAAAGGGACGTCACAATAGTAGGCCATCTAGCCATGGTGCACGGTGACAAATGTTTATCCAAAAAGGCCGTGTACGCATTGCTGGTAAGTTTTACACCATCTAGAACTCGGAATGGTCCAACCAACTTATTCCTAATGATTCCTGCCCAAAACATGATGACTCCACCTCCTCCTTGGCGATGAACTCTGTAAGGGGTTCGAGTTCGAGTTGCAAACTTTGACCCATCCGTCCGGACCGTCAAGAGTAGCACGGGTCTCATCTGTAAATAGGAAACGTTGGAAATCCATTTTTATCTAATTCTGTGTCCAAACCTTTCGTTTTTCCCTATGTTGTTTGTTCAATGGAGGCCTTGGAATAGTTTTGATGTTCCTTGCCATCCCATTTAACACATTATATCAGGCTTGTCTGGATTTTGGAGCGATTCCAGTTCTTACAAAAATGAAAGTACAGGTGTTGTTTGGGTTTCGGTTGACTTCCCTACAAATTTTCCGATTATCACAATATGAAAGGTTTCTCCTGGTGCCCTTATCCTTTCTAGATTTGGTGTTGGTGTTGTTCACGAATGAAGCCAAAGTTCTTGGATCTATTAGCTAAATCTTTGATGAGCAATCTTTCTGCGAGTCCAGCAACAATCCTTTCCTTTTCGATAACCATTAATCGCCCCTTTTTTTTGGCATTTTAAAAGAACTGCAATAAAGTGATGGGCAGCATAAATTACTTGATAACAAATAAAATGTAATTCATGAATATCGCATGGATTTGAATAAAATTTTGGGAAATAACTAACCTTGAAACAGTCATTTGATGATACATTTTTAATTTTTGTATGACGTATATTTAGTGAAATATTTATATATTACTAATCTGCAATAAAGCGATTGACACAGTTTATATATATAAGATTCAGTCACTCTGATGAGTCGTTGACAACGAAACACTTATCAGTGGATAATTATATTTGAAAAACAATATATATATATATATATATATACATATATATATTTTCTTGAAAAAGGATTTCGGCCTCAACAGAAAGATGTTCAACAAAATGTTTAACCATAAAATTTACCAAAAACTATTAATATTAAACTATAAAAAGAAAGATACTAGAATTTAAGCAAAAAATATTTTATTTCAACTCAATCAGATGTGCCTTATGCACTAATAAAAATGCAATTGGCATTTTGTTGAACTTTTTAAGATTTTAAATATTTATAAATTTTCTCATTATAAAAAACCATTATTATATTGATTATAATTTTTTGACAGAAGAAATAAAATGAATATAAAACATTAGAAGAACAATGCAAAATTATCCAATTATATCAATAAATATTAGTAAATTGTGTAAATAAATCTTGAAAAAAAATGATTATTTAGTAAATTGATTTTAATTTATTGTTCATTTAAAAAAATATTCAAATATTTTAAATCACTTAATTGTCAGCACATTTTTTCATTATCAAAAAAGATTATTGGATTATTTTTAATTTGCAAAATAAAAACCGGCAATGAAAAAATCGTAAATCAGCAAAAATTAATAAATTGTTTCATTATAAAAAAATATTTATATACTACAGATATAATCTATGTTTAATTAATTTTAATCAAGTAAAACAAATATTTTCTTATCAATAGCATTGAAATAAAATAATCGTTTTTGTTATGATAAAATTTAATGAATTCGCTGATTCTGGATGTTTTAACTGTACTTCTATCTTTCCAAATTAAAATTAATCTAATAAATGTATTATTATGACAAACTTTATTGATAATTTAGTGACTTTAGATTTATCTTATGATTTAAAAATTTGTCTTCTAATGTTTTTTATGCAATTTATTTTATTTCTTCTGTCAAAAAATTATAATCAATATAATAATCGTTTTTTATAATGAGAAAATTTATAAATATTTAAAATCTTAAAAAGTTCAACAAAATGCCAATTGCATTTTTATTAGTGCATAAGGCACATCTGATTGAGTTGAAATAAAATATTTTTTGCTTAAATTCTAGTATCTTTCTTTTTATAGTTTAATATTAATAGTTTTTGGTAAATTTTATGGTTAAACATTTTGTTGAACATCTTTCTGTTGAGGCCGAAATCCTTTTTCAAGAAAATACCTAACTTTTTAAAATTCTATTCATCAACAACGTAAGCAACAATAAAAATAATAGAATTATATTTATTAATTAATAGAACATGCTAATGATCACAGGAAAAGTATTACATAAAAAAAATTTACAGAAATTTGTTTTAAATTCTGAATTTAAGTGATTCATAAAAGTGCTATCGTTCGCATGCAGGGATACAGTTATAGCCCCATACCACGCTGATTGGGAGGTTAGCACTCAAGTTTTTGCTATTTCGATTGGATATATGGTCTGATTTTTCTCAATTATTTGTTTCTTTTATATTTTTCAAAAGAAATGCCAATATTGATGGACGACATTTTGGAATGAAAATTAAAATTATATGAAATATTGGTGTCACTGATAATATTTCACTTGTTATTATTCTAAATAATGCAAGTAAAATGCCCAAATCGACTTTCATAAAAGTGAAGAATATCTGGTTTTACAATGAAATTTCTGCAAAAAAAATTTATTGAAATATATAATTTCGGAATTAATTCATTGAGGATCGTAATTTTAAAATAAAGATCTATTTGTTTGAACACACACATATTCCATTGCAGTAGAAAAATTCTATTTCTAGTGGCTCTTTGCAAATGCTCAGTATTTTGTTGACAATATTTGCGAATTGAAGAGTCAGTTTTGAGATAAATTTTGAATTGCTTGAGTGTAAATAAAATTGTTGTTTTTTTAACTCTAGTATCTTCCTTTTTAGAGTGTAATACTGATCAATAGTTTTCAGTAAAATAATTTTCCGGTTAAAATTTTATATTACATTTATCTCTTGAAGCAGAAATCGTGTCTCCAGTTTAGTTATGATTCATAACAGTGCTATTGTTCGCCTGCAGAGTAACAGTTACAGCCCCATGCCATGCCTAGGTGATGGTTGAATTTTAAAAGCGAAAACCACCACTATTTATTTCTATTGAATGTATGACCTTGTTTTTATCAAATGTTTGCTTCCTTTATATTTTTTCAAAAAAAATGCCAACAATATTGGACATTTTGGAAGGAAAATTGACATTATTAGAAAAGTTAGTGTCACTGACAATATTCCACTTAATATTATTTCTAACAATGCAAGTATAATGCCCAAAATCGACTCTATTCAAAGTGTGCAGAATAGCTGTTTTTACTTTGAAATTTGTTCCAAAAATATTTTGTTTTTTTGTACTGAAATTCATAATTTCAGCATTAATTCGCCGAGGATTATAATTTTCAAACATAAATCTATTTATTTGAACACACAAATATTTCATTGCAGTAGGAAACGTTCTAGTGACATTTTCCAAGTGCTCAGTATTTTGCTGACATTTGATACAATGTTTGAGCACTGAAGCATCAGTTTTGAGCAAACTTTTAAATTGCTGTCGACCATCAGTAGGATGAAGTTGAATAACTAATCTCTGTGGTATTCCAGCAATCTGCAAGGTTTGGAACCCACAGCCAACTTTAAAGGTGCAATTACATTCACTATCTTGTAGTCTTTGGCAGTTTTGTTTGTGTATTCTAAGACATTTCATCACTTTACTTTCTTCAAAAGTGAATAATTGTTTGGCACTGTCAGGGCACTTGTTTATCAAAAATTCCCAAAATGTAATAGCACATTCTTGTTGGCCACTATTAAAAACGCCTCCGATTGATTCTCTAAGATCAGCAACACTGTGAGTACCAGGGACAAGCAATCTTTTTAATTGCTGAATTGGCAAATCAATGTTTGGAATGCTTTTAATGATGTTAGACAACAAAGGAAGGTGGTAAATTGTCTGAACAATACTGTTAGCAAAACAAGCATTTCTTTCATTGATCAATTTGAGGTCCAAATTATTTTGAGAAATTGAATTATCTATTTTCAGCCATTTTCTATTTGGACTATTATGTTTTTGCTTCAAATCATGATCTATAACGATTGTTTTTTTTCGTTTATAAGTCTGTTTGTACAATGACAAACTTTGAGGCATAACAGAACAAGGAGGAAGCGGTGGCAAATCAACCCTGTCTCTTTTGGCCCTCAATCTATTATATTCAGTCCATGCACTTTTGTTACACATGGTCAATTTATGAGGGTCAAGGTCAATCAAATAGACATTGCACAGCTTTCTAGCACGTGACAAAGCTACATAGGCCATTCCATCTGAAAAGACATCAGATCCCAAGTCAACAATGATACCATCGACTGAAATACCTTGGGTTTTGTGGACAGTTAAAGCATAGCTGAGTGACAAAGGTATTTGAGATCTAGTCACAAAGAGTCCAGGAGAAAGTTCATAGTCAGCTTGCACAAATTCAACATTGACTGCATATGATCAAATTTTACAGTCACAGCAACAACTTTGCCATCTTTCATTTGTATTTCAGTGACTGTACCCATTGTACCATTGCAAAGTCCTTTTTCAATATCAATATTTCGACGCAACATGCATCTAGCACCAATTCCAATTTTAAGCACAGTTTCAAGTCCAGCTGTGTCAGAAATCTTGTTAAGTTTAGAAGTTTTTGGTGTCTGTTTTGATTTTTTTTTTTGTTACGGTTTTTTGTCTTAAGTTGGAATCAGTTGCTGAAATTTCAATGATATGAATATTATTTTTTTTCAACATTTTATAATTCACTTCCTCAGCAGATTCGTTTGTGGGTACAATGCAAATAATATGCATTTTCTTTTGCAAATTTTGCAAAAGATCAGTAACTTGATCAATATTTGCTTTTTGTTTAGGATTTATTCGATGCCTTTTCAAGATCTCAATATCCTAATCAGTTGGTGACCCAAGTCTTATTCTGTTAAGAATATTAACAAAGTTTTCATTGTCATCTTTTTGTCGCACATTTATGGTCACTTCATCATAATCGAAATATGACCACAAATTTATACCAGCAATTCCCAAATTTGATTTTCTAGCATCTTGAATAGATATTTTGGAAAATACAGGTTTTTCATTAACAGGTGGAAGCTGAAATAAATCACCAAATGCAACAATTGACATGTTTGCAAATGGATACACTTGTTTCCTAATATCACCAAAAACATCTTGCAAACGTTGGTGAATAAATGCTAATTGCAAGTGACTAACCATGCTTATTTCATCAATAATGAATAATCTCGCATATCCAAGCATGGTTCTCAAACTTTTTATTTTATCCTTTGATAATGGTTCATATTTAGGTGTAGAACCATGCTGCACATTTAGTTGAAAGACTCTATGGCATGTAGATCCTTTCAAAATGTAAGCACTGACACCAGTAGGAGCACAAATAACTACACTGGGTCCATTGATGGCAGGATATGTGAGAGTAATTTTATCTGCCAGTGCATTGATCAGAAAAGATTTGCCCACATCCACAAAACCATTAATAAATTTGAGAATTTGTGGACAATCGTCACAATTGCACCTGTGAATAGGGTTTTCCTCATTCCAATGAAGATTTTGTTGCTCAAGTTTGGAAATAATTTCATTATAAATTTCTTTTTGAATGAAATTCAATTTTTGCTCATTTTCTAAAACTTGAACTTCAGTGACATGTCTGATTTGAGGCATATTCAAATCAGCTTCATTTTTATCTGCCTCTTTAGCCATATTAGGATCGCAATCAATTTGATCATCATCAGCGTTATTTTCATTTTCATAATTTTTAGATTTTTGCTCTATTTTTTTGCTTATTTCAATAGCATCTTTAATTTTTTTCTTAATACTTTCATAATTTGTCATTTCAGACAAATATGGAGCATTTTGATGTAATGATTGCTCATATGATTTACAGATTACAAATTGGCATATTTTGTTGTAACATAAACCTCAGTGTGAAATTCATTTTCATTTGAAAAGGATTCATTGTAAAGGTCAGAAATAGTAGCATCCCTGCTAACCTGGTAAATTAACTCACTATATATTGACCAGTCCCCTTCAAGTATTGCGATGTCATATTTGTTAAGCCATGTTCCAATCGACAATAATCGATATATTTTTCTGATCACTGTTCTCAGGTGTTGCGAGTGTGGTGACAAGAGTTTCAGCAGGGCCAGCTTGTCCGTGCAATCACTTTGGCCACAGCAATAAATTCTATCAGAATGCATACCTTTGCAACTTTGGAAACTATCCAATTTCTTCCTCATTTGAGCAATTGTCAAATTCGGACTCAAATCAGACAAATTGTTATGCAATCTTTTAGCATATTCCAATTTCTGAGCTGAGTCTGGACAGCCATCTTCGATTCTACACAGACGAGTCATTGATATTCTGTAGTCACTGTTATTAATTTGATTTTCATTGTGTCGATGAAAATTAGCATCTTTGCTTGACATTTCGAATTTGTAAGTAAATTTAGATGCTTTTTTTCTATGTTTATTTTTATATTTGTTATAATATGCTTTTGCACAAATTTTTTCTCTATTTTTTTTATAATACTGGGCCATTTTCGCATGCATTTTTTCTCTATTTTTATTGAAATATTTTTTATTTGACTCTTTTTGCTTTTTTTTATAAGTATCATTATTTACCGCTTTGAGTTTTTTTTTATAATTCTGAACTCTTTGTTTTATTTTATCTTTATTTTTTCAATAATATTCAGCTTTTCTAGCTTTTTCAGCAATTTTATCATATACTTTTTTATTGCCATCATTCATAATATATTCTTGACAGGCCACAAAATCACCGCAATACCACATTTACTCCAGGGGGGGGGTACTACGTAAGTCCCAGGAGTCCTACGTAAGTCCCTTATAGTAAAAATGTTGGTGCTCATGCACTAATTGTAACACGCTATTATTTTCTTAATAATATAAAAGAAAGTAAGAATTTTATTGACACAGTATTTGTAAACAAACAACAAAAAATATAGTACGCTTACGTGTTGAAAATGATGCAAGAAAATGTTACATGTAATATTTTACACAAATACTGAACAGTAGCCCTCCCCTCTCTGTCTGTCTGTCTGTCTCTCTCCCTCTCTCTCTGTGTTGCTGTTATTATGGTAGTACGAATAGTGGTTTGTTTACGTTGTAGTTGAAAATATATCTTGCATTATTTACAAAAAGTTGTAAATAATGCAAGAAAATGTTACAGCCAGTTACAAAATTAAAAATGATAATAATATATTCATAATATATTCTTGACAGGCCACAAAATCACCGGTAGTAATGTAACGGATAATCAAAAATAGGGGAAAAATCAGTTATGTAATACTTTACACAAATACTGAACAGTAGCCCCCCTCTCTGTCTGTCTGTCTCTCTCTCTCTCCCTCTCTCTCTGTGTTGCTGTTATTATGGTAGTACGAATAGTGGTTTGTTTAGGTTGTCGTGGAAAACTCTGATGAAACTAAAATCCGGCAATTTTTATTTTTTTAATAACGGTATTAGTATCAAAATATCTGAAAATGATATCTTAAACTAAACAGAAGAATGTCAAGGTAATTATTGTACTATCTCAGAAAATGTTCAATAAGTATGTCTCAAGTAAATTAATTTTTTATTTTTTCTACCGGTACCCTACGCTGGATTACACAATAGTAGTCTCTAAGTAACATTTTGTTTGTCTCGCAGTTACTTGCGAGACTAATATATATATATATATATATATATATATATATATATATATATGCGTAGATCGCGATATTAAAAGCATTTGATCACTTTAGACCTACTTGTTTGACATTTACGCTTCATAAATGTTAATTTCAAATAAATTCCTGTCGTGATTCTCGCCTACCTAGGGGAGTATGTTTCTTGCTAATGGAGTCAGATATGGTTTCGTGACCGGGTTCGAATACCTCGATAGGCGGTAATCATTTCCTCCACTGATGATTCCTGAAAGGATCTAACACTAGTGTCTGTAGATATATATATATATATATAAATATAATAATAATTATGTATGCCCTTTAAGAGAAGGGTTCTTAACGTTGAACAGTGTACGTTGAAATGAAAGCGCTGACACACGTATTCCTCTTTCAAATTTCTCTATCCGTTCCTTTTTAAATTCGATCGTCGTTCGCACATTTTCTGTTTTGCACTCGCGTTATTGCTTTTATTTTTATTTTCTTTCTTTTTATCCAATAGTAAAAGAATGCCCATTTCTTCTTTGTTTCTAAAGTCTTTACACGACGCTAAACCGATTATTTGAACAACAAATTTTTTTTTGTTTCGCGCAATTAATTACTGTCGTCCAGAAATGCTCGCGCTTCTTTCGTCGTATTGAAGTTTAATGAACTTTTTTTCTTTTTACTTTTTGGACATCTCAAGATCATTTGCTGTACCACGCAAAAAAAAGGGGTCGACCTATTATTGAATTATATGGTTCTGGTGCCACGCTGATATACTAAAAATAACTCAGACACCATCTAGACTGTCGAAGGGGTTGCGATGACTCTGTTCTAAATATAACTCTCGTCGCAAGTTCAGACTTGCGTGGCGACGTCATCGGAGTGGGGTTATGTCACCAGACTACACTTTTAAAGTATCACGATTAGTATGAATTACAGCATTCCATTGAGGAACACCGCTGCTTGTTTACATTCGAAGCGAAGCCGGCGGTTCGAACTCCAAAATTTCGTTTGACTACCGAGGCAAGAAAATCTCCAACTTTTGGTTCGAACACTGAGTTGATCGATCATCGAAACGTTTGACAACCGAGGTATCAGTGTAACATCTTTTGAATTGTATAAAAAACACTATTTCATCAGCTATCTTCAGTCATGTGTGATATTCGAGAGAGTCACGTGCGATCCTGGAAGAATTATTCACTATCAAAAACACTTTTTATCTTAAGTAGTTAAATTAATGGGGTTTATTGAGAAAATATTAAATAAATAGGAAGATTTTTTTTCCGGGAGAAGGTAGGGAAGAAAAGCATAGGAAACAAACCAAACTTATAAAATAAAAACAAAAAAACAAAACAAAGCAAAACAAACGAAAAACGAAGTTAAATCAAAAGTTAAAAATATAATCGCTCCCTCGTAATATTTAAGTTTCATTTCTGGTTTAAATGTTTAATTTTGATTGTTTTGCTTTGCCTTCCGTACAATAAAAAAATAAATTTATCACAGGTTTCCTATAAATTCCCGAAAAACTTAATATTAATGTTTATTTTGCCTGTATTGGATTTTTATTTCTCCGGTTTAAACATATAGTTAAAGGGAGGAAATCCAGAATTTTAATTTCATTTAATTCAGATAGATATAGACAACATTTATACTATTAGCTGTTAAAGAATCTTCAAAATTACTTTAAGAAAAATGATTCTTTTGGGAGTCAAAAATTCGCACTTTTAAATAAATAAATAAATAAATGTGCGAATTAAAAAAAATCTGCACTTCACTGATGTTTTAACAATCATATTTTGAATTTCAACACAACAGCGCATCATAAACTATCGATTCTCTATTATTTTAATTAAGGATTTTTATCTTCGGCCCCAAAATCTAGACATTAAAGCATTCCTGTAATGAACTGGTTCCTGTAAATTGTGGTGTAATGCTAATTCTGTGTAGTTCTAGGAGGTCTACCATCCCAGACATTGCCTTCTCTCTTCGAGAAGGGGTAAGTTTATTGCTAATTGACAGAGGTGCCTTTATCAAAGAATGCCAACGTAACTGCCTATGATTTTTTTGCGGGTCAGAGTGCCTCTCGTTTGGTGTGCTGGTTTCTCAATCACATCTTTCGACCCTGGTGTCACGGTTCTTGCGGTGGGAGAGAATAAAATACCATATATATATATATATATATAAAGCTGAACGCGCGTGTGTGTGTGTGTGTGTGTGTGTGTGTGTGTGGTCACGAATAGGCTCCTATATGGTTGACTATTTTAAAAAACATATACATATAATAATAGAAGATGTATCGAGACACAGGAATGGGTATGTTTGATTTTGCAGAACGGTGGTTCATTAACATTGTGGGGTCTGCGTTCGCGCCTGGTCCACAAACTATGGAAATAAGAAATTTAAAAATTACAAAAAAAAACAAAACGTTTTTGATATAGATGTACATAAGAATACTTTGATACGCATGTTTTAACTTAAATAGGGATGGTATAATAAAATTATGGGGTCTGCGTTCGCGCCTGGCCTCCATAGAATAGAAATAGGCACACACTTTAATAAAGACTTTTCATGTCTATCTGCATAAGTATACCTTGATAATTATGTTTCAGTTTGAAGAAATATGGTATAATAAAATTATGGGGTGTTCGTTCGCGCCTGACCTCCACAGAATGTAAATATGTCACAAAGTTTAACAAGGTTTTTTAATATAGATCCACAGAATATTGTGATAAGTGTTTCAGTGTGAACAGGTATGGTATAAAAAATTATGAGGTTTATCTATTTTATTTTTACTTTCATCATATTTTGCTTTGGTTTTGATACCCCCAAATTCGAAGCTATCTCTTTACAGCCCTTCCTTTTCATAACCTCTCATACTTTCATAAATCAGAGTCCATTTTCTGTAGGCTGTTTTTGAATCCAGTCAACGACGGGTACTTTTGCTAGTATATATATATATATATATATATATATATATATATATATATATATATATATATATATATATGTGTGTGTGTGTGTGTGTGTGTATGTATGTGTGTGTGTGTCTGTATGTGTGTGTGTATAAGAGTAAATGGTAGTTTGCTTGAAGCATTGCTATTAAGAAATGTATGAAAGTTTATACATGTCGAAACCAATGCGGAAACCCCGGGAAATAGAAAGGGAAAGGAAGGAAAAATAAACGAACACATATAAAGGTGTGATCGTGTAGCAAAAACAGTAGAAAAATACTTATTTATTTATTTCTCACTTCTCCTTTCACTATACAAACATCAGCCAACCAAGTTGCTGGCATGTCTGACGTATATAAAGTCCGTTGGTTGTGTGGAACTTTGATTAATTTCGGAAGAGATCCGTCACTTTTTAAAAGGAAAACAAAACTATTGTTCAAAATGGCAGAAGGCACTAGAATTACAGCAAAAGGCTAGTACCGCAGTCAGATATGATTAATTTATTGTGTAGGTAACTTGGTATATTTTTTAAATTATTTTTGGCTATATTTTATTATTTATGATGTTATTCTTTTATTAACAGTCAAATTTATTACCATATTGTGTTAATGAATTTTATTTATTTATTTATTTTTAATATTTGCAACGCAGCAAAAAAAAGTTAGTACCGCAGTCAAATTTGGGTAATTTATGGAGGTAACTGTATTTAATTTTTATTTGCTATAATTATATTTCCTTATTTTTATTTTATTGCTGCATATTAAGGTATAATGGAGCTAACTGGGCTTAATTTTTTATATTTCTTATTTTATAGCTATACTACTATTACCATTATTTTATTATATTCATTATTTTTTTTGTTTCTTTATATCTGCTATTTACTCACTTCTCTCTCTCTCTCTCTCTCTCTCTCTCTCTCTCTCTATCTCTTCTTACTTCTACCTTCTCCCATTCACTCTCTCATCTCTTTTTCTCTTTTCTTTTTTATGTGCTTTTTAATTTAATATTTAAATAGAAATAATCTATTTGTTTACTTACTTCCTTTCCCCTATACTTCCCTACGATCCTACTCCTTGTAACCACCCTCATCGTCTTATCTCCTCTTGCTTTCTCTTCACTCCTATCTCACCCAAATCTCCACCATTCCCTGGCATAATATCATACCTATATTAATTAAAAATTAAGTTCAAATCTTTAATGAAATTATGATTGATGTTATAATTGCTTAAAGAGTATTACACTCTGATATTTATATTTATATGTTTTAAATGTATGTATATTTTTTCTATGTGTGTATATTCGCTACATGTATCTTACTAGCTTCCTTCTATATCCCTCTTATTTACTCTTTGATCTGCGTCTACTTATGTATCCTTATTATAACCCCTTCCCTTAACTCACATAAATGCTTCATATAGATATTTTAAACTTTTTTATGCGTCTTAGACTGTGCCTATATTACTCTTTTTTATATAATTTTATTATCGCTGTTATTATTAGTTCACTTGTTATTTGTATAAGAATCAAAAGATGGTTGAAGAGCTCAGTTCAGGTCTGTTATTAAAGGAAGTTTTGTGTTTGGAGATAAGAAATTCTGAGATTTTCTAGGTTTCTGACTGATGCAAGGATACTAACGCAGATGCTACGTTGTATGTTGTTGCATGAAGTAATATGTTTGTGGAACGAGGAGATTTGAGTGTTTAAGTGTTCTTTGATGCGTTGATGTAGCAGTCTGCTGGTACTCCCTATGTAGAAGTTGTTGCATTTGGTGCATTGTAGGTCATAGGGTACGAAAACATAAACCTGTATCTGGGATGAGGCAGTTGGCTAAGGAACAAGTGTCAGGTGTGTGGGATGAGTGTTTACGCGTTAGGTGCTGTCGCAAGGTGGTGCCTCGTCGTTTATAAATAAGTAGGCATTTCTCTATCGTTTTTGCTACACGACCACACCTCTATATTTGTTTTTCTTTCTTTCTTTTCCAGGTTTTCCGCATAGCCCGCAGCTTTTATAAAATTTCACACACACACACACACACACACACACACACACACACACACACACACACACACACACACACACACACACACACACATATATATAGTGAATAAATGACAAAAACTATATTCTAAAATTCATGATGCTGACCATCTTATAATTTATTCCTTTAATTCAGTTGACATTTACAATGAAGCTAATTATGAATACATCTTTAACGAAGCAAACTTTACCAAAGTATTAAATTAAGCAAGTACAGAATATACCAATAGCAAAGTAAACTCATAAAGATAGAAAAACCCATCACGGTTAAGAGGAGTAGTTAAATATATTAAATAAAAGATGAGGAATAAAAGTTACATATAACTTATTAAATCACCAGATCAATAAAAGTTAGGAAGATAAAATTGAAAGAAAAAACTGTTTAGGTTATAGCATTTCGAAGTTAAATGTGTCTCACCAGAAGAGAAGAAAGACCAGCGTTATATAATATATATATATATATATATATATATATATATATATATATATATATATATAATAAAAACAGAGCTGTAAAGTTTGTAAAAAGTTTTTATTATTCGGCAGAATACGCCAAAGCTGGTAGATAGGTACTCCTTAATCCGTGGAGTTTCAAAGAATGCTAATTCTTCTCATCAGAGGAAAAACTGTTATCAAAAATAATCAGATAGTCACGCTAAATTTTAGCATTTCTATGTATTTGCTAATTTGGATGAAACTTAAAGTTTTATGTTTTATGATTTGTAGTCACAAAACTTAAAAAAGCATAAGAATATGAATAAGGAAAACAGTTCATGCGAACAGTTCATTCAGAGTTCAACATTAAGACAAAAAAATAACCAACCGTATTTACAGAAGAAGTCCAGTGTAATCAAGGTTATTATTTGTAGGTAAATGAACAACAGCAGGTGCTCGCCTTAGTGGTTAAATTGAAAAAAAAAACCAAGCATCAGAAATTGGAGTTCAAAAATTTGAAGACAGCCAAAGTAACGCTTTCATTTTAGCCGGATGAAAAGTTAAAAGTGATTGGAGAAAAAAAAAGGATAGGAAGGAATGGCGACTAAAAATAAAATTGCATAAATAATAATATTTATTGACTCATCAAAAATTCCATCAACGAATCCTAATAATAAAATATCTTTAACCCAATGATTTTCAAAGATAAGCTCTTTTCATAAGAGGATACACATCGATAAAAATATATGGATTTTTCATTATTATAATTCCTTCTTTGAGTTTTTGATGGATCAATAAATATTGTAATTTATTCAGCATTTAGAATCTTTTAGGAGTCTAACGTCACATGAAAGTCCAACAGAAAAACTGAAGCAGTTTCCTCATTTTTACAAAAGAGTCACCACTTATCAATGCCAGAAGGCCACTCGAGGATAATTTTCTTCTATAATATAAATCTTACGTTTCTGTTTAAATATATGTATGTATGTATGTATGTATGTATGTATGCCTGCCTGCCTGTCAGGTCATGTCATATCCTACTGGTACCATGTAACCCAGTACTACCTGCCTCATGGTCGGGTCACCGGCGACTAAACTGGTTCTCCCACCAGACTTGTTTGGTGAGGAGGGCGGATAAGACCTTTCAAAGGGCGAATGAAGCCTTTTTCGGGGTCAACGACCAACTAGCACCGTGTATATTTGTGTGTATGTATATATGTGTTGGGGTGGAGAGGGCTCCCGTAAGCCGTGGTGAAGGCAACCTTCCTAGGAGAAGCAAATCTCTAATGTAAAAAACCATAAAGCGGGAGACCAGTACCCGCATTAAGCTGGCCTGCAGTTTAACTTGTTGCTGGCTATCTTGCTCTTGCTGGTTGCTGGATCTCAACATTTTGAACCGAGAGAGAGAGAGAGAGAGAGAGAGAGAGAGAGAGAGAGAGAGAGAGAGAGATTTAGCTGTCGTACAAAGCTAAAACTCTGTAACATCATCTTTGTATAGATACTCCCTCAGACATTTGGGCTCATGGACTTTAAGTGTCCGAGGGAGTGGCACTCGTCTGGTAAGACGTTGCAATCATCATGCCTGCCTAAAACTTTTGTCAGCGGCATCGGAAAGTGACGAAACCGGTATCGTTTTAAACCTCGAACTTTCGGACAACAAATATCGAAAAATTGGCCCAAAACAATTCCTTCACCCTCAACAAAGCAGTTTTCTACAAGGAGAGGTCGCTTTTTTCGCAGATATTTTCGAAAGTCATCCACTCTTTTCGATTGACTAGCCTTAATTTTGACATTCATCACTTCAGGTTTTGCGATCGACGCAACAGCAAAGACATCACGCTTTTTTCACGTTGTTTTCCTCATTTGCGGTACAGGTTCGAGCCTGCCTGCCTGCCTATTACAAGTTTTTTTTTTGCTCAACACACACCTCCAAACACCCGGGCAACGCCGGGCCCCCAGGGTAGTAATTAATAAATGCCAGGTGGTCTTTGAGACAACAGCATAGTGATGTAATGGTGGAAATTTGATAATTTAAGAGGATAGCTTCACTAGAACTTATTTACGTTAGACGTGGAAACGGTCATGTTGTAGTCAGCTGGAAAGCAGCTCCGCAGTATAGAGTTCCACAAGCGGGAAGTTCTTGAAAAGAAACTTTACTCATGGAATTTGTATTTAAATTTAGGCATAGATAGAGAGTAGGGGGAATTGTTAACAGTGGTTGTAGCTAGACGAACGTCTGTTGTAAATCTTTTGCAGGGTATATTGAAGCTTAGTTGAACATTTGTCATAAAAATAACGATAGAGCAAAGATAGACTCGCAGCATCTCTTCTGCGAGAAAAAAGTTGCAAGGAGGAAAAATGATTAGAAGCCGGTTTTGAACCCTGTCGAAGCAGGAAAGGCTGCTCCAAGCAGCTCATCCCCAAATTTGGTAACAATACTCTATTTTAGGACGTAATTGGCTCTTATACAGGCAGGGGATTCTTTAATAAAGAAATATAACAAATGTATTTGAGCTTTGCTAATCTTTTGGTTTATATTCTTTCTTTATAGCACATATGTATACGCCTAAAACATCCGACCTTTTTATGAGGGTAGCAGATATTAAAATCAACTGCCCCCTCTCTCTCTCTCCCCCCTATGTTCTTCAGAGCATAAATGTATGCGCATAAAACAGATAGACTCGCAATGTCTCTTCTGCGAGAACGACGTTGCAAGAAGGAGAAAAAGGATATTACCAACTAGGTTTCTAAGTCGGTTTTGAACCTTGTAAAGACATAAAAGGGTACTCTGAGCTGCTCTTCCCCAGGAGTGGCAAAAGAGCTCCATTTTCAGATGTATTTCGTTCTTATAAAGGTAGAGAATTGGTAGAGAATAGAGAAGTGAAATATATTCTGAATAAGTCAAACAATTCCTTTCCAAGGAAAATTTTTACTAGAGAATGTGATTGCTAGGGCCAAAAGGAAACATTCATTCTATTCACACATGTGTAGTAAAAAGTGTCAGACGAAGACAATACTAGTGTATTATTTGCAGCCTTCATGTATGAGAGAGATACGCCTCTTAACTTTTGTAAAAGCTCTAATCTAAGAGAAGGTTATAACAGCCGCTTCGATACCAATCCGGACTTGCACGACTTGCAATTGACCTACGTCAGCAAGGTTACGCATTCATCATCAATTTTTAGGGGCAAATGTAGCACTTCTAACGATTAATTTGTGATGTTTTATCAGTGATAGTTTTACTCATAACTCGAGATTTATTATCATACATTTATTGTACATATGTATACATGGCAATGGATTTGCAAGTGTGTATATGTTGTGTGTGTGTGCGTATTTTGTGTGTGTTGTGTGTGTGTGTGTAGTGTGTGTACGCGCACGCGTGTGTTTATTCGTCTGCGTATGTGTCTGTGGGTGTGTATATTGAAACGACGGTACAACTCATGTTTATTTTTGCGTCTCCCTAGGGGCGAAAGCACTTTTGTTTGAACCTAAAAAAGAAGATTAGGTACAATCGAACATAAGAAAGTTCCGCTCTTCATTTCAGACGGAAAAGAGGAAGAAAATGTATAAATAAACACGGAGAAGACTTGATATTTCAGCTGATGTCAAGAAAGAGAAAAGAAAAGCATTATAAAATTTTTTTATAAGAAAAGCTGACGTATACAAAATAAAAAAGAAAAGAAAAGCTAGCCGAAAAAAAAATGCGGTCATTGTGTCTTTAAAAAGAAAAAAATCTGAACAAAATGCTCTTTTGAATTGAACAATTAATCTCTTCTTTTTATTTAGAGGACAGGACGGTTTTATCTAGAGACGATCTTTTCGCGAATTTAACATACAAGTTTGGCATTGTAGTATTAGTGAAACGTTTATTGTTTTTTATTTAACAAAAAGTTACCCGGTAAATATAACGATGTAACCCTTGGAAAGAAGCAAGGGGGAAAAATAACAAAAAAAAAAAAAAAGCAAAATACAAAACAATAAAAAACAAAAAACGGGACTTCTGCATTTTAGCAGTATTTGGTTTTCATTCTTGGAAGAGTTCGGCCCGGGACAAGAGGAGATAATCACGAAATTTACGGAATTTTTGCGAAAGTGTTGGCAATTCAAAACAACTACATGAGTACAGTAACGCAGTGACATGACAGAAAGTATTAACCACGTGAACATTTATTGAATTAAATTATTTCTTTTTTTTAAACGAATAAGCTTTTATAAAACAGTTTTCGTAAAATTTCGAAATAAATTAAAACAGCAAACAGTTTCCAGGTAAATTACGATTTATAAATGTTGTGGTTGCAAGGTTGAACAATAATTAGTAAGGAAATACAATGAAGACGCAAACAACAAGATAACACAATAATAAGTGTATTAAAGAAAAGGTATATTTACAATATGTACAAATGACGGTGTCGAGTCAGAGAGTCTTGGTGGGAGGACATGTACGCTCTTCGGCGTCACTTCTGGTGGCATTTGAGTAAGACACACCAAGGCCAACCTAGGCTTGCCATTTATAGTGTTGTTATTCGCATATGCAAATAAGTGGTTGCCACCACAACACCCCCCTCCCAAGATTTGAAGTCACACAGATTTCAATATCTTTTTCTTTTTGGGTTTACCATTAATGGTTTATTCACTTTTCTTTTACTTTAAAGCCGAATTCTTGTATTCGAGTAAATACTTGTTTCAAATGTTCCTTATGTTCTTCTAGGGATTTGCTCCTGACAACAATGTCGTCCAGGTATGCACATGCGCAATCAATACCACTTAGCATGGTGTCCATCGCTTGCTGAAAGATGGCAGGCGCTACTTTGATGCCAAAAGGCAATCGGTTGTATTTGTATAATCCCTTATGCGTATTGATGCATAGTATTTTTGAGCAATTCTCCTCGACCGGTATTTGCAAATACGCGTCGCTCAAGTCTATCTTGGAGAAGATATTACCCCCATTCAACTTCGTGAATATTTCCTCTGGGCTTGGTAGGGGGTAATGGTGATCTTTTAATAGGGAGTTGACCCCGGTCGAAAAGTCTGCGCACACTCTAACTTCGTCATTCTTTTTCTTTACGTACACGGTGGGGGCTGCCCACTCGCTGTGTTCTATTTTTGATAGAATTCCCGTCTGTTCCAATCTATTTAATTCTTTATCAATCTTTTCCAACCCAGCGAACGGAACATTTCGCTTTTTTCTAAAAATTGGGCTGGCGTTTTCTTTAAGTTCAAACGAGGCCTTGAATTTATTGCAGCGACCTAAGTTAGTCGTGAATGCCTCAGGAAATAATTCTTTTAAATCGTCTTTTATATTTACTGTTGTTGGAGAAGAACATTCTAATTTTTTACAGAATGTATTGATTGGCTCCGAATAGTCCGAATTTCTCAATTAAATCTATTCCAAACAGATTTTCACTATTTTTTAGTACGAATATTTTTAATTTCTTCGAAATCCCTTTCAATTTTATCGGGAGGACAACTTCTCCTTCAAATTTTATACCACCACCAGTTACCGTCCGGGCTGCTTTACTAGTTTTCATCATGGCCGGTTTTCCCAACTTTTTCCACGTATTCAGGTTTATTATAGAAACATCGGAGCCGGAGTCGAGTTGTAACTTTATTGATGTTTTAAATATTTCCACTTTTACGTATTTTCGCCGATCTTTGTCTAATTTTGTATTTGATTTTGTTTGCTGTACTCTCTTTCTGGTGTAATCTTTATATCTGCAGCAATCGCTTTTGTGTCCCGCCTTCTTACAAATGTAGCATTTTTTCTTCTTATAAGGACAATCTGATTCCCAATGCTTTTCTGCACATCTCTTACGGTTATATCTAGGAAGAGGCTTGTTATATTCTGTACTATATTTATGGTTATTATCTTTGGAATATCCCGTTCCATTGCTTTTCTTTGTAAAGTTCTTGGTTGGTGCGTATGGTTTTCTGACTTTTCTTACATATGCCACTCCGGATTCTTCTATATTTTTTGAATCCTTTTTTTAGTGTAATGGCCCTTTCACAGTCCTTTGCTAGTTTCTGGAGGGTTAAATCTTGCTCAGATTCCAGCTTAGACAACACTCGTCTGCGTATTTCTGCATTTTTCGTGGAAACTAACCCTTGAGCTAAGATTAGACATTTAAAATCTTCTACCGTTAGTTCTGCAAGCTTAAAAGTATCGCAGTTTTTATTGACAATTGATGCGTATGTCAAATAATCTTGGTTGTCCATCTTTCTTAGATTCATGCACAGCCATCTTTTATGAAAAAGAGATATATTTGGATTAAATAATTCTTTTAGTAATTTTACAGCTTCCATGAACTCTAATTCCGCAGTTTTTTTTTTAGGTAATATGTAATCTACGAATTTGCTGTGTTCTGATGTACCCAATTTTCTGAGTAAGAGGCTCACTTTCTGACTATTTGGCCAATTTTTACAGTCCAGTTGAAAAACATCCTCGTATCTTGTGTAGTATGCTTCAAAATTCTTCTCTTCCTCAGGCACATAATGAAATGTGTCCATGCTATTAAAAATAGTTGTATGGGAGAAATTAACACTATCGACATTTTCTCGATTACTCTTTAGTAGTTCCAGTGTTTTAGCAAAACGTTCCTCTTGTCTTTCTTCATATTCCAATTGTACTTTCTTATGCCTTTCTTCCTGTTCCAATTGCAGTTTTTCTGCTTTAATTGTGCCATTTCTGCTTTTCTTCTTGTTCCTGCTGTCATTTCAATAATCTATCCTCTCTCTTTTCCTCACGGTAAGCCTGTGCCTGTATTTGTGTTTGCAAAAGCTCGTTTTGTGTAGCTTGTGTTTGCAAAAGCTCGTTTTGTGTAGCTTGTCTGCGTTCATCCCGCTCAGCCTGTGCTTGTAAAAATTGCATGAACATTTTTGATAAGTCTTCCATGTTTTTTTTTTTTTTTTTAGTGTGTAGTTACAAAATAAATATTGTACCATGTACACATTTACACCGGTTTGGGTTACAACAAAAAAGCAAATTGCTGTAAGCTCCTGTTTTCAATAATAATATCGCTGCTTGCAATAATATATTCTTTTTGCGAGTCACGCTGCAAAAAAAAAATAAAACAGGTTTATCTGGAATCACGAAATGGAATTGACCTTCCGTTTTTAGGCACTTACTAATAAGTAACTCTTTCCACAAAATAAAAGTTTTTTTTTTAATCGAGTCACAATTGAATAAATGTATGCAGTACATTTAGTTCTTTGAGTTTTTTTTTCTCTAGTATTTTAGTAATTAAAATACCTCTTAAATTGAGATTACCTTTTTTTTCCGTGACGTTTTACTGTATTATCCGTTATTCAGTGACAACTTCAAGAAAAAAATCCTTTCCTTGAATTTTAGTTTTAGCTGTGGTATTTCCTTTTAGTACCGACGTCAACCAAAACATTAATTAAAAAGTCCTTTAGTTGTTGTTTTGTTTACGGAGAACAGTAATTAGAATCCACTGGTGAACTTTTTTCGTAGGTTACTTCCTTGCTTTTCGTAATACGGGTCTGACCTGTCGTTTTTGCGACAGAACAAAGTTCGCTTTTCGTTTGCAAGTTGGTCCTTTAGTAAGATTTTTCGTGTAGCGACAAACAAAAATTCACTTTTACATTCGTTTGCAAGTCGGATTCCCAGAAAACGGCGTAAATTGTCGCTTTTGCCACGTTAGAGTTTTTTTTTTTCACTTAAGTTGAAACTTCTCTTTAGCGTAAAATCCGTTTGCTCGTCAACACTTTGCATTCCTTAAAAAAAATGGTCAACCTTTGCGTTGTACTTTTTTTTTTTTTTAAATAGTTCTTCGTCAAACTGTTATATTTGACGCTTCATATCTCGTCGCCAACTGTTGTGGTTGCAAGGTTGAACAATAATTAGTAAGGAAATACAATGAAGACGCAAACAACAAGATAACGCAATAATAAGTGTATTAAAGAAAAGGTATATTTACAATATGTACAAATGACGGTGTCGAGTCAGAGAGTCTTGGTGGGAGGACATGTACGCTCTTCGGCGTCACTTCTGGTGGCATTTGAGTAAGACACACCAAGGCCAACCTAGGCTTGCCATTGATAGTGTTATGTTATTCGCATATGCAAATAAGTGGTTGCCACCACAAAAATAAAGAATGTAAGATAGTCATTAATGGAAGAATGTGTTATTTCTTTTTTTTTTTTAACAAACAGTTTTCGTGATGAATTAGAATTTCGAAATAGATTAAAATAATGAACAGTTTACTTACAATTGAGATTGCGTCTATTTCCAGAGAAAAATTCACGATGGTGTCCACTTGTCTGGAATCGAACTTTTCAAAAATGAAAACCAAAGAAAGCTAAAATGTAGAAGTGCCCCAAAATATATATACAAGATGGAAAGGTCAAAGATTGGAATTTTATTTTTTTATCCCTCTCTCAAAATGAATGAACAAATAAAATCAAATAAATGAAATAAAAAATATAAACAGATACTAATTATTTCACAATAATATCACTCTTTTGTACTCAAATTCATTTTAATGTCCGATGAGATCATCCCCCAATTTTGCAATTGGAAACGGTCACCTCATTCACCCGCGAATTGCTGTCATAGTCGGCCAGCAATTCAGATGGAAGACCGCGTTTGTAAGACACCCCATTTCAACTACCAGCTCATGTGTGCGGTGTTTATGAATCGAACGATAATAAAAAAAAAATCATCGTTTTGAGGTGTCTTCTACGCTCCTTCTGCGCAACAAAAATGACACATTTCTCGAGCGGATTGTGACGTATGATGAGAAGTGGATCCGCTCCGAAAACCGGTAACGTTCGGCACAGTGGTTGGATGCCGGAGAAGCTCCACAACACTTCCTGAAGTCGAAATTGCACCAAAAGAAGGTTATGGCGACTGGCTGGTGGTCTGCGGCCGGTCTCATCTATCACAGATTCTTGAATCCGGGCGAAACGATTACGGTGGAGAAGTACTGCCGACACATTGACGAAATGCACCAGAAGCTCGAATGTATATTCCCGAGATTGGTCAATATGAAGGGCTAATTATCTTCCATGACAACGCTCGTCCAAATGTTGCTCAATTACCCTGCAGAAGCTGAACGAATTGGGCTATGAGACTCTGCCTCATCCGCTATATTTACCGGATTTCTCGCCCACTGATTATCACTTTTTCAAGCATCTCGACAACTTCCTACGCGAAAAATGCTTCAAAAGCTGAGATGATGCCGAATCGGCCTTCTACGACTTCATCGCCTCCAGAACTCCGGATTTGTATGCGAATGGGATGAATAAACTTGTTTCTCGTTGACAAAAATATTTCGATTCTAATGGTTCTTATTTCGATTAATGAAGTTTATCATGTAAGGAGTTATGATCTTTTGAAGTTGAAGGTGAAAAAACGACATTATCTTTGCACCAACCTCATAGATGTATATATATATATATATATATATATATATATATATATATATATATATATATATATATATATATACATCATTATCATCATCATCATCATCTCTGTTGTCTTTCAGGGCGCTTCACCACCGAATCTGCACGACTTCTCCAGTTCTTTCGATCTCACATGACAGTTTGCAGGTCCCGAACACTTTCCAATCCTGTGTCCTGTAGCAAGTTGTCAATGTAGGTAATTCTTCTACCACCGTTTGGATGTCCATCTCTTGGTATCCAGAAAACAAGCTTGCTGGCTTCCTCTGCGCCGTGTCTCATACAGTGACCAGCTACTTTCATCCTTTTCTGCTGTACTTTCAGTGATACTGGTGGTAGATCACCATAAAGCTGTTGGTTTGCTACGTGTCTCTTCCATGATGTATTGAGGGCCATTCTGAGCATCCGTGTGTAACAGCGTATTTGTAAGAGTCCATGCCTCGGCACCATATAGAAAGACTGTTTCTACTGTGGCAACAAAGAGTCTTATTTTCAACTTTTCTTAGAGAGTGGATGACCATATCTTCCTCAACTTGTGACATACACTCTATTCCAGTGTTTTTCTCACTTCCAAATCCTTTTCAGTGATCTCTGACCATGCTCCAGAGTACTTGAAGTTTTCGTCAACCTTAAGCAGAATTCCATCAAGTGCTTTCACTGCGATTGGGTCAACTTGATTGAAGGCTGCATGTGGAGGAGTGCCCCATGCTTTTATGCAATGTGCAACCGAAACGCACGCACGCACGCACGCACGCACGCACACACACACACACACACACACACACACACACACACACACACACACACACATATATATATGAGGGAGATAAAAGCATAAGAATAAGATCGATTCTTTAAGAGGAGACTTATCGGAATATTTCAAAGCTCAACAAATTGCTTTGGGCCACCAATTGCTTTGGGTATCAATAAAATAAGAAAACGACAATATAAAAATGTTTTAGATTTATTCGTTTATTCAATAAGGATTATACATCAATTAGGGATGTAGGATTACATAAGTCCATTTCAAACAGATAGAAGTACATAGAAGCTAGAAGTAACGTTAAGAAAGAAATAGCGACAGCTAAGAGTGAATTTATGGAAACCACTAAAAAACGCATCGAAGCACAAAAACTAGGAACTCGTGACTTCTGGAAAATCTACAACAGTGTAGTAAATAATGGGCAATCAACAATTCCCCCACTAACCAACAATCACGAGGTTGTTTGCTCAGCAACCGAAAAGGCTAACATGCTTGCCAGTCGATTTGCCTCAAACTCCACACTGGACCCTTCCAACCACCCCTACCTGAATTTCCTATGCGGACAGACGCCACGCTAGGCGATCTACAAATCACCCCTGCTCAAGTACATGCGATCATAAAAAACCTTAACACTTCAAAAGCATGTGGACCCGATCTCATCCCAGCTGTGCTATTAAAAAAGTGCTCAGCTGAAGTAGCTCCAGTTCTCTCCAAACTCTACAACAAATGCCTTAATGAATCTTGCTTCCGGGCTGTTGGAAAACTGCTTCTGTGGTACCAGTATTCAAGAATTCTGGCGAAAGAACTGACCCATTAAATTATCGCCTCATTAGCCTCCTCCCACTTTTTGCCAAAATATTTTAGACCTTAATTAACCATGCTCTAGTCCGTCACCTTACAGATGCTAAGCTTCTGACTGACAAACATGGATTTAGACAAGCTCGTTCCACAGCAGACATCCTAACTGTAATCTCTGAACGTATATACCATTCACTGGACAAAGCGGGGGAGGGCAGAGCGGTAGCTCTAGATATATCTAAGTCTTTTGACAGGGTATGGCATGAGGATCTCCTCAGGAAGATTAGATCCTACGGTATCACTGATAGAATACTTAACATAATTAAATCCTTTTTAGATAAGAGAAAAATCCAGGTTGTCCTCGACGGTCGTACATCTAAACAATATGATATAAATGTGGGAGTGTCCAAGGGGTCTATCCTTGGACCTCTACTGTTCCTGATATTCATAAATGACCTCCCGACAAAATTTCCTCTGAGATGGGTATATATGCTGATAACACCACACTCTATAACAGAGGAAAACAAATAAACACATATCTAAAGAAATGGCAGAAACACTAGAGGATGACCTCCAATCTGTAGTGGAATGGGGACAAAAATGGATGGTCACGTTCAATGCCGCCAAGACTAAATTAGTTTCATTCAATAATCACAAGAAACCTTTTCTACCACCTATAGCAATGGCCAACGACTCTTTATCTGAGAGTACGTCTTTTAAGCTCCTTGGCCTAACGTTCACAGGAAACATGAGTTGGAACAATTACATCGAGGGCATTGCCAGGCCGCTGCAAGGAAGGTGGGCTCTCTCTACCGTGCTAGAAAACTACTAACACCCGAAAGTATCCTGTACCTCTATAAGGCCACCACTCGCCCATGTATGGAGTATTGCTGTCATATTTGGGCTGGTGCATCTGCTACTAGTCTCTCGCTCCTTGACAAGGTTCAAAAGAGAGTCACAAATCTGATAGGCCCTGAACTGGCATCTAAGCTTCAGCCCCTGTCCCATCGACGGAACGTTGCATCCCTCTGCCTGTTCTACAAGTATTATTGTTATATTGTTATTATTATTATTATTATTAGACGATACCACTTGTGCGCGTATGTTACGTGAGTTCTTAGTGAGAGTTCTTGTCTTATTACATATTATGTTGTATCTTAGAGAGAGAGAGAAGTTGTATAAGTTGTTGTACGAGAGACTTTGAGAGATTGTTTATATTAGGAGAGATTCTTATATTTATTAAATGTTCTTTCTTAGATCTTGCTGATGGAAGAAGGAGAAAGCTCTTAGAGTGAAGGGATATAGTGTTCAGACAGTTCGGACATTTTGTAGACATGAATGATGTTGAGACGTGTATGTAAATACATATAACACAAATATATAATACAATTGGACTTTACCTTTGTATAAGAAACATAAGACACAAGACGAGCTTTACAAAACACATAATGGTTTATTCTTCACACGGCCGTGTTCCATCACCAAGAATTCAAAGTCTCACATTTTTCCTTGAAGTGACGACTCGCTTCCAGACGTCTGACTGTCTCTGAGTCTCTTCACTGACTGTCTAACTCTCACTAAAGTTTTTCTCTATTCTAGAACTTTCTATTTTCCGTGACGTCATACACATGTTAAAACATGTGCATTCTTTCACGTTTCCTGGACATACGTGTCCAAACTTTTCCTATTTCTACAAAAGGAATTTTAACCTATATTCAATATGTTAAAACATTATCTTATAAGCTGCATTCTTTCAATTTAAAATTTCATAATAAACTTGACAGCTCACATTCTTTTCTTGAAATATTTATCTATTTCTAAACAAATGTTTTGTTTTACATTTTTAAATTCTCACACGTAATCTATTTCTAAACTAGATTACGAGGTTCGAATTTCGCCTATGCTCTTTCATTTTCATTTTAAACTAAATTCTCCATTTTTATACTTACATGAAAAGGGGACAGCCCTTATCATGTAACATTATAATGGTGAATGCTCTGACGAACTGCAAGCACTTGTGCCCCCACGACGTGAACACCCTCGACAGACCCGAAAGGCTACAAAATCCCACCCGCACACTGTAGAAATCCCTAGATGTAAAAGATCTTTCTACTCCAGTAGTTTCTTCCCCAGAACCGCTGGACTTTGGAATTCCATTCCAGGTCCCTGCTTCTCCAACTGTACTAACGCGCAGAAGTTCAAGTGCAACGTGAACCAACATCTTGCTGCCCAAATCCCTACATAGTACCCCAGTAGTTGTTGCCCCTGTTAGTAGCCCCCTACACCAAAGTGAGAATGTGCCTTGTATGGGGTGAAAATGTAATAATAATAAAAAAATAAGTAAGACCTCTTTATACCATGTATTTCGAAGCCTAATGCTTGTCTTCAGAAAAAGAAAGATGTTACGTAGCCTAATAAGGATGTGACGTCTAGCGATACCTACATTAGGCGAAATAATTGTGCAGTAAGAGATAAAATATTCAAACTGTTTGGGGAGGGAATGGGAGAACTAAAGTGATCTCTGTAACATAGGAGGAATATAACTTTTATTATATAATGAAGGTAGGTATATACCATGCATGTCATGGTGGGTGTAATATATGTGTGCATATATGTATCTAAACTCTCGGGAGGAATATAAGATAAGTGATTGCAGCCATTTCACACTTCGACCCAAAAATTCAACTTATAATTAAAATAATTAACTTTGAATTAAAGCATTATATTTTGAATTAAAAAAAAAATAACCAGAATGTGTTTTTCATTTTGGTTAGATATTTTTTAATTGGGTTCAACTTTAAATAATAAAAAAAGCTAATTTCAAATTAAACAAGTTACACTTGAATTCAGCACATTATAATACAAATTAAAGTCGTCCAATTTTAAATAAAACACACTGATTGAAAATCGACTAACGGCAGAATTAAAAAAGAAATAGAATTTTAATTTTAATTAGAAGCACATTAACAATGACACACTTCACACACACATAAAAAATGAGATCGTTCAATTTGAAAAGATGATTATTGGTGGTTAATTTGATGTCGCTCAAATAAAAACTTTCTACATGACTCATTTTAAAATCAATTAGATTATGTCGTCTAAAACTACACTTTTAAATAAAGTTAAGTGTATTATATACTAAGCCCGGCTTTGTCCGGGCTCTATTTACTGTTCACACCTTTATGTGCATGTATATATATATATATATATATATATATATATATATATATATATATATATTAAAAAGTTTGATTCATGCCCTGGTAACCTACATTTAAAATTTCAAGTGTTTAGACCCAAAATTGGCGGAGGAGTCTGGTAGAGTCTGCAAAGGTCAAATCTTTTGAACTTTGACCCCTTGACAGCCAAATTTTCGCCGCCAAAAACTGATTAAAAAACTTTCCCTATGTCTGAATACACTTTATGTAAAATTTCAAATGTTTAAACCAAAAGTTGGCTAATTAATTTGGTAGAGACAGTAGAAACTTTAACCCCAAAATTGGCGGAGGAGTTTGGTAGAGTTTTCAAAGGTCAAATCGTTGAACTTTGACCCGTTGACAGTCAAATTTCTGGCAAAAAAAACGATTAAAAAGATTTCCCCAAATCTCAATACCTCTTATGTCAAATATCATGTATGTAGACCGAAAATTGACAGAATAGTTTGGTAGGGAAATGTACACACACAGACAGACACACACATACACAGACAGACAATTTTATAGATATATAGATTAGTATAATATTCGTTTTAATATTTTGAAAAATACTTGGCTGATATTTAAGATATCAGAAGACAGAGAATATTTATTGTTACTAATACTAATTCTAAATTTTGTCAAATTTCTAATTTAATTTAAATTCGATCTTTTTAAATTGAAGTTCAATCTTTTAATTTTGAGAGTAAAATGGGCATTCAAACAGAAACCTTTCATAATTATCATAAACACCGTTACAGGCATGTTTTCCAAACAGCTGGTGCTTTCCCAAGGGTCTTATGGAAGCAAATTTCTTCTTGTGCCGCTTCGTGTTCTTCACACGGAATGGCACGCTTCGACGAAGAGATGAGCCACCCAAAATTGATGATGCTGACTTGGCAGTAATTCGCCCCCTACGTCTTTAAAGAAAGCATAAAGTAACGAGTTTGACATAACATTCTCATGTTTGTCCATCTTTTTTGGTTTTTTTAAACTTGTATTTATTTTATGAACGGTTGAACTAGTTTCAAATTCGGTCTATTTTACTTTGCTGGATTATAGGCTCAATTTTAAGCGTCATTTTGCCCAAAGCATCAATTCGAAAAAGTTTTTCGTTTGTGGTAAAGTACTGCAATAGATAATTAATCTCGTTCATAGTTATTTCTGTTGAGGCTTCGATATTTTGTGGATAATATTTTGTTTTGGTAAGTTTATACTGCACTCATTTATTCCAAAATTAAAAAAAAAAAGAGCTTAAAGTAAAATTAAGAAGGCTGAATTTTAAATTAAAAAGACATAACTTTAATTAAAAAATATGAATTTCAATTGTGTTGTCATTCTTATATTTAATTTTTGTTTTGAAATGTAACAATTACAAGAAAATTTCCATGGATGTATATCGACAAGAAGATTAACACTCCACCCCTAAATAACTTTTTAAAATAATTAATAAGCTGCCTGGATTAACAAACATTTTAAAATTGTCTCCCCAGAAGTGTACTCGGTCTGTTCTTAAGTACCCTACTAAATATTTGAATTGTAAATAAGTCGTTTGAAATTATAAGTGACGAGCGAACCTCGTGGGAATTCTATAATGCTTTGTCAGTTAAATAGAATTTAAATCGATAAAACGAATATAAAAATATGAAATGTATTTTAAATAATTGTGTGGTTTCACTCGATCAGGCGACAAAATTTTGGAACCATTCATCTTAAAATGGGTAAAATCGAAATTTTTACCTTAGCGACATCTAATTAGCCATCAATAACCATCGTTGCTGATCGAACTATATAATTCTTTTCATTTGTGTTAAAGATGATGACGTAGTACGACCATGAAATGGCTTCGTGTATTATTATAAGTGATGATGATGATGATGACGACGACAATGATGGCGATGATGATGATGAACATCAAATGTCATACTAAGTCAGATATGATCGAAGGATCATAGAGGACAGTCTTCCTTAATAATCAAATTCTGACCGATTTCAATCGTCGTCACCAATCATCACGATATTGTCTCAGCGGTCAATTTGTTTTTAATTTGACCCCTATTATGACCCCTTAACATTTATTCTTTTGGGCTCAAATCAAGTTTTTAAGTTAGATCCATGTCCAAGAGACCTATACCTAAAATTTCAAGTGTTTAGACCCAAAATTATCGGAGGAGTTTGGTAGAGTTCTCTTAACAGTCACATTTCTGGCCGAAAACGTATTGCAAAGATTTTCCCAAATCTCAGTACCCTGTATATCAAATTTCGAGTCTGTAGACTTAAAATTGACAGAGTTATTGCGCAGGGAAATGTACACACACGCACACACACACACACACACACACACACACACACACACACACACACACACACACACACACACACACACACACACACACACACACACACACGTTCACTTTTATAGATATAATAGATTAACCAAAACGTTTTGTCTGCTTTTTTGATTAACCATTGAATGAAGTTGAATTATGTACGAAATGTGTGTAGCAATTGTTGTCAAATTTCGACTGCCGGAAGTAGGAACATAAGGCGTTATAAAAACACACGCACAGTGCCCAGACGAACAGCTGTGAGAAGGGTAGAAGTCTCTATAGATCTTGTTTGGAGCTGTTTGCTTTCTCGCCACCATTCTGTATTCTTATTCAATCGAGTACTTACTGTGATCCGTTTGCCGGGGAGAGTTACTTGCTTTATAGTGTGGACGTTTCTTGAAACTGTTGTTACGGTTTGGGAACGGCAACCAGCTCCCTAGGTGTTAGATACGGTCAAACGATAAGCACATCCTCTTACATCAAGAGGTCAATATGGCGTCGGATATAATCAGCTAACAGGTCTGATCGTCGTCAAGTCTTTTTTGCTCTGTTACGGGCAGCATCCTCGTCAGTATTTTATTTGAGTATAGGAATGCTATGCGTAAGAGGTCCAAATGTGAGTGTTGGGGTAACACGCGAACAGATTCTGATGGTGGATTTCAATTACTTCGAATACTAAATATAAGTTACACATATTATGAAGAATTTTCTTTTTTATAACATTAATATCTTCACCCTCAAGTGGGTACTTTTCTACAGGGAGGAGTCGCGTTTTTCGCCAATATTTTCGATAGTCTTCCCCTTCTTTCGATTATCTAGCCTTAATTTAAACTTACGTCACTTCCGGTTTGGCGGTGGTTGTAACAGCAAAGACGTCACGTTTTTCCCCGCTGTTTGCCTCCTTCGCGGTACTGGTTCGAGTCTGCCTTCCTACTACACATTTCTTTTTTTTTTTGCTCAACACACAACTCTAAACACCTGGGCAACGCCGGGCTCCCATGCTAGTTAATAAATAGTTCTCAAATTTCAGTTTCTTTCGGGTATTTTAAAGGAATTTTAGAGGTACAGTATGGGAACAACCTCTCATTTTGAAATTAAAATATTTTTGATTTACATTGAAATGGATCCATAATCATTAGACACTAATTAATCTACTTATATATTTTGTATATATTGATTTTTGTCCTAAACCAATTAATCAATCATTATATTTTGGTATAGAAATGCTAGGCGTAAGAGGTCCAAACGTGAGTGTAGGGGTGCTACCCCTACAGGTTCTGATGGTGGATTATTCCTGACGTCACTTCCGGTAATCAGTTTCTGCCATCTAGTAATCTTGACAGAGGGGATGAGTCGTAGCATTACTTTGTCCTTCCAGTTGAGCGGAGTCTCACTCAATTAATATAAGTTTCTGTATTTTCTGTTCACTGTTTCAAAGCCTTCTCGTTTTCTCTCAACAATGAAACCACAACAACGAGCTATATTTAATGCAATTTAGTTTCATACAAAGTGAGTAAAAGAGGTGATGATGGAAATGGTTCGTGAACATTCAAATATCACCGATTTGTGTGAAATTTGAACACTATATATTAGATATCAATTAATAAATATCCATCAAATTCCACTCTCTTATGACTACTTTAAAGACTTGTCTTGAAGGTGGTATAATATGGACATAACCCTCCATTTGAATATTCAAAATATTAGATTTGCATTTAATTCACAGTTTTTAGCAAGATTTTTTAAAGTCCAATTTTTGGCAAGATCCCTGAATTTCAATTTATTCTTAAGACTACTTAAGCTTAAACCTTGCAACTACTTCAGATTTTCATCGAATTCGATCCACAATCATTAGACACAAATGAAGCCAAATTCATTGGATATCATGTTCTTCTCAAGTATCCTTTTCTAAGTAAGTAATATCCATTTTCTAAAATCAAAATAATGTAATGGATTTGGATCCAAATCCAAATAAGGATTCTAAACATAAGTTTTATTATCATCATTATATCTTGATTTTAATCTTCGTCCGTCACAGAATAGTCATTTTTTAAATGGATTTCTATAAATAGGATTTTATTTTTTCTAGTTCTTAATAAAACAAGATATTTGACTTCTTATATTGCAAACTCGTTTTATATTGACATTATTTTTACAGAGATATAGACCACGTGGTCACGTGGTCACGTTGAGGACAAATGGTGCAGCATTTATGCGTAATTAAAGACAAGAGGTTTGATCGGATTTGAACTCGTGCCTGCCGATTTTATCGCCCGCGACGGTATCCATTACAGATATCTTGCACCTCGTACTGGTTTGGCTATTCGGTGTATTAACACCACAATGCACAGTACTCTTTATTATAACGGCCTTTTACCCAACAAATTTAGCTTTACTGAATATATTTATTTCGATATAGGGAGTCGTAGGAATGTCATAACTGTTTCCTTTTCTTAGCAGTGAACAAGAAATCTAACTTCTCAAATTACAACTTTTTTTTCTTTTTTTCAAAAAACCATTGTGGCATCACATAGCTTGCAAAGCATGCAAACAACTACTCTAGCCTCGGGGAGCCGGCCTTGCCCGTCAGGCAGCTTTTTTTTCCCATCACAATCTGCGATAGTCATCTTCTCGACTCCATCTCGACTCGCAGTCTCATCTCGTCTTTTACTCTTCATCATCAACAAATTAAAAAAAAGAAGGTTAACGACGATCTATTTCATTTCCTTTACCCATTTTTGGAAACACTTTTTTTCTTTTTTTTTTTGAGACTGACGACACCGTCGCTCTGGTGCCACCACTTTTAGGCAGACACGCAGCTTGGCTGCTTGTCAATTGTAACAATGACAGCAAGTGTAACTGTTATTACTTCTGTTGATGGAGTTGTGCTGTAGACATGGTCCTTACCCGGACGGTGCTGTGACAACTGTCGCCGCCATCATCGTCGTCGCCGTCAGACATTAAGACATACACAGCCGGTATTTCACACACGCACGCACACACACATGAAAATATATGTATATACAAGTTAAGATTGTATTAGTAGAAATATCCACTGGGTTTATATAATAGTGCTTTATAATGAATACACCTATTTATATTAATATTTACTTATGACATGATAATGTTTCGATCAGTAGTTATTAGTAACTATGATCTCATCAGGCGAAAATGCTGTTTTTTCCGTTTAGGTGTTCATATTGAAAAGACAGACTTTTCACCTGATGGGATCTTAATTATTAATAACCACAGATCGGAACGTTGCCCGGTATTGAATGACAATCAAGGAATGTTTCACGAGTCGTGAATTAACGATGTTTTGACATCGTCCGAAATACCTAAGCTCGATTTGTTTACACAAAGTATGAGGAACTTTATATATATATATATATATATATATATATATATATATATATATATATATATATATATACGAGTGTAAGCGTTGTTTCCTTTTTTTTAAAATTTTCTCATCATTCAACATAGATGATTATGGCGCACTCTATTGGATACCAGACATTCATCCGATATTTCAGACTTTCCAATCTAACCGTCTATATTTTTTAATATATGAAGTAAGGTAAGTCCCTGTATATTAATGCTCAACGGCTTTAATAACTGTTGTAGACCCGTGCTAGGGTTTACAGATCAAAGAAATCATAAGTAGTGTAAAGTATATAAATATATGTATTTATCATAAAGAATACAGGAGCCACTAAAGTGGTATGAGAGGAACGTGTTCGTAGCATGCGGTTAAACATGGTATGAATGTCTCCATTTAGTATCTGAAACCAGTGGTATTCATAGGACTGATTGATCCCACTTAGTTCTCGAATAGGGGTGATTTGTCTCCCACAACAAATGCATAATCGAGAAGAAGCACTTTTTCGTTAGTGGCATAGGGATCATATTGACCCGGGTTGTTAAGAAAATATACGATTCGTTTGATTTCTATATACAATTCTGGTCAATATTTGAAAAGTTTCGTAATATTTTGAAGAAGAGAAAAAAGTTACTTCCTACGTCACATGTACTTATCACTCAAATTGCCACGCTTTAATATTTAGTAAGAGCAATACTTTCATTCTGCAGTATAGCCATAGTGACATATCAATTCGAAATACATTTTCTTTCAGTAGCAAATAATAATATCAATTGAAATATAACCCCTTTACATCGAAACATCACGAAGTTGAAATTATTCGAAATTTAGAAATCAAACAGAGACGCATTTTTTTTTAAATAAATAAAATATTTATTTTAAGTTTTTATTTTAGATGTGGACGTAAAATTAATACTTTTTGGTAAAATTATCTATCCGATTTTAAAGGCCCGAGATTAAAAGTCTATATGTGAAGATGCACAGTAAGTATGCTCTTAGAAATTTAAATATAATAAAAGAATACGACGAAGTATATTTAAATTTCTAATAGTGCAGTAAACTGCAAACTAAACCCTTTACAATTAAAGCTACCTACCGCCTGAATTTCCACTTATGACTGGAAATACTCTGAAGAAATCCATATATCTGTCCGCGATGTTGCCGAAATTTTGCATCTAGGTGCAAATTAATTACTCGTTTGTGCGTCATAAGTAAATTGCTTGAAACTCTGATAAACGAAGAAGTTGTCAACCACATTAAGATCACCAGCTGATGTGAATGACTGTAATATCACACATGATCAGTAAATCCATTGACTCGGTATTCGTTTCTAGAGCAATAGTTCATGACATATGAAGGCCCTTAATAGGGTTTGCCAAAAAAAATTTATTTTACAAGTTTGCTAGCAATGGAGTATCTAGAAATATTTTCTCAACCATCAACTCTTTTCTCTCTGACAGGTTACTTAAAGTAGTCGTTGCAGATGAGAAATCAGAAGCCCGTAACATCAATGCTGGCGTGCCTCATTGATTCATACTGCATACAAATCACTTCCCCATCTTCATCAATGATTTATATGAAAAAAAATTCGTTTATAGAGATGACGCAACCATCTATAGAAACACTTTGAAGAGCATTAATGATCAGGAGCTTGCTGATTCTTTCTCTTCCGACCTAAAACGGGGAAATGTGGCTGATTACTATTAATGTGTATGAAACCAAGTTTCTCACCTTTTATCGCAAACACTCAGATCTTCACTCTGCTTCAATTGAAAAAAAAAACTGATCTCTCCTTGATAAGCTTCAAATACTAACCTTCAGTCCAGATCTGAAATGGAAGTTTACATCAAATTTTGTTGCTAAGGTAGTTGCAAAAAATGGTTAAACATTCGGCCGCTTCAGAAAGTATTTCACTCCTGATGCAATCATGTACCTGTATAAGAATCAAACACGCTATAAGATGAAGAAGTGCTGTTGACATATCTGGAGAATTACTATTGACAAATCTGGAGAATTACTATTGACAAATCTGGAGAATTACTGTTGGCACATTTGGACAAGTACTGTTGACACATGTGGAGAATTACTCTTGGCATAGAGCATATTTTACTGCTTTGACGGTTAAAAGGTGACTTCGAAATTTAATGGGATATGCCCTCTTCTATTTCCTATAACTATAGCCTCTATTTCTCACAGAGAGACGTTGCTAGTGTCTCTTTCTTTATTCAATCGTTATTTTCATAGTAGTTGTTTGATCGACCTCTAAATTTAAAGGGAGCTTCCATAAGTAACGTTTCTTTCCAGGAATTATCTGTTTGTGGAACACATTACCACAAGGCTGCTTTTCACAAGGCTGTTTTTCAAGTTTCAAATATAAATGAATTTTGGTCGAGTCCTCTTCTTTGATAATTATGTTCTGCTTAGTTTCGACTATGATTACCAATTCTGACGGCGTTGTCTGTCTATATGATATTCATTAATCATTGTCCTCGAATGGCTTTTGGCCCTTGATAAGCGATGATTTGTTACTACATATAAACTATTTATCTGACTAGTCATTTTCTAACGTTGTTGCCGTCTATCCTTGCCACTGGACTCAAACTGCCGATTCAGGGGAGGTTTTGTTGAGGATTGCGTAACCCTTGTCTCAAAATTACACGCGCATCTATTCTTACAGAGGGTATCCATTGTCTTTCGAGACTGAACGAAGGCAATGATATGGTAGTTTTCTCAAATCAGATTACATTCTGATTCAGGCAATATATGAAGATCACCCTACTGTATGTGGTCACATCCTGAACAAAAACAAATGACTCTCTGCATAGAGAATCAGCGGAACTCTTCGATCCTGAAATGAGCAGCTAGAAAAATTTGGGTTAAAGAGCCAATGACGGCTGAAAGAAAATAGATTAACAAAACTGCCATTTCATTGGTCCGGTTTTGTTTCTTAATAAGTGGCGCCCTCTCGCGATCTAAATCCCGGCTACGGTTATGTGGAGCTCACTGCCGAATTAAACGACACCGTTGTGCATTCACCTACATAATTAGACACGCCAGCAACCGTTCCCGAAACTAACTAGTCTGTGAACCCGTGCTCATTTTTCTTTCGTAATTTTGATCGACGTCATTCAAAACACAGGATGCTCTACGTTCTCTATGTTAATACAATTCAATAACTTTTATCTCTACTATTATATAAAAAATAATTTGTGTGTGTCAGTTCGTTCTCTATAGCCCCGAAAACGGCTGGGGTGATTTTTATGAAATTTCACACGAATGTGTGCCTGCAGTGTTCTTAGATAGGTTTTGTATCGGAATGTCTTCTATAAGTATCGATAATTGAAATAATCCGATGAAAGAAGGAACAAGCGATTTTGACCAAAGTTAACACCTTACACAGCCTAACATCACAAGTGCATTTGAGAAAATTTAAGACCCGACATATAAAATCAACAGTACATTTTGATATCACAGGTAAATGAATGTTTCTGTTTAGAGCACAATTGAAACATGATACTTGACGTTTGCGTTATATATAAAACTAATGTTATAAAACCAACAGTAGGTTCTCTATAATGCAATGTATTGTGGACTAAGTCACTGCTGGGAGGCATGTGAAACTTCCTTCCGGTACACCGCCATGGGCTCCCAACTAGAGCAAACAATCTATCGATTTGATTGAAAAATGAGCGATTTCATCGATTTCGATTACAATAAAAATATGGGAGTGTGAAACATTCGTTGATCATTATTCGATCCCGGGCAACATCGGATCTCCCTGACAGTACTAAATGTTTTTTTTTGTTTCATCAGCAAAAATGGCAAAAAAAAATTAAGAAAAATATATATTAATAGAAATAATCGAAATATTATGGACTCAGTTTATTTATCGCTAAAATCCCGAGACATTTTCAAAAACAAAAAAATAAAAAAATAAAATATATATATATATATATATATATATATATATATATATATATATATATATATATATATATATATATATTCAAGTTATTGAAAAGTAACGCTTGATATTTATACATTCTATAAAGATTTGACCAGCGCAACACTTTCCATCCTCACAATATTATATACCACGCATAACTGTGAGAAGGGCATTTTCCTGGAATATATAAGCTTTTATTGATTTTTAAAAACATATTTGTTTGTTGAGCAAAATCTAAAAAGTAATGTTACTATAAAGTTTGCATATCAACGTAATTGTAACGTTATGAGGTAAGCATGGGCCACGTACAAAAATAACGTTATGCCATTGTTTTCGCAGTGTTCATTCCGCACTCATTTTGTTTGCCCGCTTAATGCTTTCTTTATTCCGTCTTTTATACGAATCTTATTTCGAATAACCGTCGAATGAATGGTTTTTAATCCAGCAAACGGTTACCCCTTCCGTGTGCATGTCATTTATTTCTGGCTAAAACAAAAACAAAAACAACAAAAAAACAAACAAACAAACAAACAAACAAACAAACAAAAGCAGAATGAGGTTTATTACCCCCATCCTCGAAAACAGCGGAGTTCTTCCTTTCACAACTGGAACGATAGACCTCCTACTAATCTGTAGTTTGTTTTGTTTTTAGATATGATAGCTGGATTAATGATTTGAAATGTGAAGCCGTCGTCATTGATAAACAAAGACAGCTGTTTTGATTTAACTCTATCAGATGTGGGCTTTTATGATGATCTGTTTTCTTTTGAACCATTAATGACATAACAATGAAACTTCCCACAGAGAAAGATCATCTTAAAACAAACAATTTTTTGCACCAGCGCTATTTCTGATATCAGTACCTTTTTATATGACGTCATCAGATGTACTTATTTAGTACTTTTATGTTGTTCAACGTTTTTCAGAAATCACCAAGATTATAATTATCAAAGTTTACAGCCACTTTATTTAAAAAAAAAAAAGCAAACTTAAATATATCTTGTCTGATGTTAAAATTATTATGATGACGTCATCAATTTCCCCACTACTGTAACGTAGTACCCACATTTACACACGTAGACCCAGCACATTGTGGCAGAGTACGTCGTAAGGAACAATCTCCTTTTTTTTTGTAGCAACAAGATTTATTTCCTCATTATTTCGCCACGCATGATTTCTTATTACCGCTGTGATGTCACCCACTTCTCTAACGTGATCGTATTCTCCAACGTGCTCTCTCTCCTTTTTATAGTCCTTTTCTTTCTCCTTATCGTGGCAACATTTCGCTCACGGTTCGGTATTTGCATGTAACCGCCATACGCGCTCTGTTACACTACGAAGTTTCATCTCCATTCAACTAAATCTTTTTTTTTTGTATAGCTTCATTAATAATTTTTTTTTCAAAATTAATTGTATGAGAACTTAATAGAACAAAATTAGAGAAAACTTACTGAACTTAATACAACTATTTTCACTGCTTTATCACTTATGGAGAAAATAATAAGCGTCCAAATAAATATTTCATTCTGTACTCATTTATAGACGATGAATATAAGTCCTTATGTCATAGGCTGTGTATTTTACATCATATGAATCCTTTTTCTTTATTATTTAATGCTATAACACGATCTTGTATGATCAGATGACGAGAAACACTGTGTGATATATCCACGTAATAAAAGGATATGTATTTATATACTTGTGCTGATAAAAAAAAATAGAACATCATGTTTTTGGCGCTAAATTCTTATTGAAGACGATTTGTGAGATGTAATTCGTGCTAAAATATGTCTATCATGCTAAACTAACTGAAATAGTTGTTTTATGACAGAATTTTTTTACACATAAATTGCAATGCCAGTTTTTGAATATTTCGTGTTTCAAAATAATAGAACAAGGCAGGTAAATAAACAAAATAGTTTTTTTTATTAATAAATACAAATAAAATTAATCAATATTTAGTAGCAGCATCTTTTGCCTTGATAACAGCATCGATTCGCCGGGCATGGAATCAACAAGTTTATCGCAATCCTGTGTAGACACAATCTTCATGGCTGCAAGGGTAGTAGGTTTTTCTTTGCGGAGCTTCCTCTTCATCTGGTCCCACAAGGCTTCAATAACGTTCAAATCTGGCGAGTTCGCCGGCCATTCAAGAACAGGGATCGATCGCTCTCGGAGCCAGGAAGACGTAGTCTTGGCAGAGTGTATCGGTGCCAAGTTATGTTGAAAAATGATGTCTGTAGCCTCAAACTGGTTATCTAACACTGTCAGTAAATTAGCTTCCAGGATATCTTGGTACACTTTTACGTTTACAGTTCTTTTGATGAAGCATAAATTACCAACACCTTTAGCACGCATACAGCCCCAAACCATGCAAGACTGCAGGAACTTCACAGACTTCTTAACGCATTCTTGGTTATACCGTTCAGTGGTTATTCGCAAACACGTGGCTATTGGTCGCCGAAGGAGATACAAAATCAAGACTCATCTGAAAAGATCACACGCCACCATTCGTCTGCAGTTCAGGTTTGATGAGCAGTTGCCAAGGGAAAATCCTTCTAGACTAAGGCAATTTAAAATTTTTGATCCGATCCGGAATGGAGCTGAATATTCCTCGCATTATAAACGACCCTGTGTTTCATTTTGCTCTCGTGGGGAGGCAAATAAATTAGATCTTAGATTTAAAATGTCAAAGATTTAGAAGAATGTCTTGTCTTTGTCTTAAGACGTTATTCACCCTGGATCGGTAAAACTGGCTCCTTTCAATGGATTCACTCATCTCGCACGAAAGCTGACCAAATTCGGCGATCCATCGTCAACGCTGACACTATCGATAGCCAGTCACGGTCCTAACGGCGAACACTGTAAATTGTCGGACTCAGAATCAGTCGGTATCTTGCTTAACCGTTATGAGCTACGTTTTAAGCTGGTCACCGCATCGCTTCTTCCAGCTCCGAGGAGGAGCCGGATCAATGACTTCTCTGATGAAATCGTTTCGTTGACAGCGGAAGGTGTGACCAGCCCAGTAAAGGGTTGAGGGAGATGATGTGGCACCGCGCTTGGACCACCGCGTTCGGCAAGTAGTACGCTCGCAGAAAATTCTTTCTTGTTTATGAGTTTTTTCAGTTTCTTGTTTATATTTTTTTTGAAAAACTTAAGAATAATAAGGTTACAGGAAAAGATGGTCAAAAGCAGAGAATTAGAAGAATAGATTGTGAATCACATTGAATGGATGTTGTCGCTTTCCATGTTCTGGTGTTGTATGCTTTCGTGTCTTATACGTTACATTGTTCTGCATTACAGGGTGGATTTTGCATTACACTCCTTTATGTACTACTCACCCCTCAAACGGCTGTTCGTTCCTTGCCATGGAACTGAAAGAAATATGAAACATACCAATAATTGTAGTAGCATAAAAAAACAGATTCCTCTGCCCCACCAAAAAAAAAAAAAAAAAATGGAAAAAAAAATCAAGACGTTGAAAACAAATGGAAGATTGAAACTATGCAAGATGCCGCGATATCTTAAGGAAATACTCGAATACGAAATCTGACCTAAAGAAACAACGAGTGGTAATCAAGCACAATTGAATTGAAAGTGAACATCATACGAGTTGAAAGAACTGAAACTGCCAGAAAACTCATAAACGGATATACTCTCTCACAAAATAACACACACATGTGGCGGAACGTATCTCGGCTATCTCTAGTTTCCCCATCTCTATCTCTAGAAGTGCACACTTTTCTATTCCGATATCAATTTTAATGCGCTAGCTGAAAATGCTCTCGTGTTTATCAGCTTTTCCAGTTCCAAATAGCTTCAGGCCGTCCATATATATTCAGCGGTTAATTCTTTTTCTTCTGTGTCTGTAAACTTGTATTCGGCATAACATTGCATGCGTATAGTGTTGAATGGCTATGATGAACAGTAGTGATGATAAAGAGTCTCCTTGGAAGATGCTTTTCTGTATTCTTATCTCACATTTCCTCCAGTTCCTCATTCTAGTCACCATGTTACCATTGTCTTCTTAATAAAATTGATAACCTTGTCGAGTATCTTCGATTTCTTTAAACACTCCATTATACATGTTTGAAGGATCCTATCGTAAATTTCCCCGTCGATCCATGCCATGTTCTTTTTTCTGCTTTTTACCTCCTTCGGGTTTTTTTAATCTATGTATAACATATGCACCTCGCTTTTTCCTTTTCGACATCCTTTTTCTTGCAAAGTAGTCCACGATTATTAAGGGAGTAGCAGATCTGTACTCTCAGTTGTGCCATTAAGACTCTTCACATGGTTGGCAAACAAATATAATTATTATAAATATGTTTTTATTTTCGGTATCGTTTTGTATTAATGTGGTTCTCCCTAATGTGGTTCTCCCTTTAGTTATCCATTCTGGTATCTCTATTTCGTTGATACATCCACGGTTTTGCATTAACCTTTCATGTAGAGTAGTGATTTTTTAAAACCAGTATGTCTGGATTCCTCCATAGCCTGGTACTTTTCAATTTATACGTGTTCAAATTCTACTACAACCTGAGTAGGTGTTGTTTATCGAAGACGTATCCTTAACAATCCCTCCGACAGAGGCTTTGTGGTTGTCGATCTAAGGAATGGCTTAGTTCAATCCGAGCAAGTTTACCATTCCAAGCTTTACTTTCTCTTTTAAGAACGGGTTCATTTATTGTTGATCCTTTGAAGTGATCCCGCCAGGGAATACCGACAGGGTAACCCAGCCATTTTTTCAGACCACCTCCCAATATGCTGGCGTTTCAAACCCTCACATTACTTTTGCAGCGAGGATAAACAAACACACTACATTATAAAAATGGTACCTCTTTCTAACTTGTATTGATCCACGCTCTTTCAAGCTACGACTCTCTCTCTCTCTCTCTCTCTCTCACACACACACACACACACACACACACACACACACACACACACACACACACACATATATATATATATATATGAGAGAGAGAGAGAGAGAAAGAGAGAGAGAGTCGTAGCTTGAAAGAGTGTGGATCAATACAGGTTAGAAAGAGGTACCATTTTTATAATGTAGTGCGTTTGTTTATCCTCGCTGCAAAAGTAATATATATATATATATATCGTCAGTTAACATTCTAAAACTAGAAGACGTATTTAATTTTTCATTAATTTTCACTAATAATACTAGATTACTCGTGACCCGTTGGGTCAATATGTTATGGCTAGCTATTGAATAGTGAGTATAATAATTATTGCAAAAGTATGCGCGCTTGCACGTACAACAATGGTCACCACTTTTAATATAAAGAATAACATTGCTTAATATACGGAAAACTACTTATTTTCAGAAAATTTAAATATGATATTCGTTTCAGCATACTCTAAAACCTCTTCAAGTCGTCATTTTTCAGGAAATGCTAAGGTGAAAACCAAGTAAAAATTTATCAAAGCTTATATTTCTATATTTGCTTTTAAAAAAGCTACATTATACAGTTGTGGTCATCCGAACCTTAAAGTTTGTCTAACGCCACTTCTGCTGAATGGCTTTGTAAACAAAATAGTGCGACTCTTAACGAATTGACTTACAAAAGAGAAAGGTTTGAGGAACCCGACGTTGACGGGTACTACAACTAGTAGTAAATGTTTTAAAGACGCGAAAGTCTTTTCAGTCTGTTCTCGTAACTGTTTTCAACCCAAAATGACCGATTTCTGTCCATCCTTAATTATCCATTTTTTTCTGTTTTTTAAATAAGATTTGTTGACTTTTGCGTTGGAATGTTAAACCTACAGATTTATAGTCGTGCCAGAAGTATTTTTTATGTTCCAAGTGTCACATTAACTGTGCTGACGAGCGCTGTGATTGTGGAGGTTGTGTTGGTATTAAAAGGAGAATCTGACCTGAAGATGTTCGCAGCGACTGTAAAGCAAGGAAAGCAAATGGAGGAAACCGTATATCAGAAGGAAGATGACGGATAAACGGTCGCGAATGATTTTTAGGAGACGTTGTGTTTTCAAGTCTTGAAAATTCCAATGACAGGATTTTAACTCCATAAAAGGAAGATAATAAACCGTATGCAATCAAATAATCTTTTAATAGTGGAAAACGACAGAAAAAAGATGATGATGATGATGATGATGATGAGGATGATGATGACGAAGAAGAAGAAGAAGAAGAAGAAGAAAGAAGAGCGAGAAACAGTGGAAGAACCAGAAGAAGAAGATCAAGAAGAAGAAGAAGAAGCAGAAAAAGGAAAGAGAAGAAAGCCACTCGAGGATAAGGGTTCATTATCTATGATTCGTATCAGATCGTGTTATATTTTATGGCTTACTAGTGACTATTCTATGCATTTATCCCCCTCCCGAATATTGCGAATACTTAATATGATCCGAGTAGAAAGAGAAAAAAAAAATCCATTGCTTTTCTCTCATAATTTATTCATAACATTTGTCAATTTATATTGGATGTGTTGCCTGTCTGTTATTTGTTAAAGTTTCTTTCTTAACCATTGTGAATTATTGAAAAGGTTAGTTGGAGTTCAAATCATATCGAAATTATCGTTGTGAAAAGTAGGATCTCTAACTATGGGTAAAATAACAACTTTTATTCAATTAATCCTGTACAATTAATCAATTGATAATATTTGATTTGTCTAACCTAAAATTGGCTAATATCTCTTATCATCGAGTAGCTTTTGGCTTTAATAAATGGATACTCATTAGTAAAGAAAAAAAACTATCCCAGGAAACCTTCTGTTCACTTTTTCACGGTTGCATCTTACTGTAATATCGGATACACGGTTAAACTACTGGTAGAAGTAGAAAATATTTCAGCAATAGTAAACAAATAATGCGAATGTTATGATCGGAAATCTAAACAAACACCGTGAGATCTTCAACCTTACGTTCTGTACTTATTCGCACTTTATTATAAACTAGCGAGGGGGGGGGTATCCGGCGTTGCCCGGATGTGTCGAGGCGGTGTAGTAAGGAACCCCGAAAAAAAGTGGTAGTAGCGGTGGGGGGTGGGGGAATTAAAATAACAGTAGGCAGTTTGGATGGAGAGAGGTGTTAAAAAAGTGGTAGTAGCGGTGGGGAGTGGGGGGATTATAATAACAGTAGGCAATTTGGATGGAGAGAGGTGTTAAACAAGTGGTAGCAAATAGGCAGGCTCGAACACGTAACGCGAAGGAGAAAAAGAAAGTAAAAAACAACAACAACAACAACAACAACAAAAAACCCAAAGCATAACGTCTTAGCCATGGCAAAACCGAAAGTCGGGAATGTTGAAATTAAGGCTAGTCAATCGAAAGGAGACGATGACTTGCGAAAATGTCGACGAAAAAGGCAACCCCTCCTTGTAGAAAACTGATCTGTTGAAAGTGAACGAATGAATGTGTTTCGCCAATTCTTTGATATTTGTCGTTCGAAAGATCTAGGCTTAAAACGATACTGGGTATCATCACGGTCCGAGGAGTCCGTCGGAAAATTTTTGCGAGACATACAACACATACACACATTTTTCCCTTTATAAATATAGATAAACCTTAATATATTACCTTAACAAAATGAATATAGTTTTCACATGACTTTCTAGATTCATGATCTACGTCATGTTTCAGAACATTAATTCAAACAAAAGCAACAATTCAACTTCTTTAAATAAATAAATAAATGAAAAAAGAAATAAATAAAACAAATGCCAGTTTTGTAAATGTATCACTAAAATGTTGCATTGGTTCAATGAATCAAGATATCTTGATATTTATTAAGAAATAGTTTCTTACATATGTAAGGTTGCAGTTACAAAAAAAAACAAAAAACAAAAAAAACTAAACAAAACAAAAACAAAACAAACAAAAAAACAATGAAAGAAATAAATAAAAAGCCGGGTGGGCATTTTTTTTTTTTTTTAACAAAAGCATTTATTACTGTTACTCTCTTGTCTCAACATCACTTAAAAAGTATCTCGCTGCCACATGCTTATCTAATCTGGCGCGTTTCCCTTTCTTCCCACTGCATGCTGGTCACAGCCGGCCCATTCTCATCTTCATTTTACACGTCTGTCTCCTTCGGCGTTGACTTTTTTCTCTTCAACCTTACTGTGTCCTTTTTTTTTCTTTTCGCGCCAGCTCGCGCACACAACCTAATTTGCATACGCGTTCAAGCGTTGCTCCTGCTGCTAATACAATCCCTTGCCATTTATCCTTCGACTATTGCTACTGCTATTTTCCCACGCACTCAGACGCGCTCTGTTTCACATCTACTTCATTGAGGTCGATAAACACGCAGTGGATGATGGAATCAGCATAAAGAAGAACAATTTGATATTATTTTAATAAATCATTTTCTCTGCTGGCATGAATACGTGTTTTGGAATTAAATAATCACAAAATGGTTAACAAACAAATAAAACCTATTTCATCTTTTAGATGTATTTTTCAACATAGTAATAAAATCCACGAACTTCATGGTTAGTCGAAAAACTGAGAAGATGTACGCAAAAAAAACAAAACAAAAACAAGACAAACCCCCCCCCCCGAAAAAAAAACTTACAAGAATAGACGATCAAAGAAAGGACTGCATGATTACAAAAGAGAAACCCAAAATAGATCAGTTCCAAGTAACTCCAAACCAATAACCGATTTATTACCCACGTGGAAAATTCTAACGACGCAACCAAATCTGTCACAATTTGTACGTACATCATCACTTTCATATCCATTACAAAAAAATGAGTTCAACTGATCGCCGAAACTGAGCTAAGTAATTTGCAATTAACTGATGTTGTCAAGTTTTTTTTTTAAATTTCGACTGTACACATCTTAAAATGAATTGTTAAAAAAATAAAATCTTGTAATTCTGCCAACGTAAACAATTTTAAAACATACTATTTGCATTGTTTTTTCTCAATAAATTTTAGAACATTGAATTCTCACAATTGTAAATACATACATTTACAAAACTGATATTTGTTTTATTAATTTAAAGAACTAGTATTCCAACACTAATGTTAATGTTTATTCGTTCATTTATTTACTTTTAATTGTCGCTTATGTTTGAATTTATGGGGAGTCTGTCATTAGTTTTTAGGGTTATGTTCACGATAAGATTTTGGGTTTTACTTTAGGGTGATTTCTAAGGTGGGGGATATTTTTGGGACGAACCTGATTCAGAGAAATATTTTCAGTGAAAAAGTTTTCAGTATTTAAAATCAAATGTGAGGAAAACAAGAGACATACGGTAAACAAAACAAAACATCGAGTTAAGACGTATATTCACAAAATATATATTTTATATATGTTCAAAATGGAGGGCTTACAGCAATATAAAAACATAGAAGGTTCATGAATATCATAAGAGTTCTTATAAAAACAAATGGGTTCATCAGCTGAGACATTAGAGGAAGTCTGAATCGATTAATTAAGAGTCGTGAATTTCAGGAAAATCGTATTCAAAACTTCTCTACTCAATTAAACAAACTATAATTAATTGAAAGTTGCTTTTATGAGTCAATGTTCATTTTTTTTTTCATTTTAGAAGATATTTCAGAGATAAAGTTTGGGAATATTTCAATGAGTAATGTTTAACACATTAACAGACAATAAGTTAATGAGTTGTGTGCGTGTGTGTGTGTGTGTGTGTGTGTGTGTGTGTGTGTTCGTTAATGTTCGTGCGAGTGTGAGTAGAGAGAGGTGTTGCCGAGGGAAGGGTCAGCGACACCGGTCCGTAGACTCGGGTTAACTGGGCTCCACTGGTTTGTTAAAGAAAAATCTGGCTTTTAAGGGATTTGGGTAGCTCACAGAAAGACCCATTTCAAATAAATTCAGAAAGCTTTCTGAATGGTTCAAAATATAATTATTTGTTTTTATTCAGGATAATATATGCGCAAGCGACTTCCATAAAAACGCGTTTAAACATTTTGATTTTGTACATCGATGTGTAAACATCGATGTACAAAATAATGTTTTCAAACATGACGCAAATCTTGAATCTATAACATCACATAAAAACTATATCTATCTTGTTAAGATAATATTTTTAGCTTTATGTTACTTATAAAATCTCACCTGTATGTTTTAATGTATGTATGTATGTTTGTATATCTGCCTAAAATCTTCGACAGATGCGATGGATTTTCACGAGATCGGTATCGTTTTGAAGCTCGACTCTTCGGACGACAAATATCGAACATCTGCTTAAAAACATTAATTCCTTAACCCTCAACTAGGCACTTTTCTATTTTACTGATTAAATTCAAGATAAGATATACAAATATATAGTTATATACAATTGTCCGTAGTTTAATATTGATTTTAACAGACTCCGCCTAGTCAAACAGGTTAATTTCTTTCGGTATCGCGGTGGAATGATGCGGGAAGAGAGGGGTGTGGCGACTCTTTGACTGTGCTTGAATCTACTCCACACTCAGCTCAATTCTCTAATTGACCGTTTCGACGCTGGGACCCGTTCATATACTCAGGGAAGGGGTGATACCGGGACCGCTTCCTGGGACAATCGCATCCAGTTACGTCACTCCTAGGAGAGATTCCCTCTTCCTCGTGTGCACCAATGCACCTGTGGTTCTGCCAGCGCTCTCATGTCCCGCAAAGGTCATTCCTGAGACCTCGGAGGTTGCGGACATTGTACTCAAACTATAAACATCCTTACACTCGAATCATGGGTCATTCCATTTTCGGAGTAGAATTTACAAACAACAACAAAAAAAAATGATATTGTCAACAATTTTCATAACAATGAAAATCACAATCCAATCTTTGTCTCAGCAAGGTCTCTTGCCGCCGCCCGGGCTCAGAAACGATAATCAACGAATAAAAGAAATCATATCTGCCCGGCTTTCCAGCATTTTAGATCACGTCACACAACAGCAAAGCCGTCACGTTTTTTTTTCAGCTTCTTTTCCTCGTATTTCCGCGTATCGGGTTCGAGCCTGCCTACCCACTACCACATTTTTTTTCTTTTTTTGCTCAACACACACCTCCAAATACCCGGGCAACGCCGGACACCCAGGCTAGTATTAATTATAAAGCTCTATACACCGTCCTGGCACCCTTAATTGCTTGAGTGAATCTTGTAATAAATAATTTTATCAAGAATTCTTCATAAGTTTTGGTTTCGGTTTTGATTCTAGCTGATGGCACTCAACTTGTATTTTTTTAACTTTTGAAATCACTATTATATATTTGGTAGAATATAATATATAATAATCGATAGAGAATTGACTCTATAATAATATATATGACATCTGCATAAATGAAACTATTATATTTAATCGTATAAGTTTATAATAAAGTCCAAATACCTACAGAATGTAAGACTGGAGATCTTAAGATGTCAGTTTCGATTTCCGATCACGACATCAGAATTATTTGTTTATTGCTAATGAAATAATCCCTATTTCTGTTAGAAATAGAGAATATTTCATTAACATTTCATTTAGATCTCTGATATTTCGAATGAGACAAATTTCACTATGTATTTGCAACGTTTAATAAAACAAACATATGACTGACGGAAATAATGGGTACTTTAAAGACGAAGAAAATAATTTATATAAGATATTTATGACAATTGTTCTTACACTAAAAAGGAAGAGACTACTTTGAAACTTCTTAAATTGTAACAATAAATAAACGAAATGAAAAAGTTAAAAGTTTTGTTTAATTTATTTAAAAGAAAATATTTAGCTGACAATTATTTTTTATGGTAAAAAAAATCCGGAATATTGTCGATTCAAAAGATAAACAAATGTTAAAATTTTAAACGAACACATAAAGAACTTATTTCGTTAAAGCATATTTTATTGATAATTACAGTGAATTTTAGCGGGTAAGAAATCGATATTTTTTTAATATTATTAAGCTTGACAAACGTACATTATTCCAAGGGAAATTACCAGATAGATAATGCAGATAGACAAAGGAAGCGAGTTATTGTAATTGGTTATAGTGATCTACCCTATTGCCTCACTACATGGACTCTTCCAGATAGTATGAATCGTGATAATGGTGGAAACAGAGAGACAGTCGCTATAACCAGTCCAGAATAAGTCTCTGACAACGCATTACTTGTGTACTTTCTGTAAATGTTCACTTTTTTTAACTACCTCCTTGTTGTCTTATTTCCGTTTGTTTCTTTTTTAAGACCACAATCTAATTTTATGTAAGCATTTACACGTCTTTGAATTCGAATCAATGATTTGCTTAAGCGTTCAACAAAATTATTACACAACACATAAAGCATCGATCTCCATTCCCACACTCAGCAATATTCTAAATAGGGTGGATACTTTCTAGTGTATTTGTTTGTGTGTATCAACGTCATTTACTCAACCGTTTAAAGCAGATATGGTTTCATGGCCATTATTAAATGAACTGGGTGTGAGATTTTGTATATTTTGCAGCTGTTTTTTCTCATTAGCATATTGCCTCTTATTTAACTGACCGACTCAAATTTAAATCTGAATTCGTATCTTGGTCGTTCTTTTATGCGTTATGATAGAGAAGACATATGCAAGCGGTCTAAAATCACACGCGCGAATAGAGATTGATTGACGAGTAATCAGACAAACACAAATGGAGCGCGTGTATATTAGCAAATATTAAATTCTTTTCAACATTCAGAAAATAAAATTATGAGAAAATAAAGTAATAACTAGGGCTATGACAACAGCATATTCTTTTCCTTGTTCTCAGGTATATAGCCATAGATATCTTATATGTGTTTTTATGTAGAGTAATGTGGTTCTCGGTTGATTAATTGTGTCTAACTGTGTCGGATATATACTCGAGAGTCAAAACAATGAAAAGAATATGCTGTTGTCATATCCCTAGTAATAACTTCCCGAAACGTGAAGCACTATTGTTTCCAGACATGCAAATACAAACTCCTTATAACATTTTTCTGTACATTGTAATACGTTACATTTGATTATATGCGAATTTATGTAGTTGGAAATTACTAGATGTTGCAACATTTTTGCTATAATGAGGGCAGATATTTACTTGCTTCTCACCAAAGCCAGGTGTGACACAAGGCCAGAAGGTGAATATGTTAAGTCAGCACCTGGCAATAATTGCTTGGACGACCCCATCGGCATTAGCCGGTAAGGCCCCCTCAGACAGTAAGCGATAAACTTACCTCACTGAAAGCCGGATGGCAAGGCTTGGAAGGATTGACCTCCTAAGTACTATCCAGGCGGCAAGTTTCTGTCTCCTCTCCTGTCAGACTGATTGTTAATAACGGATTCTTTATTGGTTCATCTAACTAGTCTCTAAGTACTTACGCCTGAAAGTTATACCTGTATCTGTATACGAGGCCACCATTCGCCTATGTATGGAGTACTGTTGTCGCATTTGGGCTGATGCATCTGCTACTAGTTTCTTACTCCTGGACAGGGTTCAAAAGAGAGTCGGAAACCTGTCATCTAAGCTTCAGCCTCTGTCACATCGACGAAATGTTGCATCCCTTTGCCTGTTCTACAAGTATTTTAATGGTGAATGCTCTGAAGAACTACAAGCACTTTTACCTCCTCCACGTAAATACCTCCGACAAACCCGACAAACAGTTAAATCCCACCCCTACACAGTAGAGATGCTTAGATGTAAGAAAGCCTTCTACTCCAATAGTTTCTATCCCAGAACTGCTAGACTTTAGAACTCCCTTCCGGGATTCTGCTTTGCAAACTGTATTGACATGCATAAGTTCAAGTGTAATATCAACAGATATCTTGCTGCTCGTCTCCCTTCATATTATCACTACAATTATACCCGCAATAGTAGCCCCCTACTTCAAAGTGGCACTGTGCCTTGTTTGTGATGAAAATTGAAAAAAAAAGCAACCGAAGCAGCGAGAAGACCCATCCTCATAATGCAAAGTATAATAAGGGTAGAGATTTACAAAAAATTGGAAGGTTCTATTTATAGACAGGAGTCATGAGAACTGACCAAACAGAAGAAACCACGCTCTGTTATCAACCAGTTAGAAACCAGAATCACTCTATGAAATATACTGCGTTTATAATTTCTAAACATAACGTTTCGTCTTCATACGGAAAGGAAGTTTACTCTTCGTCTCAGGACTCTATTCTTCGTTTTCGTTTGCATGCTTCTGCAATTCAAAGCTTTTCTAGATTGATGCCGCCATTTTGTTTGGAACAACATTTCTTTTCTCCTAAGTCTAAAATGGCTGACAACTAAAAATTAATTTTTTTTAGTTTGTTAAAAATGGGCAAAAGTTATAGCCCGTTGAATAAGAATTGTACTCATTTTTTTGCATTAAATACTAATGTCTATTATTGTCTAACTGCGCATCAAATGAAAGCTATAATACTTAGTTCGCTGCCACTTATCATAATAACAACTCGTACTATCAGATCGGCTCAGTAGTTTCCGATAAAAAATTGAACGGCCAAACAGACAAACAGACAAACTAAGAAAAATATAATATCGATTATAAGTTACAACAACCAGGCAGAATAATCTACCACAAATGAAAAAAGACTGGAGAAAACGTTAAGGAATGGGAGGTTAACTAGAATCGGTAAAATTGAACTTTATGAATACTCTATCTCCACATTTATATCTCTCACATTTATTTTCGTCAGATATTGACATCGTCAAAAACAATCAAAGGTTTTCTACGAATATCAATTAGTAAAAGTTAATTTTATACTTCAATGAAAATCTCTATACTAACGAGCCTTTTTAAGTAAGATGACTACAGCGATCTGTTCTGCATGGATAATAATTAGTCCTTTGTATTCTTCAAAATGCAGCGGTTTAATGAATGAACTACCGCTGGTAGTATGTAATAGATACAACGGTGTACGTGGAAGTTAAAAGTAAAATATTTTTTATAGTATTATGATATACAATAAAATTTAAAGAAACAGATAGTTTAATGTTGATTAGAAACACGTGTAACTGAGTAGCATTTGTGTGTGCACGTATGTGTCTGCATTAATAGATTGATACATAAACAGACTAAAACAGAAACATATGATGATTATAGATAGGTTAATTATAATAAGGTCAAGATGCAACAATGGCTGTATAAATTTGAATGCACCTATCTATCTACATATATCTTTCTCACTATATATATATATATATATATATATATATATATATATATATATATATATATATATATATATAATTATTGCCAAAGCAAAATACGAGGTGCCTTTAATAAGTTTCCAGACTTTTTGTACAGGTATTTAAAATTGTCGCAGAGTCATGAAAATCCAGTATGTTGTTGCTGTACATCTTATGAGATGACTGACCAATTTGTATTGTTTCAGGTTCAAGTGAACAGCTACAGCAGGAATTGGAATACACCATACTAAAGCCTGATTATCATAGTTGGTGAAATTTGGACGTAAGGACATTTTGGAAAAAACGATTTGCAATAAAATTCTATTTTAAACATGAAAAAATGCCACAAAAACGTATGGAATGCTTCAAACTACTTTTGGACCATTTTGCATGAATCGAGCATCAATTTTGGAGTGACATAAGCGGCTCAAGGAAGGCAGGAAGTCTGTGAGGGATGATGAGATGTGCGAGAGGAGTAGGAAAGTCAGAACACCATAGTTGATTGGCCAAATAAAGAATTTCATGAATAAGGACCATCATGTGCCTATAGAGACAATAAGTGCTCAGTTTTATGTCGATGTGGGAACAAAGTTTATCCTAAAGGTGCTTATAGAAGATCAGAAATAAAGACGTTATCATCACAGCAGGGAGATGGTCGAGCTGATCAATTCAGATCCCGCAGTTATTGATGCTCTTGTTATTTGCGATAAAAGCTGGATCTACTGCTTTGACTCAGAGACTAAGGACAGAGTTCCAAGTAGAAGCATGCTGGCTCTCCCAGACCCAAGAAATCCAGACAAAGTAAATCCCCCACGAACCTTATGATGATTCTTTTTTGACAGCACGAGCATGATCTACATGCACTTGATTCCCACTGAACAGACAATCAACAAGTAATACTATGTTGAGGTTTTAAGGGAGTCCAGGAAGAGATTCAGTCGGGGCAATGGCATTTCCACCAGGACAATGCACCAGTCCACAACTCCATGCTTGTCACAGACTAGTTAACCAAAATGGGCATCAAGACAGTTCTTCATCCTCCCTATAGTCCAGACCTTGCTCCCTGTGACTTTTGGTTATTCCCTAAGCTCAAGGAAGACCTTAGAGGCTGTTGTTATGGGACAATTAAGGAGATGAAAGATGCTGTGACGAGGGTTATTAACATGCTCATACAAGAGGCCTTCCATGGATTTTCCAGAAGTTGTTGAAACGATACAACAAGTGCATTGCAGCCGTAGGAGATTACTTCGGAGGGGATTAGAGTTTAATGTGTGTACTATCAATAAAATTGCCTATACGAAAAAGTATGGAAACTTATTTAAGGCTTATTTATCAGTTTATACATCGTTAGGAGGAGGGTTTATAGATCCTCTTTATGCATAGGTATTTCGAAGCCTAATACTTCTTATTAGAAAAGAGGAGAAGGAGCTAAGTTAGATATAAGGGAATGTGACATCTAGCTTAGGGTACTCTAGAACGGAGAACACCTTTGCTTCTGTTAAAGAAAATATTTTGTCTACTTTGATGCAAGTTATATAGAAATTCAAATTATTGCATGGTTCTTTGACTTGCTTTAGGATCAGATTTATTTCTCACGGTAAATTTCCCAGCAAACAAAGTAATAAATGCCTAGAATAATCAAATCTTACAATAAATAAATAAAATAAAATAATCTAAAAATACCCCAGGATATTTTTAACACGATCCGAATAATTCTGCAAATACAAAATATAGATTGCAATCTCAAGACTATTTTCTCAATCTGAATATTCTATATTAGTCACCAATTTGAAGTTTTTTGTTTAAACAAGAAAATCCAATTTAACTACGTGAATTAGTCTATAATCGTGTTAATGAAAAGAAGAAGACATGGAAACTTGTGTTAGGAAGTGAAGTGCGGATACCGTTAATATATATACATATAATAAAGTAAAGTGCGGATACCGTTAATATATATACATATAATAAAGTAAAGTCGATTCAGAATCATTTGGTAATTTCATCTGTTACATCACGGAACCGCTAAAGTGAGAAGACCTGTCAAGACGTACACAAAATTATTGACAAAATGCACTGGCTTGCAACTTTAACATCTTCCTAATGAAATGGAAGATAGATCTGTGGAGAGAAGAGTCAGTTTCGTCCGTGAAATCTAAAAGTTGCTGTACACGCATATGTTTTAAATTGAATATTTTTTTATGTACGATTCGTTAGGGTTTATGGGAAAATGGATGCAATGTTACACGACCGATGTGGTGGAAATGCATATGATAATATCTATGAGAGGAATATGGATATTTTATATATATAATGCAACTGTGGTTAAATTAGACAAGCTGCTACCAAAAACTCGCTACTCCAAATCTCAACGCTCTGCTGTCAAAACTCGTTACTCAAACTATCAACACTCTGCTATCGAAACTCAACTTTAAAACTTAACTCCAAACACTCGACACTCTACTGTCAAAACGCAACTCTAGAACCCAACACTGCTGACAACACTTGCTACTCCAACAACCAACTCCACTCAGTCTCTGAAAAATCACGCTTTGTTTTAATCCAACCGGAAGCGTCTCATTTCCATACTAGGTGACAATATCACAAGCACATAAGGAGAAAAGGCGGTCTTTTCCCCCTTTTCTTCATTCTTTTTGCCTCTTGTAGGCAAAAACAAAAAAATAAACAGACTTGTACCAATTTTTCAAGCTTTTTAATACAGCAGAGTAATTTTCTTTGCTTTTGTCAGCATTTAAAACCACAGTAAAATAAAATATTTTAATACTTTATGGTAATGATAAAGGTCATGTAAATTCAATGCGGTAAGTGGAAAAATCTTATATTTACGATATGGTAGGGTGGTTAGGGAGGAGGAAAGTAGAGGGATTTCAGTATGTTAACTATTTCCATTTTTATGTCAGTGAGCTAGAGACATTTTCTTCTGTATGGACAAAATTTTAAAACCTCAGATTTGATTTTTATGCATTTAACGAATGGGTTATTAATAGTAACATTCCAAGTTTTTCTCTGATGCATTGTGGGTAATTATTGGGATCGAGGGTATAAGATTTATGTTTTTCAATCACTCTCCATTTAATTTGGTAGGATTTATGGGAATAGTTAAACTTCTAAATCGTGGTTGCTAGGGAATTTATACTCTGTTGGTTTGGCGTAAAGCTTCTGTTTGAATAACCGCTGTGTAATTCCAATGCTGTTTTGGAGGTTTGTGTCTCGCGTAATAGTGAATTCGTAAACCATGGATCTGATTGATCGGACCCCACTACAGCTGTGGTGTAGTTTGAGGGAGTTGGAAACTATGCCCTTTGAAGTTAACAGAAATCCTACGAAGCTTCATCAGGAATAATTCGTTTTAACTGTATTCTTATCGAAGAGTTTGTGAAACTTATTGAATGTTGGGAAACGTCTATATATTAACCAGAGAAAGTGTTTACTTATGCTAATGCTTCCAGTGAGAGAGGGGTGAACCATAATATTTTTTCACTTATTTGGTCTGTGCTGTCAGGCAAGTTGGGTTGGTATGAATTATGCAATTTCTCTATAGCTGCTTTTGTGGAAAGCATTGTTATAATATGGAAAATCCCAGAACTGGATAAAAGGTACGATATTTTCCTGCTTATATTGGGTGTTAAATTTTTGAAAACCAGGCGTATCACAGAGTTGAGTATTGATATATTTGGGTTGTTCAATTATTATAGAATCGCTGCATTTAAGAAGTCTTCGTTTGTGATGCTGGTGTCGATGGTGATCTTATAGACAAGTTCTTTAAAGAAGACTATCCGTTGCTTTCTGAATCTATTAAGATTGTCGCAGAAAGGGCAAAGTTCGTTGTCTTGGAAAAGAAACCTTATTTTGAGGGAGTAAAAATTGAACAGCTCGATCAGACCACATATATCCGCTATCGAACGTCCTCATCGGCGCATCAAATGTTCTCATTGGTAAATCCAATTTTCTGGCTGCATTATTTAATTCATGCTTTGTTATAAAAGATAAGGCGTTTATTGCGTGGAACATTTCATTTCCAATTCACTGATTTCTAAGTAAGTCTTGGCGAAGTCTTTGTTAGTTAATTAATTAGTTTATTGTTAACATTTTATAGTTAATTATGACTTAATTAAAACATACCTTGTTTGTTTCAAATAAAATTCACACAGGAAGTGATATCGACGGTTGACAAAAATAAATTAATTAACACGCAGCACGTTTTAATTTTAACAGAACACGAAAAGAATAGTCTTTATTTACACGATGAGACGAAGAAAGCGAATGCACGTAAAACAACCATTTATATACAGACAAAGAGAGTATAACTAAGTTACTCAAAAGCTTAAATGACACGTCATCATAAACCCATACTCGGACAATAGGAATCAACTCTTTACACGGTTTATGAGAGAAAGTGTTTGCAGTTTTCACAGAATCAAAATCCGACTAACATTGACAAATTTCGAATAGTCTAAAGCATTTTGTAGCATTTCTCTGTTGATGGAGGGATAGAAGTTTATGTATGCATCTGTATTGATCTTTATTAGGGATGACTAATATTCAATTCAATAGTTGATTAGGAATCAATCGAAATTATCTAATCCCATTTCACGTTTGGTTGGGTTTACCAGTTTATAAAAGAAATGGGTTAGTTGTTTTTCAGGGCAAGGAGTGCTTATTTAAGGGCAATAATAAGTTTGACTGCTAAGTTATTTGCTTCATTATTAATATCTTTATATATATATTCTATTACTAATCGATAGTTTTTTTTTATTCATATAGTCTATTGCTACTTGATTATATCTGTTAACTTTATAAATGTTTCTGGTCTTATATGTGTTCTGTAGTTTAAGTCTTTTAAGTTTGAAAGTTATTATTGTGTCGTGTGAACTGCATTTGGGGGATCATACCACGCAAATAGCTTTCGAATTCGTACATTTTTAACGATTTTCTTTAGAGTATTTACTGGGTTTAAGGCCGTGTATGTTTGTGGCCTTCATGTCCTCTGCACTGGTGGCGATGATACATTACCATCTCATACGTCACACGACGTATTCCATCTTATTTATAAGTCCTTTTACGTAGGAAGTGTTGTTGGGCGCCGGGGTGTCTTTCGGTTGAATTGGAATTCTTTCTTACTATTTGTTTAGGTGAGTTTTCTTATATGTGATTAACGTTAAATATTTAGTTTCTTGAGTTCTCAACAGTATCACAAATAATGTAAGAAAATATTCTAAATAAAATATAAAAATCAGTTACAACGAGGTTGCATCATGCATCAATGTATGTCAAAAAATCAGTTGAGAACTTTATTGATTTCTTTTCAATATATATTGCCATACTATATATAAATATACATATATAATATGTAACGTAGTCTTTAATATGTAGGGACCCAACATGTTGTAGACTCCGTTGCAAGGAACATAAGAAAAGAAGAGGAAATAAATTCATCTCGCTGTTTCAGGTTTTAACAAAAGACCCCCATTCCTCATTCTCCGGCCAGACGCGACTTCTAATCTCAGTTGCGATGTCACCCACGTGTCTCAAACGTGAGCATAATTCTTCTTTTTATAATTTTTTTATCTTCTTCCTTGCCGTGACGTCACCTCGCACACGGCTGGGTTATTTGTATACAGCTGCCATATACGTGTTCGTGCTCTGTTACATATATATGGTAGTAATTAGGCTGACACAGACAACTTGCTATTAATGTGAAATCAAGTTACAAACTAATTAAATTATTTCTCGTGTAGATTATAATATCATGAAAATATGCAACATAACCCCCATCTTTTATATATACTGCATAGTAGTATGAGTTTATACACGTAAGCACACACATAAACTGTATGATTGTGTGTATTTGTATTCAGTGTATATTTTCATGTATATTAGAAAGTTTATAACAATGTTTAGAAAACTTATTTTCTTACAAACGAATTTTGAGAGCGATTCTTCTGTCGAAAAAGCCAACAAAATATAACTTGTTTTGATTATGAAATAACTGAATAGCTAACTGTTTGGCATATTAAATGTCATTTACAGAACGGACTTGTTTGCATTTGTAGGAAAACCGATCTTAATCAGACTTTTCGAGAAAATCAACAAAATCCGTGACAAACTGACGGAAATGCTATTTCAAACTTAAGCATGACAAACTAAAGATAATTCTATTACAGAATTAGGCGTGACAGACCGATTAGAAGATATTTTAAACTTATGTGTGACAAACCAACAACAATTCCATTTCAAATTTTAGCGTGGCTGACTGAATAACATCATAAAGTCACATCTCATCAACCTATCTGTGCATCAACCTAAACATTAAATCCATGAGGAAAGTTTCTTTCCCAGAACTACTCATTTGTAGAACACAATACCCAGCTAACTATAACATGGACGCTTTCAAATCTAATGTAAACAAGTTCTTATTGAACCGCCCTCTTAAATAATTAAACCTTTCTCAAATTCCATCATTACCGATCATCACGATTTCATCTCACCGGCTACCTGGCATTCGTTACCCCTTATCCTCGAGTATCTTTTTGTCCTTGATAAGGCTTAATCCCTACCCTAGTAAAAATGGCGAAATATATACAAATGCTTTTCAAAGAACTACGTCTCGGTGCTGTATATGTGTGTCGCACGGTATGAGCGTTTGAAGAAGACAGTGGTGGCAGCAACAGATACGTGGTTGAGTAAATTATAGTGGGGGCACTAATCAAGGTATTGACATCAGGCTGCAGCAAAGCACTGCTTAATTTTATCACCATTTATTGAAAAACTCACAACATTTTTATTTAAGTGGAGACTTGATTTGTCTTAAAATCGAACATATTCCTGTACTTGTTTGTTTTTACCTGGTAATGCTAAAGCGCAAAAAAAAAAAAAAAATGCATAGTAATTATACACGTTAATTCAACGATACAACTTTGGTTTGGTTGTTTTGCTTTCTGGCATATCAACCTATCAAGTACAGCAAGTCCAGTTGAGCACATTCTAGGGAAGTATTTATGGATATAACGCTGCGGTGATGGGACAGTGGTTTGAAATTGTCAGATAATACGGGACCTATTATGTTAGAAACCCTTTTTTTGTAGCCAGTACAAGAGGACCAGGACTAGTGTTTAGAACACTAGCCCGGATCTGGCAACGGTATTTCATTAGCGTCTCTATAAGCTCTGTTCGTTTGTAGGTATGCCATGGTTAAGTTTGAAATGGTAATTTTAGTTTCCTGTCACACTTTTGTATATAAAAAATACATTTTACATGCTTTAAATTAGAGTAATGTAAAATAGCATCATTGGTCGCATATGAATACATTTTTAAAAGACAATGTCATCACTAAACGCGCAGTTTGAATGGTCGCATCTTAAAAATACTGTTTTGTTTTTGTTTGTCTTTTCTTGTTTAGTCTTTTACAGTTGCCCTACATTAAAAAAATACTTTTCTTGAAATTGTAACGCGACGCACTCTATACGCATAACACATTGAGATTGTGTCCAATTCTAGCCACGTCCACATGAAATAAGGTAATCGTATACGTCGTTCACAACGTGTATGTGTACTTTTCCTGTAAATAAGATCCAAGTCAGATTCCTGTGAAGAATCTAAGATCTTATTACTAGGGCGTAATTGAATTGGAGAAGATTTGGTCACGCTCGAATAGAAGTGCTAAACTATTCCGCACAGTTGCAATAATCACAGATCTATTTCGGTCATTCAAGCACTTTTTGCACTATTTGTGTCACCACTTATCAAGCCTAATAGCCACTCAAGAATAAAGCTTAATTAGACGGAAATGGTTACCAATCAAAATGTAAAGAACAATACTAACATTAATTGGGCTGGTGCATCTGCTACTAGTCTCTTGCTCCTAGACAAGGTCCAAAAGAGAGTCTCCAACTTGATAGGTCCTGAACTGTCATCTAAGCTTCAGCCTCTGTCCCACCGACGGAATGTTGCATTCCTCTGCCTTTTCTACAAGTATTTTAATGGTGAATACTCTGACGAACTGCAAGCACTTGTGCCCCCCACGACGTAAATACCCTCGACAAACCCGACAAGCAGCTAAATCCCACTCCTACACAGTAGATATTCCTAGATGTAAGAGAGCTTTCTACTCCAATACTTTCTTCCTCAGAACCGCTGGACTTTGGAATTCCATTTCAGGTCCCTGCTTTCCCAACTGTACTGATATGTAGAAGTTCAAGTGTAACGTGAACCGACATCTTGCTGCCCAACTCCCTATATAGTATCCCAGTAGCTTATGTCCCTGATAGTAGCCCCTTACACCAAAGTGGGCATGTGTCTTGTTAGGGGTGAAAATGTAAAAAAAAAAAAAAATTAATGATATGGACTGCTTTTGATTACCTTGGAGGCGATCCATAACGAAACATTTATGATATTCAATTTGAGGACGACTAAAGTAGCGAAGTATTCTCACGGCAATGTGGTCCACATTGCTCTTATAAATAACCTTTTGCAAATAGGCTTTAATCATGGGCGATTGTGAATGTTTGTGAATAAAAAGTGTTTGAATGGCAAAAGGGACGTTATCGAAACGAATTATATATTTTATGCTATATTGATATATATTTAATATTTATTTATGTTAAACATTTATATAATAACTTTGGAATTATTAACAAAAACAAAAACAGACATAAAATTTAGGATAATAAATCAAAACAAAAACAAAGATAACTTAGTGATGACGCCAGATAACGAACAGAGAGAGAAGATTGAAATATAGACACGTAGTCAGTTAGAGAGATTGAATTGACCAGACGAGAGGAGTTAGAGACCAGGTTAGATAGCAGACGATTTTAATGGTATCTGTATGCAGTGGAAGCTAACGGGTGTAGGAAATAGCAAGAATGTTTAAATATGGAAATGTGTGCAAGTCAAGGAGCGCCAGGAAATAAAAGTTGCATGAAAATATAACTCGGATTTCGATTGTCGTTCCTTGCAGCTTATACAGATCCGCCAATCAAGACTAACCGATGGACGAAGGTATGTTCACCTTTTGGCCTGAATATCCCCCACAGAAACTTTGTAAATTGTTATATGTCCGCGTTTGTTGGACTCTTTGTTGAACTGTATATACACATTATACCCATTAGAAGATAAAAGAGACACTTATGTGGATATAACGTGCACATACATTATATAGATGATTACACGTATATATAAATTCCATTATACATACAGCACGGCTAAACACATATAAATATATAACCGTCATATGTGTATTAAAGATACACCCACCCAGCTATATACGAGTAACACTTAATTTTCCTTTGAATGATAAGAACTAAAAGTTTCCATCTAGCTAACGGGTAAAATACTTGTTTTTGTAACGAAAACAAAAAATAAAAATGTTTACTGCTTCAATGTTAAATAACCTAAAAAGTGTGGATATGCCACAAAACATAAAAATGAAAATAAAACTGAGTCATTCTCAACAGATTATAGCATAATGTTCCTATTTACTTATGGTCGATTTTTAATGTGTGTAAAATCCAGCTCCCCAAAAAGGGGCACTCTGGATATGAACAAAAATAAAATTGTCTCAGTCTTAGAAGCATTTCTATCCACTGACTAAGGACAGAGAAAGTGAAGTGTAATGTCAGAACAGATCGTTTATATATAAATAATTCCTAACTCAGAGTGTCTGATTTTAGGAGCTCGATTTCCTCGTCCAAAACCGACCTTGTGTCTAACTTTGCCTCTTGTAATAAGTCAAATCCTTCGATTTTATCGAAATGTTCAAGATTTGTACAATAAAATATGTAAGAAAAAACACATACTGCATATCTCTTCAATGCTCAAACGTGTAGATCATTTTAATTCGATCAAATGAAATATAATATATTGTCAGAAAGAGAAAATTCGATTTACTCCAACTAATCCCTATATATATATATATATATATATATATATATATATATATATATATATATATATATATATAATGAACTTATTTCCCCCCTATGATTTTGACCTTAATAGGATTAAAAATCAAGATATTTCATACGAATGTAATATGCACAAACTACAGCACAATATCTGAGGTGTGTTATAGGCATATTACCTCTCCACTTCCTCGATAATCGTAGATTCCTATATTTTTTCTGCTGAGAGTTAACTGCCATAATCGGTTAAAATCAATGGAATTAGTAAAATAATTTCTCTCTAATTAATTTCTCTTTCTCCCGCCACCGCTTACACCATTTCCGGGATCGTTCACAAGGGAAAGTTACGAAGGAACACCGGTTTAGGTTTTCTTTACTTCGTAGTTGCTTAAAAAACTGAAATGGAATTTTACCGTGCCTTTCCGTTCTATGCTTTCTACTGGGTGAAACGCACCATGGACTTAACCGAATCCAAAGGTTATTTATGCCATTTTTTTCGCTTTATTTCGTTTTGTAGTTGCTTAAAAAACTGGAATTGAATTTTAACGTTCCTTTTCGTTCTATGCTTTCTACTGGGTGAAACGCACCATGGACAATAACCGATCGAAGGGTTATTTATGCCATTTTTTCGCTTTTCGGCTGTGTTTTTTGTTTGTTGTTTTTCCGAACACTTTCATCATTTTCCCCTGATTTTTGCTTTTTGTTTTTCTGATTTTAAGAAAGTTTTACATTTGTTCGCTGTTTTCTTTTGTTTTAGTTTTTCCGAATTTTTAAAGAAGTTAACATCGATTTTTTTTATATTTAAAGAGGGTTATTACTTGGCTTATTCTTTACTTTACCCCCCTCCCCCACCACCTTACACACACACCTGCAAACACCCGGGCAACGCCGGGTATCCCACTAGTATATAATATAATGTTACTTGCAGGATGACAAATAAATAATTATATATTTTACGCATATGATCTTACGTATTACCATTACTGATAGCCTGGTTATATATAATATATACATACACACACACACATATATATATATATATAATATATAATATATATATATTTTATTTATGAATGAAAAAAAGTGTCCATGTGTCTTTTATATTACATGAAGGTTTTGCTATAAGGCTTCAATAATATCCATGCAAAGAATGTAAGCTCTTATTTCAACATTTGTTTGAATAAAACACTTTAAGTCTTTAAGGCATTTGGTAGCTGACACAAGTGGAGAATGACAAACTCGTTCAACAGGAACATAGAGCTAACGTTTCAGTAAATTGTCTGATGACGTGTTCCGCTTTGATGAAGGTTATTGGGAAGCAGTTGTTAGACCTAAAATGATATTAATTTAGATATTATACCCATAAGATATTATCACTCACTTGTTCCCATAGAATTATTAATGAAATTGGTAATTATTAATACTATACTGTACACTCTTTTAAATCTATTCAGCGGAGTTACTTCAATTTACACGATAAACATATGCTTGTATGTCTTGATATTAAATTGATATAAACAGCAAAATAATGAATCTTTTCTTAAAATTTTTTACATTAGACATACCGGGGTTACATCGAATTTTTTACATTAGACATCCGGGGTTACATCGAGTTAAAAACACCAATTTTTGGATGTTTGTTATGTATTTTCCAAGTTTTAGCTTGATATACATACAATCATTTGCCCTTTCTATAATAGGTTTGATTTGATTAAATTAAAATAACCAATATACTGGGCACAATCACGTTGACACACCGGTTCTCGCCAGATCACCGAAGTTAAACAACGTTGAGTTTGGCCAGTACCAGATGAGTGACCATTTGAGAATGCAAGGCACTGTATGTGCCGCGAGGTAAAATAGCAGGTTGAGAAACAGGTGTGGTCTATCCTTCACTCGAGGATAGATGGTACTCAAGAGAGTACCATCTATCCTCGAGTAGCCATAGTAAGTACCCCATCTAGTGATGGCGTCACGATAAAACATACCCTTGATAGCCCTGGCGAAGCATCAAGTAATCAGCAACCGACAAGATTTGAATTACGCTGCAAACTCGTGTAGCGAGTTCAATCTCGGCTGCGGCCGCGCTGGATGGATATATATACTGGGACTTTCTGGACAGATCAAAAGGTGTAAATTCTAGACTAGTCGAGTTTATGTTTTAACTCTTGAGGAGGTATTGTTGTAATTTCGTTTTATTTACAGGGTCATTTCTGTAAATATAACGAAATTTCAAAAATACCTCCTCAAGGGTTAAAATATAAACTTAACCAGTCTAGAATTTACGACTTTCGACGTACCCAGAAAGCCCCAGTATATAGGTTATTTTAATTCACTCCGGTCAGTTATCTATAAAAGACCGGATGCAGCAGTTAATGGTATGCCTTCTATATCGTATGTATTTGTTGACTAGTGTGGTTTCTATGCGGATTTCAGCACAGGGGAATTGAAAGCCAAATTCTATCTCCAAGTAACTATCTGTGCTATCTAAATGCAGATTCCATGATCAAAGCTTCTTTCCCAGAACTGCCCGTTTGTGGAACACTGTTCTGCTGGCCTGCTTCCCGGTCGACCTCAATATCGTAACATTCAAGTCCAATGTAAACAAGTTCTTGTGGAACCATACCCTTAAATATTCAAATTCTACCCAACTTACACCATTAACAATTATTACGCTACCACCTTACATTCATTAACCCTTATCCTCGAGTAACCTGCGAGCCTTGATAGGTAGTGACTTCCACTATTATTCCTGATATTCATAAATGACCTCTCTGATAATATTGTGTCCAAGATGGGTATATTTTCTGTTGATACAACGCTCTATAACATGTACGAGGGAAGAACGGATGTACACAAATCTAAGACAATGGAAAAATCGTTAGAAAGTGGCATCCAGACCGTACTGGAATGGGTCCACAAATGGATGGTAACGTTTAATGCTTGTAAGACTAAGCTCCTCTCTTTTAACAATTACAAGACGCCTCTCCAACCACTAATATCCATGACAAATAACCCTTTACCTGAGAATTCTTCTTTCAAACTCCTCAAGGGTAATATGAACTGGAACAAATACATTGAGGACATTGCGAAGGCTGCTGCAAAGAAGATGAGCTCCCTTTCTCAGGCTAGAAGACTACTTACACCTGGGAGTATCCTGTACCTCTACAAGGCCACCATTCGCCCATGCATGGAGTATTGTTGCCATATCTGGGTTGGTGCATCTACCACTAGTCTTCCCTTCTTGATAGGGTCCAAAAAAGTTGTCAATCTAATAGGTCCTACTTTGTCAACTAAGTTCCAATCCCTATCCCATCGCCGCAATGTTGCATTTCTATGACTATTTTACAAATATTTTAATGGAATGTGCTCTGATGAACTCGTTGCATTTGTGTCCCCTCGACGTACATATCCCCGACAAATCCACTTAGCAACATAATCTCACCCCTTCATTGTTAAGGTCATTAAATGCCAGCAAACTTTTTACTCTAATAGTTTCTTCCCTCAAACACCTAAACTTTGGAATTCCTTTCCTGCTTCCTGCACTGATATGTAGAAGTTTAAATGTAACGTAAACCGATATCTTGTTAATATTTCCGATGCATGGTCCTAAATAGTAACCCCTTATATCCAAGTGGCGATATGCCTTGTTAGGGTCGAACGTGAGTAAAAAAACAAAAAGCAAACAAACAAAACAAAACAAAAAAAAATAGAGAAGTAGGGGATAAGATGAGAAAAGAAATATGGGAAGCTAAACAACTACATAAATGATTCACAAGGATGACAAAAAAATGAAACTAACAAAATCACTTGGAAATGGCTACGAAAAGTTGACCTAAACAGAGAAACTGAATAACTTATAACAGCTGCACAAGATAATACGATCAGAACCAAATATATCAAAGTAAAGATCGACAAGACACAAGAAAATAGCAAATGTAGACTGTGTGAACACAGAGATGGGACAATAAACCATATAATAAGCGAATGCAGCAAACTAGTCCAAAAAGAATAAAGGAACAGACATGATCAAGTGGGAAAGACAGTACACTGGGGATTATGCAAACAACTGCATCTTGAACACCCGGACAAATGGTACAAGCACGAATCAGCAGCAGTACTTGAAAGCAAAAACCGTAAAATTCTATGGACATGGAGGTACAAACAGATAAAACCATCCAAGCAAGAAAACCGGAGGTCATAATAGTTAACAAAAAAGAAAAGTGCTGCCAGATCGTAGATTTCGCTGTTCCAGCAGACCGTAGGGTGAATATCAAGGAGACAGAAAAGCGAAGAAAATACACAGAAATGGTCGGAGAGCTGGAAGAGATATGGAAAAAGTCGCGTTAACATCAATAATCGTAGAAGCATTAGTAACACTCTCCAAAAAAACTTCGAAACAAGAATGAGAGAAATTGGAATCAGAGGTATGACTGAGAAGATACAACGGATAATAATAATGAAAACGGCTGAAATACTAAAGAAACCTCTAGAATTCTGAAACTATTACACGTGAGCTATAAACACTAGCCGGCAGGATGGAAACATCAACGAAGAGGAAACGAAAAGATGCAGAAGAAACCACACGAAAACAAGAAAACTGAAACTGTATTATCGTAAATGAACACCTACCACAAGATAAATATTGGAGTGCCTGAATCAACTAGCACTAGACTAAAAAGTAGAGAAGGGTCAAGAAGGATGGAAAGACCGAGGAAAGAAAGCACTAATCGGCCCTTATCTCGGATGGGGAGGCTTATTGAAACCCATATTCCAGATGATTAATGGCCGTTGCCAACGGGATGTCAATGACAAGCGGCTGTTGTAATGATGCAAATTCATTTGCAAAATTTATCAAAAGAGGTGGAGAATACTGAAAATCTGGGGAGACTTGTTCTTATCAAAACCTCAGGGAAAACCACCGTTTATTGACAGTGGGTAATTTCTTGTGATGACCCGTGTGAGTACTAGTGAATAATAATCTATATATTAATATTGTAGTACCTTTAACGTACATACGCAGTGTGTCACGTTTTCCAAATTATAAAGTATTTAATCGGGAGATCCTGTTGATTAAAAAGGAGGATAAAAGATGATCACATATAACGAACATTAAATTAGTGTATAGATACGCTAATTTAATATTTGCAGTATGTTATCACTAGGGCTAGGACAACAGTATATTCTTTTCTTTGTTTTGACTCTCGACTGTGTATTCGTTGATATCTTATATGTTTTATATAGAATTATATGGTTCTCGGTTGATTAACTGTGTCTGTGTCGGATATATACTCAAGAGTCAAAACAATGAAAAGAATATGCTGTTGTCATATCCCTAGTTATAACCAATCCTTGTTTTTAATAAATAGGATCTTCCGATCACTGAAGACGCAATGTAGAAAAAAAATAAAAAAGTAAAATAAAATGTTAAAAAAAAAATGATGTCGCTTTTGAGTGAAACTAAAATATACCATTCTTAATCTTCTGGTTAGGATGTAACGGTAGTATTTGTTCTGTACAAAAATAGTATAATAATATCGTGGGTTTTCCGTTCACGCCAAGCGTCCATACAATGGAAATATCTCACAGACTCCTATAAGGATATTGGAGATAAACTGTAATAACCAGTTATATTCTGACACTACATGAACCAGATTACTTAGATAAATACTTTTACAGTTTTAACAAAAGGGCTACAATAATATCACAGGGTCTTTATTCACGTTGAACGCCCACATAATGCTCAGCAGCATTATATTATGAAAGATGCTGCTTTGGAATTTCCACAAGTCCCCTTGCTAATAATAATAATAATAATAACAACAACAACAACAACAACAACAACGACTACTACTACTACTACTACTACTACTACTACTACTACTACTACTACTAAAAGGAACCAAGAAAATAGAAACCGCAATATGTCAACTACGTCTCCCCTAAAAATAGTGGCCACTATATCGGATGGCGCCACATCAAACAGGTCTATTGTCATGATTTCATCTTGCCAATAATTGCAGGTTCTTTGCGAGTAGTGTAATATATTTTCGTTCGTTTTGATATCATCCTCCTAGGTATTAGCTTCTCTTTTTATGGAGGTTGGTGATATTGTAGTACCTGTTCTTGGGGTCACACTACCATACTTCCACGCATTCCTTTTTTGGGGGATAGGGTAATATTGTATATGTTCTGTTGTCATAAAACCATGGTGCTAGGCATTACCTTCTCCTTTGTGGGGAGTGGTAGTGAACTATATACATGTTCGTCATAACAGAATCCTATTAAGCATTTTCCACACCTTTATCGATGGTGAGCGTAATGTAGTATCTGTTTTGTCTTCCTGATACTACTTTCCAAGGCATTATCTCATACTTTTATGAAGACAATTGTGTAGTATCTGTTTCGTTGTCATAAAAAAATATTCTTGCGCATGTAGTGTAGCATATATTTTGTTTTCATGATACTCTCTCAAGATGGTAGAAATATGAGACCGTAGGAATATGCTGCACTCCTTTATATCGGACCTTCCAGCAATCAATCCCAACTTATATTTCGATATATTACTAAACGAAACGTTCGTCGTCCATGTTTTTTTGGTCCTGTTTGTGTGGGGCAAACTCCGAAAATAATTAAAAGATTATTATGCATTGTGGAACAGAGTTGTAAGACAAAAATATGTGTAATATGAGCTACGGGAGGGGGCGTTCCAAAAGTAGTGCCTCGTATTTTTTAAAAATTTCTGTCCCAATGGATCAGAGGGGATTGCAAATTGCATTATGATTACTGAATCTAGCATTCATTTCCTGAAAGTTTAATCTTTTTGTTGAAAATATTGACGGCATCAGAAGCAGAATTTCTGACAAAAATGCATTGAGAATGGTGACTATGTAGAAAAATAAATTCTGGAGAACAAAAGGTCGCTCGTTTTAATGATACCACTTCTGTCGTCGTAGCTCTTCAATTTTTTGGAGTAAAAAAAATATGAGACCTTATTTTCGGAACGACCGTCGTACATTTAGTTTAATGAAGTTTTGAAGCCTGTCGTGAAAGTGTAGATACTTCTAAATTTTGATTTAATTGTTATGATAGATAGAAAGCATCAATTAATAAATATTAACTGGAATTTCAATGTCTTGAGTATTTTAAGAGTCATTATATTGCATATATAATAGGTATTAATTTCCGATTTAAGTAGATATTCACTTCGAATGCATATGACGGTAGAGCGCGATACCATTTGCGACCATATGCCAGCAGAACTTGGTGCTTATGATTTTTTGAACATGAGGAGGTTGGGGGTTGACAAACGAAAAACAACAGCAGCAGTATTTTAAATTTTTACGCGGGGGTGGGGGAAGATACATGCTACCACCGAGCAACGCCGGTTAACGTGTTCTGCTAGTTTTATATAACTATAAGCACAGTATATTTCATTTTATTTACAAGTACGTAGAAAGTAGGGGTTAATACCTTTCGCAACGGTAGAAATGGAACACAATAGATTCGATTGGATTTTAACTGGACATCGCTTTCCATAATCTTGGATTGTATCCATTATGCCGATGAGACATTGTGTGTGTGTGTGTGTGTGTGTGTGTGTGTGTGTGCTAAGAAATTAATGACGCCTCAAAGATAAAAATATGATACCCAATATTCATCCCAAAGCAAGGCCCATTGCCACTGAAATGTAAAGGGCTACTATGGTAAAGGCTACTTTTAAACCTAAGTGGGGACTGGCGCAGCAAGATGTTTTTGCATATTACATTTAAATTTCTGAATCCTGCTTCCGTCGAAAAACAAGGGCAAGAAATTCCAAAAGTAAGCGATTCTAGAAAAGACGCTAGAGTATAAATATTTCCGACATCTAAGGACGTCCTTAGTGAAGGGGCGACGCTTTACTGCTAGTCGGGTGAGTCGGAGGTATTTTTGTTGATGTACGTGTGTTGTGGCCTTGGATGCCGGTAATAATAAAGAAAAAAAAAACAAAACAAAACGGTGTTATGATTAACAACATATGCATTAACAAAATTATGTTACAGAATTACACTTCATGATTCAGGAGCCATAACTGCCACAACGTTTAGACGTAACTATATTTATTGTCTTTGGCTAAGTCGATTGTTTCTTGAAATGGGTAGATCAGCTTAATCCATAACAGTGCAAGTGCAGTAAATCATTTGGTGGACATTCTATGGAAGTACTTGTAATAAAATCACAGGGATGCAGCACGATGATGATGTGATAGAGTCTGGAGCTTGACAGACAGTGCGAAAACTGTTAGATTAGAGATTTTTTGTATTACATCAAAGAGGGAGAGGCTAGTAGTTATAGAAAATCGTATTTGTAATTAGATCCCTATCCCTCGACACAAATATATTTCCATGTGTTTAAAAGATAAAGATTTGAAACAATATATGTTAATTTTAACGTTGGACACACCAGAGAAAGAGAAACAGAGAAAGAGAAAGAAATAGACAGACAGGCATATAAAAAAAACATACACACAGAGACAGAGATAGAAAAAGAGAGACAGTAGGTGGAGACCACAGTAAACGTTATAAAGTAATATCCATGAAAATAATTGTCAGAAGATTTCATCATAGCCGTTGGAATATTCCAGAGATAAAGATAGATAGATAAATCGTAGATAAATAGATAGATAGATAGGTAGAGAGAGAGAGAGAGAGAGAGAGAGAGAGAGAGAGAGAGAGAGAGAGAGAGAGAGAGAGGTGGTGGTGGGCAGGGCACACATTTCCAGAGTTGGCCTTCTTAAAATGTCTTAATGCCATGGGGTTGGTTCAGAATAGTAATAATAAGTCGTTTAATTCTAGACGTAGCGTCACAAAATCTGAAACTATTCAAGTACAGCTGTAAAAACATAAAACAGATTCGACGGCAATTTCTTTGTCGGTCAGCCCTACCACCTCTCCTTCCCTCTGCTCCCTTCTCTATCCTCTCCCTTTGCACTTACTCTCGCCCTTGTCCCTTATAGCTCTCCCTTTCAATGTATGTATGCGCTTGTATATGTGTGTAGACTATGCCCAGACACACTATGTTGTGTCGTAGAAATGGTAGAGAAATAGCAAATAAAAACGAACATTTACGGTGTTCTAGCTTAGTAATCCTTGTTATATGAGTTGCTGGGTACCAATTAAATTGATCGACTTCGCAAAACGTATTCTTATTTCTTGTTGGCGACATCTACATATATGTAATGTGTCGGTGGTCCTACGAAGGATTTAGCGTGATTAGAGGTGCTAGTGTACATTTGGAAGAGTGCGCAAAAAATAATCGAGTTGTACCATTATTTAATTTATCTCCTCTCTTGGAAGTAAGACACTTAGAATATTTCAATTAAAAGTCAAATATGAACAGGTAAAATTATAGATGAATAAAAGGCCAATCAAATGAGGTAAAGGTTGTTTAAAGAGTTATATTAAATTTAGCTTAAATTTGCAGTTTTGAAAAAATTACAAGTGCGGACTTTCTTTTTGCCGGCACTGTATATCAATTCCAGTTATCTATATCAACATGAGTAAGTATAGAATAAAGTACAGGATGGTTGCTATAAAAGCGGGAAATTTATGAAGGTAATTTATATTTTTTTTTTACAAAAGCTAACAATGTGTCAAACTGTAATTTATGTTTACAAAAAATCGAAAAAGTTGTTTTCTGTCTTCCATAATGTCAAAATCGAAGAAATGAATAAACCAGACGAAATAAAATTTAAACAAAACAAAATTTAAACGATAAAATTTTCAACACCAAAATTCCCACTTTTCTAGCGACCACCCGTAATATTCGTTACACGCATCCAAGTCTACCCTGCCCCATCTCCTTAACATGTAATATCCATCTAAGTCTCACACCTACCCACTCTTTATAAGAGCTGGACGCGCTAATAAATACAAGTACCTAAAATATATATTCCATTTTTTTTTTGCAAGATTGGAAGGAATTATTATCTTGTTATTTAAATGATCCTTTAAATTCAACAGTAGAGAAATGTAGCATTAAAAGATATATCGACTGAGAACATTTATTTCACGAATTTTTCTTTTAGGAATCGGTTTTCACTTGTCAAAGCCAAAAGCTATTCGAGGAGGGTTAGTAAGTGGAATAGATTGACAGTTGATGAATAGCACGAGAGGAGTGCCAATCTTCACATATTGTCCACTCAAACCAGTGGCGGATCAAGAAAACGGCAATTCTCCTACTTTTTTAGGGAACATAATGTATGGAACATGACAATTAAAGGGCATAATAGTAGGAAGTGAGAATTGGGAGTTTGTCGGAAGTAAACCCAAACTCTACTTTCTAATCATATAAATAGTAAAAAATAAATCCAAGTCTACAAAGTTGACTATTTTTATAAATACGAAAACCAATACAAGTCGACGACTTACAATCGCAATTGTACATTTCCAACTCGAGAATGTCATTGTCTCTTCTCTCCCTCTACCCCATTTGTCTTTTCATCTCTTGATTACAACCTAATTTTATCTTATACTAGCGGGGGTACCCGGCGTAGCCCGGGTGTTTGTAGGTGTATGTGTGTGTGGGGGGCGGGGGGGGGTTAAGTAAAGAATAAGCGAAGTAATAACCCTGTTTAAATATTAAAAAAAAACGATGTTAAACTTAAAAAATCGGAAAAACCAAAACAAAAAACAAAACAAAAAAGAAAAAAGACGTAAAACGTCTTTAAAAAAGAAATCTGAAGAACAAAAAGCAAAAATAAGGGAGAAAAATGATGAACGTGTTCGAAAAAACGAAAACAAACAAACACAGCGAAAAGCGAAACAAATGGCATAAATAACCCTTCGATTCAGTTAAGTCCATGGTGCGTTTCACCCAGTAGAAAGCATAGAACGAAAAGGAACGTTAAAATTCCATTCCAGTTTTTAAAGCAACTACAAAGTAAAGAAAACCCAAACCGGTATTCCTTTGTAACTGTCACTTGTGAACGATCCGGAGACGGTGGGAGTGGTGGCGAGGGAAGGAGGAATTAATTAGAGAGAAAAACATTTTACTACTTCCATTGATCTTAACCAATTATGGCAGTTAACTCCCAGCAGAAAAATATAGGAATCTACGATTATCGAGGAAGTGGAGAGGTAATATGCCTATAACACACCTCAAATATTGTGCTGCAGTTCATGCATATTACATTCGCAAGAATAGACATAAATATAAATATTTATTTATATTTATGTCTCGGAAGTAGAGTGAAAAGCATATCTTATTTTTCTTTTATTAATATTATTGGAATCTTTTCCTTTTTTCCTTGTACACATTTTTGCGAATTATTCCATGGATTTCTGCCTTTGGATTATTATGGACCATCTTCTTCCAATTACGGGATTTCCTTGGATTTTACTTGTACGATTGGAAATTCTTTTAACTTTCTTGAAGTTATACATTTGGATTTTACCGTCAGTGGATTTTTTATCTTCCACCAGACTATCCATTAATGTGTCATCACCTTATTCCCTCTGCTTCACTTTTTTTGTTTTCAAGTAAGATCTTTGACTTATTTGTTGTTTCATCAAATACTTCTGCATGCAAAATCCGATCCTACATTTTGCTAATTCCTACCCTCTGATGAGAAGGAAAGTATTTCTTCTAAACTCCGCGGATTAAGGACTATCCACTTATCTAGTGTTTCCTTTTCAGATGTTTTTAACTCATTTCAAAGTGTTTTAACATATTTTATTAACTGTTTGCTCATATATATATATATATATATATATATATATATATATATATATATATATATATATATATATATATATATAAGCTCTACCTGGTTAAGAGGAACAAACAATACAATAAGTTAAGAAGTTACATAGGAACCTTATTACATTATCAAGTCAATAAGGGTTACAGAAAGACGAATAAGGAAGAAATTTCTTTAAGCCATGACATTTCGAAACTAAATGCTTCTAGTCAGAAGAGGAGAAAAAGCTGGATTATACAAATGTAAATGTAAAAAACCCCAACAAAACAATACCGACTTTGAAAACTTTCAGATAAGATATTGGAGAACATTTTTTAGATTAGAATTGGAAAAATATTTAGGGGATGATATGATGACGATAAAAGAAAGGAAAAACAGAAAAAAAGCAATAAAGGCTAAAAATATGCAAAATAATTAATATATATATGAAAATGAAATAATAATGGTTTTTTTAATCCATACAAATATATAAAAAAAATTTACTCCTCTCCAAAAAAATTTAAACTTAAAAAAAAATAAAAAATAAAAAAATTAATTAAAAACATTACGATAAAGTTCTGATAAAAAATTAAATTATAAAATATGAATAAAGGAAGACAAATGAATTATAGAAAAAGTAAGATAAAAGTAAGAAAAGGAAAAAGAAAATTACGAAAGTTGAAATATCAATTCAAATTCTTGAAATCCATCAGGAATTAGATTTACTCCAGGATCAAATCATTCTTTTTTTCATTTTGTTATATATTGTTTTGTATTTTTTTTACTCTTTATTATTTTTTCTGTCCCTTCTCTATTTTATCTCTAACATATCATCCCGTATAAATAAATTTTTTTCCAATTCTCATCTCAAAACAATTCCGATTTTTAATCTAAATATTTACATTTTTCTTTTCTTTTGACAAGAAGCATTTAATTTCGAAATGCCATGACCTAAAGAGTTTTCTCCCTTATTCCTCTTTCTGTAATCTTTATTGACTTGATGATGTAATAAAGTTCTTATGTAACTTTACACTTCATCTTCTTAACTTATTCTCCCCCCTCTCTCTCTCTGTCTATATATATATATATATATATATATATATATATATATATATATATGTTTGCATAATTGTAGTTTCCTAGATATAAATCCACTGAAGATTCTGTGTTTATTTAAAAAGAATATATTTTAGGTACTTGCATTTAATGGCGCGCCCTGTTCTTATAAACCGTGGATAGGCGAGAGACTTATTTGGATGATACATGTTGGGGTAGACGTGAATGCGTGTAACGAATATTACGGGCTGGCCACTTAAAAAGCGGGAAAGTTGATGTTGGAAATTTTATCTATGAAACAAACAGGGCATAATTATAGTGTCTTTATTTATACAAACATTATTGACTACATATGTGCAGACATGTTTCTGCAGTGATTCTTTACAGATAAACAGCGTTATCAGGCCTCGAACTGTTTACTGCTGAGTTGATGCTAATCAGATGAAGTAGTGACGCGTCAACGAGTATACATTGGGATTAAAATCAGTGTCTGCGGTAAGGCAGAGGCACTGATGTGATGAAAATGTCGTAAAAAAACATTTTTCTTTACCAAAAGAAGATGAAAAGATAAAAAATATAGTGGATTTCAAACACATTTTAAATTACAAACAAACAAATGTACACGCAACTCCCCCTTCATTCCCCTGTTTTCCCCCTCTTTCCACCCTCTTACTCCCTTCTTTCCACATATTATATTACATAGATGTAAGAGAGTCTTCTACTCCAGTAGTTTCTTCCACAGAACTGCTAGACTTTGGAATTCCTTTCCGGGTCCCTGCTTCCCCAACTGTACTGACATGCAAAAGTTCAAGTGTAATGTGAACCGACATCTTGCTGCCCAACTCCCTACATAGTACCTCTGTAGATTGTGTCCCTGATAGTAACCCCGTACATCCAAGTTTCCATGTGCCTTGTTTGGGGTGAAAATGTAATTAAAAAAAAATATATATATTATCCTTGTGTCGTTTGCCTCTTCCCTTTTTTATTATAATTTTTGAAAATTTCGTATAAAAACTGAATATTTTTAGTTTCATTTGAAGGACGAGGCCTAGTGACGCTGTTTCCCTGAAAAGAGTCACAGCAGAAACATGTTGGCCAATAATGTTTGTATAAATAAATATACTACATATTTATATACGCACACATAATGTTTTCTGCACTGCAGTTACCTACGCTTTCTTGATAAACGTTACAAAATATTTATCATCATTTTCTTACGGCGGAATGATGTAAGACAGGGGCCCGGAAGTGGGATTAGAAAGACTAGCTCATTAGAGAACTAGAACTCTGGCCTGCCAAACTTGCCTGGCCAACCTCGTTGCCATTCTCCGATAGACAATTTGCAATAAACTAACATTTTCTCAAAGCCTGGGAGGTTGGGCCGCCTAGAACTGCACAGGACCAAAGTCATGCCTGAGTCAACAGGAAAAGGGCCATCTCAAATATAATCTAGACTTTGGTGGCAAGAGAAAATATTACCATAATGGTCACATTCAATGCTGCCAAGACTAAACTTTTTTCCTTCAATAATTACAAGAAACCTTCTCTACCAGCAATAGCAATGGCCAAAGACTCTTTATCTGAAAGTACATCCTTTAAACTCTTAGGCCTAACCTTCACAGGAAACATGAGTTGAAACAATTACATTGAGAGCATTGCCAAGACCGCTGCCAAGAATGTAGGTTCTGTCTACCGTGCTAGAAAGATACTAACGCACGAAAGTATCCTATATCTCTATAAGGCCACCATTCCCCCATGTATGGAGCATTGTTGTAATATTTGCGCTGGTGCATCTGCCACTAGTCTCTCGCTGTTGGACAAGGTTCAAAAGAGAGTCGCCAATCTGATAGGCCCTGAACTGTCATCTAAACTTCAGCCTCTGTCCCATCGACGAAATGTTGCGTCCCTCTGCCTGTTCTACAAGTACTTTAACGGTGAATGCTCCGATGAACTGCAAACACTTGTACCCCCTCGATGTAAATACCATCGACAAACCCGACGAGCAGCTGAATCCCACCCCTTTACAGTAGAGATCCCTAGATGTAAGAGAGTCTTCTACTCTAGTAGTTTCTTCCCCAGAACTGCTAGACTTTGGAATTCCTTTCCGGGTCCCTGCTTCCCCAACTGTATTGACATGCAGAAGTTCAAGTATAACGTGAACCGACATCTTGCTGCCCAACTCACTACATATTACCTTTGAAGTTTGTGTCCCTGATAGTAGCCCGCTACATAAAAGTTGCAATGTGCCTTGTTTGGGGTGAAAATGTAATAAAAAAAGAAGCGTAATGCTGGTATGTTCACTCCATATGAAACGAAATAAAATGACATATATACATTCGGAAAATGATCTTTCTGCTTCATTATTTAAACGGTATAAAACATTATGACACTGTTTAAATATAACGCTGTTTGAGTTCCAAAATATGAAATAGGATACATCAAAACTCTCCTGAACCAATAGCAAAGACTATAAAATAGAAAATAAAAATCCCACAAAAATGTTCTTTTGGAACAATAAAGCTGCTCCCTCGAATAGAGTAGGCTTTCTTGGACATAAGTATATATCGCTGCAGTGGAAGAATATACGTAAACCAATATTCGATAAGTTTCGTTTCCTTTCGAGAACCAACGATATAATCTCAAAACTAATATCTAGATAATGCTATTTCCTGACAGCTGCTCACTTTGGTAAAGAATCTATTAAAATATACGATTAAATACCACCCAAATGTTATTACTATCTAAATAATATTCCGCTTGTTTCTTTTTTAGTTAGTCTGTACGTCACGCCTTGGAAATGGCCAAATACAATTTTTGGAAGTCAAACTGCCCCCCCCCCAAAAAAAATAAAAAATACGTCAGATTCGATAAATGTAGCTTTAAAAAGGCCAATCTGGCAACTCCAGGCAAGAATATAAGAGTAACCCCCTTTTCACGTAACCGGGGTTTCGAATATTATTATAATATATGATTTTTGTTGTAATGGCGTGAGAAAAGAACTCATATTAATTTTGACGCGCAGTGGTTATTCAACGAAAAATAAAGTCAGTGAGATGTTGCGTAAATAAAGGGAACATTCGAAAGAAACAGGGAAAAATAGAAGAACATTGTCTGCCAAAACGTGCTGGCCTGAAAGAATAAATTGAAGATTGTCTTGTACAGTGTGATTTTATTATTTGTATTGGACAATGTATCACAATACTACTTTCTGAATATTTATTAGTACCCATTAATTTATCTCATTTGGGTCAGTTCTATATTTAAAATACAATGGAGAGTATTTTCATAGAAATGTTAATAAACTCATATTTACTGCATGTTATTGCTTTTTCTGTCAAAACATAATTCCCCCCCCCCTCCAAAAAAATTTTTAATAAAAAATTATTTCTCATCCGGATGATTTCCACGTGTTCTGTTAGTCAATATAATAATACGCTAACCCACTTTATGTTCGTACCTACACCAACACCTTTCCCACCCATTAAAAAACTGAGATCGTCCAATTAATAATGTAAATGATTGGTGATTACTCTGATGCTGCTAAGGTAAGAAAAATGTGAACTTATTAACTGTGAATTGTTCCGAAATCAATTTCCGTCGTCCCATCGACTAAAACAGTGCAATTTTATGTAAATGCATTTTGAAATATGGCGTTTGTTTTTATTCATTTCAAGAATATTTAGTTGACAATTACTTACACGGTAAAAGACAGAGAATATTTATTGGTTTAAGAGGGTTCAATGGCAATAATTTTAAACTCGGGTGGACCTGTACAATGCACACTCTCTCTCTGTTTTTTTTTTCTTTTCGTTGTTTTTTTCTTTTTTTTTCAATTTTTTCCAACGGATTACATCCATTTTATATAAAGGATTTGTAATTTAATCTAAGGGCAATGTTATTAAAACCTTTATTATCCAATGTATTCCGTATTGTTTTGACTAGTCGCTACGTTTGTTTTCGCGCGCGCGTGCATTCAATTTTGGAGCGTTTATACATTAATTCTGCATACTCACTGCCACTTTTATGCATGCATTAATTCTGTATACTCACTATTCTATACCTAACATTAACATATACTGACTCACGGTTAGTCTAGCCTATTCTAGTATATATATATATATATATATATATATATATATATATATATATATATATATATATATATATATATATATATAGCGTAAATTAGTAGTAGCGTTCGTGTGTGTCTGTGTGTACAACTCCCAATGACCAAAGAAATATAAAAGCCATATGTATACACCTCTCCTGGTGAAGATATATTAATGCCCATGATAGGATAGTTTTGTCAACGGAGACATTATATTGTACACGTAATTTCAATATATACCATTCTTCAAACCACATTACATTATTGAGTTACGATCATTAGCATATCACATTAAATTAAAACTATTTAAATAATTAGCTCGATGACATTACTTATTCGACATATCTGGAGGAGAGGGTATCACGTACTTTCTTTGTGCGATTACATTTACATGTTTTCAGCCGTTCTTTTATTTTTGTTGTGAGGTTATCCACGTTGCCCATGGTGAAAATGATTAGTATACAGGTGTGTTTCAAACAGAACTTCATGCCAACTCAGACAACGCTGGGTACCCATGCTAGTATATATATATATATATATATATATATATATATATATATATATATATATATATAACTTGAGTTCCTTCTACTATATTCGAAACCGAAATCAAAACTTATGAAGAATTCTTGATAAAATTATTTATAAAAAAACTAGATGACTTGAGTGCCATCGAAACTGAAACTAAATCTTACGAATAATTCTTAGTCAAATTATTTATTACTAGAAATCATAACAATTAAACGACAGTTACTCGGAAGCAAAAAGATTTAAGCGTGACACACAAAATAACACACACGCTATCGTATATAGCTTATATATAAGCTATATACGATAGCTTATATATATAAGCTATCGTATATAGCTTATATATAGATAAATAAATAAGAAAAATATTCATTTTAATTATTTAAAGAATAATTACCTGAAAATTGCAAATACTTTTACGGAAAAAGAAAGTGTCATTTATTTGTATTGGCCCTAACAAATGTGTATTATTTAAAAAAAAACAACTTATCATTAAGGGTAAATGATAAAGATCGATTTAGAAACCACTGTTGAATTTCCACGGGTATCGGTGAGTGAACGTAATTTTACAGATGTGTGCATACTCCAGGAAATATATACATTAGCATAAATCGTATATTATTATTTTTTTTATTGGCATCCTATGAGATGAGCAATTTATTTATTTACGAAGTCTTATCCTTATCTTCTGTAGTTGTTGTTTCACTACGTTTCGGCTAACTATTTCTCTGGCCTTCTTCAGGTGGTTATTAACCGTAGCGGGATAGGTATGATGAATCTCTTAACTATATTCTCGGTAATTATTGTTTTCCATAGTTGTTGTTGTTAATAATAATAATAATAATAATAATAATAATAATAATAATAATAATAATAATAATAATAATTAAATAAATAAACATAAATCAATCGAAATGTAAGGAGAATAGTGAAAACAAAAAAAGGCGGTGGAAAAGAGGTAAACTACATAGAAGAGGGCGTGGTTACATATTCACGTGACTTTGAAATCAGTCAATTATCTAAACTAGGTGATAAGAGACAGTTAAGTCATGCAGGATCACGGTCTACAGAGAAATAATGCGAAAACGTTTAACGACAATGTTCGGAATCCATGTTGTTATTTATCGAATATGAAATTAGAGCAATGTTCCAACATGAAGTAGAACGAAGAAAGTTTAATCTTGAATATTTTTATTTAATTTATTCACTATTGACATCTAAACTAGGCGTGGCTTATGGTCAGATCATCAAATTGATCAAGAGTTCTAAACAGTCTTATCCATTCGGAAATGATATGACAAATTTTCTAACTTCTAAACAGCAATTCACTTTAATTCAACTATCTTGATATCACGTGACTAAATCGAACAATCCACTACCTTATCTCGTATATAATACTACGACTGATCTTCAAGTCAAATCCTGTCAAACACTATCAAGTCTTGCTAGAGTTCAAAATCGGCTTCGAAACTTAGTATGTAATGTCCTTTTCTCTTACCTGCAGCCTCTTTCTCACAGAAGAGACGCTGCGAGCTTTTCGCTGATCTATCGTTATTTTCATGACAGGTGCTCGACTGAACTCTAATCTATGGTCCCCCCTTGCCAAACTTTCACAAAAAACACTTGACTAGCTACAACTACTATATACGATTTCCCTCACTTTCTATCTGTGTCTAAATCTAAACGCAGATTCCATGAACAAAGCTTCTTTCCCAGAACTGCCCACATATGGAACACTGTTCCGCTGGCCTGCTTCCTGGTTGAATACAACACAGTAGCCTTCAAATCCAATGTAACCAAGTTCTTTTTGAGCCGTCTCCATAAATAATCAAATTCTACTCAACTTACACCATTAACGATTACTAAAATACCACCTTATATTCATTAACCCTTATCCTCGAGTGGCCTTCGAGCCTTGATAAGTGATAACTCCCAAGTAAAAAAAAAAAATTACGTTCTACAATTCCGAATGATTATATCTATTATATCAATATGTTGCAGCAGTTCGATACATTGGCCAACACGTTTTTTGTTGGATTAGATCAGACATTGCTTAATTAGCGTGTAGGATCGGATTAATAATCCAAGTATTCGGTATTATATATATATATATATATATATATATATATATATATATATATATATATATATATATCAACTATTTTAAATACAGAATAACCCCAATTTGCCCCAGAAGAAAAGAACCTGGATACCAGCAAAACGATTGTTTCTGACAACATGTTAATTATATTGATTGAGACGCCGCAACAGGAATCGTTCCTATTCTTATAAAGCTGTTCAATCGTTGCTTAAAGGAGAAAAGCTTCCGATCACCTTGGGAAATTGATCAGTTTGCGCAGTATTCAAAAATATTGGAGATCGGTCTTTTGTATCTCAGTACAGACCAATCTGTCCACTCTGCATCACGAGTAAGTTGTTTGAAGCTGCGATAAATCAAGAAATTGTCAACTACCTCAGCAAAATCAATCTTATCAGTGACAAGTAATATAGATTTCATTCTGCAAGATCAACAACTGATGTGCTGACTGTAAAATCATACAACATCAATGAATCTGTTGAAGTATATATCAGAAGGCCATTGATAGGGTCTAGCACAAAGGTCTGCTTCACAAGCGTGCTATAGAATGTTAGGTAATGTTTCCTTAACCATCAAATCCTTTCTCTCTGATAGGTTTATAAAAGTAGTTGTTGCTTATCAGAAGATATTGTATCAACACTGGTATACATTAATGATCCATTGTGGACCCAATTCTTTTCTTGATATTCAACAATGATTTTCGAAATAATATGTTAAAATAATTCGTTGATGACTATGCAAATGACACAGTCATCTATGGCCGCACTTCGAATAGTAAAAATGGTAAATATCTTTATGATTCTCTTTCTCTTCTGGCCTGGAGCACGTTGTACAGTAGACAAAAGTGGCTCATTATTTTGATACATCTAAAAACCAAATTTCTCTCATTTCGCCACCAACGCCCTTTGCCCAGTTTAAATGGATGGGCTTTTTTTGAGGAGTCCTTTTGTCTTGATAAGCGATATTCATCTAAGATCTGAAGTGGAACATTTATACCAGATCTATTGTTAAGTTCTCTGGAACCATGGTTGCACCATTTTAACGTTAAATAAAGTATTTCACTCCTGATGTAATCATATATAAGAGCCAGATACAGCATAAATGGAGTACTGTTGTCATATCTGGGAAATTGCTATTCACAACAATCTTGCCTGCTATGGCAGACTTCAAATTACACTTAGGAATCTAGTGGGAGGTACACTCTTCTCGTCCTTACACCATCTCTCACAGCAGAGATGTTGCAGGTCTTTCTCTATCATTTTTTTATGATGAATACTCGACTGAGTTTGTTTCCTTAATAAAGCATTCACAGCAAATACTCGTCTAACTGTAAATAATGTACCTAGAAATAAATGGATTTTATATAAAAGAGTTTCTTTCCAAAAACAGTTCATACAATAATACTGTACTGCTTCTAATTGAATACATCATAGTCGTTTTCAAGTCTAATGTTAAAGAATTCGTGTTGAACCGTCTCATTATGTAATCAAGTTCAGCCCAGATCTAACATAGTCTGAAATCCTCAATGTGTCTGTCTCACAATCCACCAGAAAAAAAAATTAGTAACCCTTGCTATCTAGTTCTCTTTGAGCTGGTAATTCGGTGATTAGTGATTAATGTCATTAATAACAAAAGACAAGGTTTTGTTATAATTTTTCCCATCCTTATGGGATGATACAGATCTTTAACAACCCTCAGACGTACCTAGATATGCTGATGGATATTTCCAAGCCTTTTTGATATTTTCCTGACAACTTCTACACGTCGATTGTTCTTCCTCTCGGTTAAGATCCAATCTAAGTTCATATGTCCATTCCCATCGCAATACTAAAAAGTTGATTAGAACGACTTCAATTATTTCATTTCTCAAATTTCACTGCATTCAATTTGCGGAATGAAAAATATATCCTCTATCGCGTTATATATATATATATATATATATATATATATATATATATATATATATATATATATATATATATATATATATATGTGTGTGCACACTATTGGTTAATCGCTAGAGTTGAGAGTTTTTTTACCCTTTACAAAATTCTAAAGGAAACCAAATACTCAACCCTGGTATATTTAGGGTGATGCCTGTTCAATTGCTCATACACAAACAGTATTTCAATTGCTATAAACGAAATAGATACCCTGAAACCAAAGCTAGTTTAAAGCTACCCACAATCGCTGCAATTGAGTTGTAAAAACTGCAATAGAATACTACGCCCAATCTGTAATATCCAGAGCAGATACTTGTTAGTAAATGCGTTAGATAGAAAAAGAGACCACCTACAACATTAAGTTTGGAGAAAAAAGCTGCTAACAAATGACGGAACGTGAAAATTATGCGTAAAAGAAACTGAAAAGATGAGGATAGAAAATCGAGAGTAGATGTATATGTTCCATCCATCGCCATTGATGGTTTACTTGACTTAACTAATATCGAGAAGAGTTAGTTAAATTTAAATTCCTATAAATTTACACAAAAGTTAATAACTAAATAGTCTATACATAGTAATAGAGTAAAAGAATATAATATTTTAATAAATGTTCCGACTTTACTTTAAAAACAATTTTTTTTTCTGCTTATTTTCCAAACAATTTTTCTTGCTTATGTCGAATTCATATTCGACATGATTCAAAACGATTTCCACAAATAAGTTTTTTTTTCTATCAAATTAAACCAGGAAATAACGAAATAAAAAAAATAATAAGAGGATTTTTTTTATGTAGTTCGTTCTGTTTATTTTTTTGTGGGGAGAATAATTTGAAAGGACAAGATTCACTTAAGAAGTCTTTTGGAAGAATGTTGAATTTATTAACAATTAAAAATGGGTTTGGAAAATAGCCCAGAAAAATTGTATGAATATTTGGTGCTTGTGCAGAACAATGAGTTTTCAAGTACATACATTTTACATAAAAACACTTATGCATACTTACGTGTCGTAAATTAGAAAAACGATACAGTATAAATATCATTACAAGTAAAGATAAATTTTATTGAATTATAGAGATTTATCGTCTGAAGAGATTTTTAAAATCCAGTAAAGGTCCAAACTGACTCGTTTCACTTGTTTTCATTGTTTTCAATTAAAATCCGCCATTTCAAAATAGAAAATAACAAACTGCTAAAATCTATTTTTTTTTGTTAAAAATTAGTTCTAGCAGATGCATTTACTACCATTCCCATTATTCTGCACATCCACCAAATGTTTTATTGCTTGAAGCGTCCTAACCAGAGAATACTAACAGTTTTGCTCAGGCAATATTAATAGGTCAGCTTGCTTTTTCATTAAACTACTTACGGGGTCGCCGGTCTTACCTAGTCATAAAATACGCTTAAATATATTTTAATTCATGCGGATTTCATATTTATTATTACAGAGCCAATTCTCTATTGAATATTATATTGTACCTAATGTATAGTAGTGATTTCAAAAGATTGAGAAATGACTTGAGTGCCATCAGCTGAAATCGAAACCAAATCATTTAGCGCTCCAGCCGCGTTCCCTATCGTTTAATCTATCGACATAGATAAGAGAGATTTAATATTAAACCACCTTTAGCTATGAATGAATTTCCGCATGCGCAAAAGTAATAAAAAATATGTCGGAAAGTTGAAAGGAACATTTTTGCATTTCAACTTGCTGACATATTCCTGTACGCATTATTCAGCTATCCAAAAAAGATTTTACTTATTATAAACCATTCTTGGTATATGATTACAATTTCCTATTGATTTAATTGTTATGCGTTTAAGAGTTTATCTCTTAAACTATTTTCACAGAGACAGACGCACACATGCATACATCTACTGCTATATATATATATATATATATATATATATATGTATATATATATATACATATATATATATACAAAGAGAGAGAGAGAGAGAGAGAGAGAGAGAGAGAGAGAGAGAGAGAGAGAGAAATGTTTTCTTAGATTAATAGCTTATAGTGACGTTTTTTGATAAAAAGGACTTCTCCACCCGCAAAACCTTGAACCACCATGACAGTATTTTACACAATTTTTACGGGCAACAATGTCTTCATTACTGACGGTAGAATAATAGAATACTTGCTACTGTTTGTTACATTATGCGTCTCTTTTCTGTGGTTAGTAGTTCGTAGTGGTGTTTGTAGTTCCGTTCGTGCTGGTATTCTCTCCTAAAAATAAGAAAAGCAAACAAACAAGCAAAAAATAAAAAAATAAAAATAAAGAAGCTAAATCGCCATAGCTGTAGTTTACACACGATTGCTTTACGAGAGAAAATAAATAAAACAACTTTTTCGAATCGGAGAAGGTCATTTGGTTAGGGCATAGTACGAATGTACGGATGTCGTGAATTCAAACTTCACACTGGCCAGAAGTTAACATGTATTTCTCCCCACTTAGAAATGGCATAATTTCGTTCATTATTTCTTTTAAGAGGAAATAATTCAAAAAATGAGAGCGCAACCGAAGTGCGAAGTCCTATTAACTCTGTTGGTTGCAAATATCGCGAATGTGGTCGTCCCGAGCTTCACTAATTGCTTGACCTTTTCGTTTGCCTATAACGAGAATTTGTACGCCTCATTATTTATAAGAGAATTCCGTGGGTCTCACTGACACACTGGCCAGGGGAGAACTTGATTTATTCATCGACTTTATATAGAGATAGATAGAAAGATAGAGGTATAAACAATGCATGATATCAAATTAAAAATAAACCTAGAAAATTAGTTATATAAGCACTAGATGAACGGCCTATTTATAGGCTGGTTGAAAAATAAGTAAGGACACTATTAAATATGGATTAATACAGCCATGCTTGGAAATGTCCTGTGATTCACGAGTCCTGACTGAAATATTAATGCCGATCTTTGGTTACGAACGAAATGTAGTATCTGTTTTGATACTGCTGCATTTTATCTTTTCTGTCCTCAATCAATGAAGAAGAAATCCTTTCAAACTAGATCAATTTTTATTGATCCAGATCCCCTTATTGCCACATCTGGACAGGAGCTGCTAGAAGTAGCTTATTCTGCCTTGACAGAGTACAAAATAGACTTCTTAGCTTAGTGGGGATGGCCTTTTTTCTTCCCTGCAACCTCTTTTCCACAGACGGGACGTTGCGAGCCTGTCTTTGTTTTATTGTTATTTTCATGGCAAGTGCTCGTCTGAGCTCCAATCTCTGGTCCCCTCCTCACCAATCTTTCACGAAAAACACCCGTCTAGCTGAAACCACTGTCAATAATTTCCCCACTCTTTGACTGTGCCCAAGTCAAAACATAGATTCCATGAACAGTGCTTCTTTCTTAGAACTGCATGCCTGTGGAACTCTCTTCCGTTTGCCTGTTTCTCTCCTGACTACAACTTGGTTGTCTTTAAGTCCAACATAAACAAATTCTTGATGAACCACCTCCTTAAGTAATCCAATCTACCAAATGTCCATTACTAACGATTTCTACGATATTATCCCATGTATTACTGTACACTCAATAAACCTTATCTTCGAGTGACTTCCGGCCCTTGTTTAGTAGTGACTCCTTTTTTAAAAAAAAAAAAAAAAAAGCTGGCTTTTCTTCACATTAAAAATCGATACCGTTTATAGTGGGGGAACACATTAATAGGTAAATTGACAATCTAATATTTATGCAGGACAAGATAGTGCATTACTCCATTTAAGCTTTCACTGTACATTGTTCAGTCAAAAATTTATAGGACATTGGATAGGACAACGTAGATATTATCAATGACTTCCATAAATTCTGGATTTAACTCTATGTGGTTTTCTTAAAAGAGGATCTATTAAATATGAAAGTCGCACGCACTGGGGAATTTGAAGACAGATTCTGAACCTAGATTTAAAACAGGTTAAGACACTAGATATCTAAGCTAAATTGCACACCCAAAGGAACCGGTCAACCGGAGGTCAAACGGGCCTTTGTCCTGTAAGTGCCTGCTCATTGGCTGATTAGGAAGGGCGCGGTGGTTACTAGACAGCTGATTGGTTAACTAAAATCTCAATAGAAGGTGCGTATATAAAAACGCGAGATACCACAAAATTCTCGCATAAGCCTGAAGAATCCTAGAGTGTATTTATTAAATATCTTCTGAAATTAATAATTTCTTAAGTTTAAAATTAGTTGATGAATATGTTTACAAAAGAATTACACAAAGGCAGAATAGGTTGTGATATAATAACAGACTTTTCTCTTCCCCGTCTTTCTCTTCCTTGCGTCTCTACTATTTTCCGTCTCTCCTATTATGATAACCGTATCTCCTCTTCTATTTCTTTCTCCTTGTTCCTTTTATTTCTCTAGCCTATCCTTCCTCGTCCTGTTATGTTTAATTATCTACATTTTAATTTATCTCACAATTTTAGATGAAGAGTACGCGGTGACAAACAAGTAGGCAAGATAACAAAATTTAGTGGTATATATATATATATATAGTGGTATATATATATATATATATATATATATATATATATATATATATATATTAAATGTAATTCAATGAATTTCAAAAAACTCTCATTGAAATGAAATGAAGTGGTTGAGTTTCATATCAAAGAATTTTTATTATTCTAAGCAAGACAAAGAATGTTTTAGAAAGTTTATCTCCTTAACCTATAGGGTTTCGATGTCTACCATCTCATCAGAGGAGTGAAAATATTAGCAAATAGTTATAAAGGTATGCACCCTATTTGCTAAAGTCAGTGAGACATGGAAAGTCAAAGTGAAAACATTATATTTATCAGAAGTTCTGTGGCAGGAGTATTTGTAGAAAAAGGATATGACTGTTTTTGTTGATCCAACTTGTTTGGTAAAATCCATATTATATGTTCTTTACCTACAATCTCACGTTTACATAACCACTGATTGTTAAATAAAAACTACTCCGAAGTATATATATATATATATATATATATATATATATATATATATATATATATATATATAGAGAGAGAGAGAGAGAGAGAAAGAGAGAGAGAGAGATTTTGCATCTCAAGTTATTTTTCAACTTCCCTGTATGTGCACATACGCGCTTATCTTTTTTCAAGAAGGCCGACAACTAGTCATGAGGTCAAAATGACATTAACTCCCATGTTTTTCTTAACATTGCATTTCTTGTTTTATTTTATTATTCTATTTGAATGGCAACACCTTTAGTCAAAACTCTTGAGAGAAAATATTTATTTAATATGTTTATTGCGACAGACTTGATCTTGAAACTCAATATTGTTTTTACTATCAGAATCGTGTCGGTGGTGTCTGCCCAGAATCGAACTCAAGAGCGCAAAATAAATAAATAAATAAATAAATGGAGTTCGCATTTCATCGACTAAAGTATTGTTAAATTATTAATATATAAATATTGAATAATTTGTTAATGTTACATTATGTTTAAATAAATTCGTAAATTTATTTTAACAGAATATTCTTTATAATAATAATAATAATAATAATAATAATAATAATAATAATAATAATAATAATAGAGAAGACTGTGTAAATGACACGAAAAGAATTAGAAAATACATAATACAAAACACTGAAAGTATAATTATGGCGCGAGAGACACGAAAACAAAAATCAACAAAACAGAAAACAGACAAAGAATAAAACAAGAAATAAAAGTATGTGAAGAGAAGTAACTACACGGAAGATTCGCAAAGATGACAAAAGATGAGTAGAACGAAAACACCTGGACATGGATGCGAAAAGGAAACGTAAACCGAGAAACTGGATCCCTAATAACGGTAGCACAAGATAACTTGATAGAACCAACCACATCAAAGCAAAGATCGACAAAACACAAGAAAACAGCTAATGCAGACGTTGTGGACAAAGAGACGAGACAATAAACCATATAGTAAGTGAATGTAGCAAACTAGCTCCAAAGGAATACAAGAACAGGCACGACCAAGAAGGAAGGGCAGTACACTTGGAAATGTGCAAAAAACTGCACCTTAAATGCACGGACAAATGGTACAAGCATAAGCCAGCAACAGTAATTGAAAACGAGAATCACAAAATCCTACGGGACATGGACATACTGACGGATAAACCCATCCAAGCAAGAAGCCCCGATGTCGTAATAATTAACAAAAAAGAAAAGTCCAAATCGTAAACTCTGCTGTTCCAGCTGACTACAGGATAAATATCAAAGAAAACGAGAAACGGAGTAAATACACAGGGCTAGCCAGAGAGCTGAAAGGGATATGGATGATAAAAACAATCAAGATAGTACCTATGATAGTAGGAGTACTAGGAAACATTCCGAAACACTTTGAAAAAAAGAATGGGAGAAATTGAAATCAGTGGAATAGCTGGAAAGATACAACAACGAATAAGAATAATGAAAACGGCTGAAATATTAAGGAAAACCCTTGAATGCGGAGACTAATACACATAAGCCACATACGCGAGCCGGACAAACTGCTGCAGAGGAAAAACATGAAGAAGCGTTACATAGAACCAAGAATATTGAAGTTGTATATCTAAAAGTTCGCTATTTCTTCCCTGTCCCCCTAATTGCTCAATCACCGCCCCCTCAAAAGAGTGATGCCAAATAGTCGAGAAGCCTCAAGGAAGATGGGAAAACCGAGGAGAGAGCACTGACCAAACCTCTGCTGGACAAGTGAGAAGAGAACTGAGACTTTGGAGAGGCTGATTGTCACTCAAATCCCAGCGGATATCAATGGCCTTTGCTAGCGGGAAATCAATGGTAAGCGGTTGTTGCGATAATGCAAATTTATTTTCAAATGTTATCGAAAGAGGTGGAGAGTACTGGCAAATCTGGGGAGACTTGTTGTCACCCAGCTTCCAGTGAACAACACAGGTTGTTTTCAAGGAGAGATCCTTGATGACCTGTGTGAAAGCTCCTTGTGAGTTAATAATGGATAAAAATAATGAATAAATATATGAATTAAAAACGCACCCGTCTTGGCTGGTACCACACAAAATAACTGTGAAGGGTCAAGGAAGATAGGAAGACCGCGGAAGGAGAACACTAATCAGACCTCTACTAAAAGAGTTAAAGAGGACTGGAACCTTGGGGAGGCTTATTACTACCCAAATCTCAGTGAAAACTAATGGTCGCTATTAGCGATAAATTAATGATAAGCGGCTGTTACAATAATACAAAGTTATTTTCAATGGTTATCGAAAGAAGTGGGGTGTACTGGAAATTTGGGGAAACTTGTTGTCGTCCAGGCTCCAGGGAACACCACCGCTTATTGTCAATGACCTGTGTAAAAAACTTCTAATGAGTTACTACTACTACTACTACTACTACTACTACTACTACTACTACTAGTAATACTAATACTACTACTACTACTACTAGTAGTAATACTACTACTACTGATAATAATGATGTTGAAACTTCTGACATGCATTTTAGCAAAAGAGATTTACCATTTGGAACAGCAGAAGACCTTACCTGAGAAATAAAAGAGATGTAGGCGATGTAGTACATAGACCAAGGATCAATTGCTTATTGATAGGATAATGCTTCGAGAGTGTAAGAGAATATTCACAAATATTTGTACGTCATGGATAGATTACTGCAAAGCATATGATCTGGTTCCGCGTAGCTAGATTAAGGAATGTATGGAAATATTTGGAATAGCATTCAATGTGTAAGATTTCTTGGAAATAAGTGTGAAACAATGGAAACGGTCATTGGCATCAAATGGTAAAGATCCTGGGGAAGTTCATGCAAAGAGAGTTATTTTTAAGGGGCACAGCTTGTTGCAATTGTTGTTTGTTTTGAGTATGGCGCCCTTGTTGCTCATATTACGAAAGGTAAATGCGTGTTATGAGTGGAAAAATGACCACCGAATAAGTCATTTATTATTTATAGATGACTTTAAGTTGTACGCAAAGAATGAAGACCGGCCGTATGCCTGTAAAGGACTGTTCAAATGTTCAGTAATGACATAGGTATCGTATTTGGCATGAATAAGTGTTGTGTCCTGAAATTGAAAAAGGAAAAAAATTGTTGAAAGTGAAGGAATAAAAATTTTGAATTATAAAATGGGGGAAAAGGTTGGAGAAGAAAAATACAACTATTTAAGAATTGTGAAATTAGATAAAATAAATGAAGCTGAAATAAAAGAAATAATAAAAAAAAAATACAAGTTGATTGTTATATCAAGATTGAACGAGAAAAGCAAAATATTTACACTAAATACTTGGGCAGTAGCTATATTTAGATATAGGGCGAGTATTATTCAATGAAAAGAAAATGAGCTGAAGTATATGGACAAGGAGTCAAAGCCAAAGAAAACAATGACAATAAATGTAACTTTTCACCGGAAGAGTGATAGAGTGATGTCGTTAGGATATATGTAAAAAAAAAGAAGAAAGACGAGGACTAATATGTGTAAAACGACGTGTAAAAGAAGAAACTCCAACTGTAAATTAAAAAATTGTAATCGAGTAAACTAGTAGGGAGAAAAGAACTTCAGGCAAAAAATGAACAAAAAACGAAAAAGAAGTGGTTTTAAAAAAAATGTATAGCTAATTCGATAAGGACCTATCAGAGGCAGCAAACAAGGAAAAAATCTTGCGATGGTTGTCAAAATGTAACGAAAGTTTGGAAAACCCCCCTATAATATGCCACACAGGAGCAAACGCTCAGAATAAATTATTTGAATCATCACATTGATAAAATGACTGAAAGTCCCCTGTGTCGATGGTGTGGACAGAAAGGTGAGAATGTACAACACACTATCAGTAGCTGATAGCCTATGGTCATTTATTATGATTCGCCTATCAGCATAAAATCGGCAATAAGAACCCGTGACAACAGAAATAACATTGATCATGATGATAATGATGATAATGATGATGATGCTGATAATAATAATTATACTGATAATAATCTAAATATTAATTTACTTATCCGTTCGGCCAGTGTCACAAAAAACATCATCATCGCAAACATTAATTAATGAGAAAATAATTAAATCCCTTTATAATCGCCCTTTATCAGTTAAAAATCATTAAAACCATTTCCTCCCCCCCCAAATAAAAAAACAAACAAACAAGCAACAAAAACATGGATGTCTGTTTACTGTTTCAAATTGGCTATTTTAGTTTATAACTAGCGGGGATACCCGGCGTTGCCTGGTTGTTTGGAGGTGTGTGTGTAGGAGAAGGGGGTTAAAGTAAAGAATAAGCGAAGTAGTAATTCTGTTTAAATAAGAAAAAACGTAAAACTTCTTTAAAAAAGAAATCGGAAAAACAAAAAGGAAAAATCAGGGAGAAAAACTAAAACAAAACAAAAAAAAACAGCGAAAAGCGAAAAAAAAAATGGCATAAATAACCCTTCGATTCGGTTAAGTCCATTCCAGGTTTTTTAAGCAACTACGAAGTAAAGAAAACCCAAACCGGTGTTCTTTCGTAACTGTCCCTTGTGAACGACCCCGCAACGGTGTAAAGTGGTTCGGGAAATGGAGGCAAAATATTTTACTACTTCCATTGATGTTAACCGATTTTGGCAGTGAACTCTCACCAGAAAAAAAAATAGGAATCTACGATTATTGAGGAAGTGGAGAGGTAATAGGCTTATAACACACCTCAGATATCGTGCTGCACTTTGTGCATATTACATTTGCATGAAATATCTTGATTTTCAATCCTATTAAGGTCAAAATCAGAGGGAAAAAATGAGTTCATATTTATATATAGAGGGATTAAAAAAAAGTCATGTTGAGAAGAGATTGTAAGTTTTTATTATAGTTTCTTTTTAAAATTAAAAAAGTGCAAGTGAATTGACATTTATTCCTTTATAATTTATATAAAAATTATTTAGAAAAGAAAAACAAAACAAAACAATGTGTTGCGTGTTGATTTTCATTTAAAAAATTTAGATTTTTTAAATGAATTCTTTTTAGCTTTAAAAGGTCAAAGCAGAATTTGCTAAAACATTGTTTTAAAGTTTTTATTATTTGTTTTATTTATTTTTGTTTTCATTTTATCTATGATGTGTTTTAAAAATTTTCAACTACCATGGAATTTCCACGGGTTCTGCTACTAATATTTAACAAAAGAAAGCTGACATAGAGTACAAAATCGATTTCACAATTTAGTAACGGATGATTTGTTTTGTTTTCTCGAACACCTTTACCAAAATAGAGACATTATTAGTCTTTCTCAACCCTATCGTTATTTCCGTGGTAAGTGTTCGCTTGAGCTTCAATCCCTAGCTCTTCTCTGTAATATATTTGCAGAAAAGAACACGTCTTACTTTTACAACAGCAAATAACTCTCACTTCTTCCGTCATGTGCCAAACATCAAACGGAATTTCCATGCACAGAGGTTCCTTCCAAAATCTTCTCATATGTGCAACACGTTACCGCGGAACTGATTCCCTGTGCGTTATAATATAATTTCCAAACAACTGTTAACAGATACTTGTCATAAATCGCCCTCATAAGTAATACAATTTTATTCATTGCCTTCATTACTTTCTATCCTTTCATAATACTTTTTTTTTTATTATTTCAAATGACAATACATCCATCTCTTTAACCTTTATCAACGAGTGGTCTTTTGAACCAAGGAGCCCAGATTTAATCTTGTTAAACAAAAAGGAACACAAGGCAATAATCATTGATACAGCAGTGCCAGCTGATGTGAATGTAGAGGAAAATAAAAGGAGAAGGTCGAAAAATACCAAAACTTGAAAAGGAAAATTAAAAGATTGTAAAAGTTGTACTTGTTTTGATAAGAGCTGTCTTAAAAATACAATGTCTTAAGTTTTCTAAATAATCCAACAAATATATTTGTTTTTCTGTACAGTTTCTGTGCCGTTTTACAGTTTTTTTTATCACTCTCTCTTCTTTTCTCTCTTTATATATATATATATATATATATATATATATATATATATATATATATATATATTACGATAGTAAGTTGTTTAATTCCTAGAGACACTAGTGTTTCATCCTTTCAGGAATCATCAGTGCAGGGTGACACGATTGCAACCGGTTGGGAGATCTTGAAAATAGATTCATAAACTTCATGTAGATACATAAAATAATAATAATAATAATAATAATAATAATAATAATAATAATAATAATAACATATATATATATATATATATATATATATATATATATATATATATATATATATATATATTAAGACTAAACCTAATGCAGACATTTTTTTAATTTCATACACTAGATTAGTGGTGATCCAATATTTAACTATGTAGGAGGTTAATTATCTATATTTCTTAAAAAGTTTGAAGCAAAAATCACTGTATTAATATCACCGTTTGCGCATGCTCATTTGAGTGCCAAATAATTGCCTAACTAATAATGAATTATGCAATAGTGTTAGCAAAGTAATCATTTTTCAAGTCAAACATTTTTCTTTTTCCCAAGTGAATGAACGCTTGAGACAGGGCTTTCCCTGAAAAAGAATACATGGGTGGCATCATATATTAAAATTCTAATTTTTGTCGGCACTTTCTGATTTCTGAATACCATATCATACCTGTATCAGAAAACACGCTATGTGATATACGTATATCTGTACGTGATGTTGCGAAGCTAATCAAAAACCTTGATTCGAGTAAAGCAACTGGCCCTGATGGTATTCCAATTATAGTACTCAAAAAACTTCAACCTGAACTAGCGCCCATACTTACAAAACTGTTTAAACGTTGTCTTAAGGAGAATAGTTTCCCATCTCCCTGGAAAATCTCATCAGTATGCCCTGTATTTAAGAATTCAGGTGATCGCTCATCCCCCTCTCAGTACAGGCCAATAAGTCTCCTGTGCGTCATGAGTAAGTTGCTAGAATCTGTGTTAAATACAGAAGTAATCAACCATCTCAACAAAAATAACTTTCTTAGTGACACTTAATATGGTTTCCGTTCTGATAGATCTACAGCAGATGTCCTTACAGTTATATCGCATAGGATTAGCAAATCTCTCGACGGTGGCAATCTTTCTAGGGCAATTGCTCTTGACATATCTAAAGCCTTTGATAGGGTATGGCATAAAGGTTTACTTCATAAGATCGCTAGCTATGGTATAGCTGGAAAAGTCTTCTCAATTATTAAATCATTTCTTTCTGATAAGTTCATAAGAGTAGTAGTTGAGGGGCAAAAATCAGAAGCTCACAGTATTAATGCCGGTGTCCCTCAGGGATCCATCCTGGGCCCAACTCTTTTCCTGATCTACATTAATGATCTTCCAAATCATATCCTTACATCATTTGTAGACATTTATGCTGACGACACTACCATTTATGGTACCACATCTAAGACAGTAAACGACCAAGTTCTCTCCAATTCTCTCTCCTCTGATCTTGAGCACATAGTACAATGGGGAAAGGAGTGGCTGGTTACTTTTAATGCATCTAAAACCAAGCTTCTCTCTTTACATCATCAACATTCTAATCCACATTTGTCATCAATTGAAATGAATGGCTCTCGTCTTCAGGAGGCCTCAAGTTTTGACAAGCTTCTGGGCTTGACCATTACTCCTGATCTTAAATGGAACACGTATATCAAATCTGTTGCCAAGGCCGCTGGAAAAATGCTGGGATCTTTCTATCGATCCGGTAGATATCTCACTGCTGATGCTATTCTCTATCTATATAAGAGCCAGGTACGTCCAAGGATGAAATACTGTTGCCACATCTAGGCAGGAGCTGCTAGAAAGGACTTGTCCTGCCTTGATAGAGTTCAAAATAGACTTCGTAGCCTCGTAGGAGATGTCCTTTTCTCCTCCTTGCAACCTCTATCTCACAGAAAAGATGTTGCGAGTTTGTCTCTGATGTATCGTTATTTTCATGGAAATTGTTCAACTGAGCTTCAATCTATGGTCCCCCCTCGCCAAACTTTCACAAGAAACACTCGTCTAGCTGTAAACACTATCAATAATTTCCCCCACTCTTTGTCTGTGCCTAAACCTAAACGTTGATTCCATGAACAAAGCTTCTTTCTTAGAGCCGCACACCTGTGGAATTGTCTTCCGTTTTCCTGCTTTCCGGCTGACTACAATATGGTTGTGTTCAAGTCTAAAGTAAATAAGTTCTTGATGAGCCGTTCCATATAAGTTATCAAATTTACCAAATTTTCATTACTAATGATTACTATGTTGACCAATTTCTACTGTACACTCTTTAACCCTTATCCTTGAGTGGCCTCTGGGCCTTGATAATGTGGTGATGCCTTTGTAAAAAAAAAAAAATACCAAGAAATACGAGAAGAAATAAACAATTACGAAATATTCATGTTCTTCTAAATACATGATGCGTTCAAGACAAGCATGAACTCATGGAAAAATCTTATAATCTAATCCATAAAACTCAGTCCTAAATAACTTAGTTTGATTACTGGTAGTTTTATGGTTTTCCTTTTTACTGTTGAGGCAATAACCACACGAAGATCAACATGTTGTAGCAGAGTACGTCGCAAGGAACATAGGATAAGTAATAACACGACCCCTTTTTTGTAAGAACGATTTTACAGTGTTCCAGAAGTCTTGGACAAATTTCAAGACTTTACATCTACAGAACTATATATGTTAAATGGAAGTGGCATGATTTTAAAGCTAAATTTATCAAGTTTAACTTTAATATTAATGATTATTTATATATGGGCATGCTTTTTATATCCTTAATAGTTTTTGAGATATTTAATGTCCAAATGTGTTAACGACTTGTAGAACCCACTGTATTTCCGCGTACTTTCCCGAATAAACAGTGATCGTGCTCCTTCTCTCTGATCTTTGTCCTCTCGATCGTCGTTTTGAACGTGTTCTTGAACGTGCTCTTGAACGGGTTTTTGAACGTGCTCTTGAACGTGCTCTCGAATGTGTTCTTGAACCTGCTCTTGAACGTGCTCTCGAATGTGTTCTTGAACCTGCTCTTGAACGTGCTCGAACGTGATAGCCGGTCTGTGCACACGTTCTTGTTATAGTTTTTTGCTTCGTACAAAGCTCGGTATTTGTATACATGCGCCCGCAGTCTGTTGCAGATAATGACTAATGCGATGAAACAGGGCACAAAACCGTCTTCGAAATCTATTGGGCAAGGACCTTATCGCCTTCCTACTCCCTCTTTTTCAGAAAGGAGACGTTGCAAGTTAATCTCTGCTGTATCGTTACTTTTATGGTATGCGCTCGACGGAGCTTCAATCTATGCCCCCCTCCCCTGTGAAACGTTCGAAACAAATATTCGTATTACTATAACAATCGTCAACAATTTCCCTTACTCTCTACCCGTGCTTAAACTAAACAAAATTTTAATGAACAGAGCTTCTATCTTAGAACTGTCCGTTTGTGGAACATAATACTATGAGACTGCTTCCCAGCTGTTTATAGCATGGCCATTTCCAAATCTAATATAAATAAATTCCTATTGAGCCGCCCTCTTAGATAATTAAGTCTTACCTAAGTTAAACGATTACTGATCATGTTGTTCAGCGTCTACTTAACACTTATTAACGCTTATCCCAGAGTGAGCTCCGGCCCTTGATCATCAGTGACCTCGCAAAAAAACAAAAAAAAACAAAACAAACTATTGTCTGCAAACAAGTGTGTTTGATTACACATGACGTGGTTCACGACATTGGATTTGGAGGCGACGATGAAGCCGTCACGTAGATTGTAGGCAAAGCTTCATTCCTTTCCAGCGCGTTGAATATGCATGATTAGCGGAATGGAAACCGTCATCGTTTATCCAATCCGTTACATTCATTTATGGCACTGTTACCGTTTTGGAAGGTACGAACTCATAAGTTCAGTTAAAGTTCGTTCAATTTTAGTGAATCGTCTTTGAAAAAGATCCGCTTTCGGCATCCCTAGAATTTAGGTGCACAAATGCAATTCGTATGCAACTTAAAATTTCATGACTAAGCTGTTCCTGTTTTGTTGGCATTGTATTCACCGAAAAAATATCGCATTGATAATAAATCATAAACTATCAACTAATAAACAGGTGCTATGACCTTTATAGTTTTTACCAACTGAGTTATTTCAATTTTTGTTGTGGGGGAATCACCCTCCAAATGGACTGTTCTATCCATTATATAAACCATAGACCTTTTGATCCCAGGTGTGGATTAAACACTAGAGCGACCCTCGCCTGCTCGGTGACGTTTACTACTCTTTTCAGTTGTAACCTTTTTACGTTGTTGTTCCAGTAATACATTGTTTAAGCTCTATTCCGTTGTTCTGTTTTCTTTGTGGCTTATTGCAAGCCATAACACTGACGACATTGGATTCGGAGAACGTACTCACGTTTAAAAAGAGTATTCTAAAAAACTAAACACTGACGACATTGGATTCAAGGAGCATACTAAAATCGAAACCAGTAACGACCTTGAAAAAAATACTCGCGTTGAAATAGTATTCTAAAAATACTAACGACGTCGGACTCAAATGTTATCAAGCCTAAGGAAGTGTTTAACATAACATTTGCAATTGAAAGGTTAAGGGTAACTAAAAAAAAAAAATTAAAAAAACGCAGATCATTACGGAAAAAAAGAGTTGAAAAGAAAAAAGTTCGTCACGACTTTCAAAGATAGCGCTGTACTTTTGCAAAAAGAAAAAAAGTTTCGTAGCGACTTAGAAAAGTAAATTTTTATACTTTTAGAAAAAGAATTCGTCACTTATGGATTTCGCTGCTAAAATCAGGCGTTAATTTTTTTTCTCTGGAAAAAAATATACACTTGATTTTTTCTTTCTCTTTAGACAATGAACTTTTTATATATTTATGTTTTTTTTCTGTTCGTTTTATTGTCTGGAGGAAGAAATAAGAAAGAATAACACGGTTTTGTAAAATTCAGCGAACGTTTTGAAATTGCTAATGCTGACAAAGCAAAATGTACGAATTGAAAGTAGCGTTGAAACATTTGACCAAGTTGCATATTGATGCCGCAAAGCGTCAGTCACAATCCGAAAAAACACTGGACTAAATGTCAAATACGAATCGAAGAACAGCAAAAGTAAATGCAAAAACAGTTAGCGGAATGTCAAATACGAACCGAGCAACAGCAAAAGGAAGTTCAAAAACAGTTAGCCGAACCTCAATTACGAACAGAGGAATTGCTTACAGAAATTGTTAAGAATAATGCGAACGCGGAAAGCAACTCATCATTTTCTCAGAATACAATATGGACCGCGATAGACAATTTTAAATACGAGGAAGAGGAAAAATCATTCGCAGCGTATTTTCGGCGTCATGAAGATTTTTAAAAATATTGACTGCAGCAACTGGTCTGATCAAAAGAAAACCAGACTTCTATTACGAAAATTTAAAACGGCTGAGCATGATAAATTCGTGGATTACATCTTGCCTCACAAAACAGCAGATTTATCATTCAATGAGGCGGTAAATTTGTTAACAAAATTTTTCTCGCCGAAAACGTCTCTTTTCCATAAGCGTTAGAGATGTTGGAATGTGGAAAATACGATAATAACGATTTTGCCACCTACGCAGCTGTAGTGAACAAACACTGTGATGACTTTAAGAATTAACAGCAGACAATTTTAAATGTCTTGTGTTTGCGCAAGGGTTAACCTCGGAAAAAGATGCGGAAATCATGCAGAGTCCTTACAAAATTAGAAAACGAACCGAACTTAACACTAAAAAAATTGACTGAAGATTGTCAAAAAGTAGAGATTATAACAAAAGATGCAAGAAATATCGAAGCAGGCATAGCGAATATAAAAAAAAGTAACTAAGAAAAAAACCGTCGAAATGGCACACAGACACTGACCACCGAAACTCAGAAAAACTAAAAGCACCGAGCGCTTGTTTCAGATGTGTGGGGATACATTGGATAAGGGATTGCCCATTTTTAGCAAAAAGATGCCATTTATGCAATAAGATCGGTCATAAAAGTTCGCACTGTAGAAAAACTCAGAATAGAAGCCGTGTACGTCAAACCAGAACTAAGAACGTCGTGCCAGCGGAAAAGAATTATTTCAGATCGAGAAAGAGGCCCTAGGAATTATATTTACAGTTTCAAAATTCCATTGGTTCTTGTTCCTGAAAACATTTTTTTCTACAAACTGACCATAAGCTGTTGATATCCATTTTTTGATAAAAAAAAGGACTTTCAACATTCACTGCGAACCGACTATTAAGATGGGGAACTATTCTGCTGAAGTATAATTTTACAATTCAATTTCTCCCCTCAAAACAACTAGCCCATGCAGACGGTCTATCGAGACTGATTCCTGTCAAAATGGAACCTCTTGAAGATTCAGTAATCGCGGCACTACGTATTAATAGTGGTATAAAAACCATGATAAACAATATTATCCGCGAACTGCCGGTCACACTTCAGGAAATTAAGTTAGAATCCCTAAATGACAATTTAATTCAAACCACGAAGCAGAAATTAGCACTGGGTGACACCAGTTCAGACATTTTTTTCTGGTTACGACGAAATACTGTTATACGGTGAAAGAGTTGTCATCCCCCAAACCCTTCAAAAAGAATTCTTAGGGATTTTCACATGGGGCATCCAGGAATAAACAGAATGAAAAGCCTAATGAGAAGTTTTGTTTATTGGCCAGCCACGGACTAAGATATTACCGACATGGTGAACAGATGCAAATGCTGTACTTTGGTTTCAAAAGCACCACCAATAACATATAAACCTTGGCCTAAGGCTGAACAACCATGGTCGAGGATTCACATCGATTATGCGGGACCTGTGGAGGATTTTTACTACCTGATAGTAGTTGACTCTTACTCTAAATGGTCAGAGGTACTAAGATGCAAAAAACCGACCACGGCAATAACGACAAATTTTTTATTGGAATTGTTTGCTCGGTTTGGGGTTGTAGACTGTCTGGTTAGCGACAAGGCTACACAGTTCACCTCGACAGAGTTCAGAGAATTCTGCGAGACGTATCAAGTCAAGCATATTACGACACCCTAGTACCAAGCCAGAAGCAACGACCAGGCCGAACGCTTCGTCGATACGCTTAAAAGGGTATCAAAAAAGGTGTCCGATACACAGACAGAAAAGGCTCTTCAGCAATTTCTGCAGGTTTACAGAATCACGAGAAATCCGAACAAACCATACAATCAGAAATCATGTTTGGACGGAAAATAAAATCCGTATTTAATAAACTGCTACTCAAACACATAGTACACAACAGAACCTCTACAATGTCAACGAAACGGTTTAACAGCGGAGATAACGTGTATTTGAGACATTTTAGAAATAACGTTTCTTTTTGGGAACAGGGCACGATCTTACGAAGAATAGGCCATGTTACATACATCATTCAGGGTCCAAAGTTCCAACATAAAAGGCACCTGAACCAAATCAGGAAACGATTCTATGATGATCAAGAAGAACCACTGCAGGACGGCAGTGAGGCGATTGAAACTGTGTATAACTGTTTTGACATAGACCCTCCAAAAGGGATGTCAGAACCGAGACGCTCCGGCAGAAAGAGGAAGCTTACAGACCCCTTGGTGGTCTGCCCCAAAATGAAGAAATACTGATTTTCACAACCGCTGAAATCAGCTTGGGAGGGGGGGTGTTGTGGGGGAATCACCCTCCAAATGGACTGTTCTATTCATTATATAAACCATAGACCTTTTGATCACAGGTGTGGTTAAAACACCAGAGCGACCCTCGCCTGCTCGGTGACGTTTACTACTCTTTTCAGTTGTAACCTTTTACGTTGTTGTTCCAGTAATACATTGTTTAAACTCTATTCCGTTGTTCTGTTTTCTTTGTGGCTTATTGCAAGCCATAACAATTTTCTAATGAAAAAGAGTTTAAAACATTAACTTAAAATAATTAGAAATATGGCGCGGTTTGCTTGAAGCGTTGTTTAACAGATAAAAGATGTTTTTGAAGGCTTAAAATTGACAGCCTGGAGAATGGATGTGTTTCTCCACTGACGATGAGTTATACACTCGAAAGGACCTATGGAATAAATACCATCCATAGCTGAAAAAAAAAAGAAAAAGAAAAACAAACTATTCAGGTAAATAAATAAAAAATTATTGAATTATTTATTTATTTGTTTGTTTATTTATCTGGTTCATAACGACTGTACATTCCTGTATTATAAGCCTTCAAAAACACCTTTTAAAATAATTAGACCTTTCGCATGACGTCATAGATTTATGATTTTCGTCATGTTTCAAGATATGAATAAATAAATGGGTAAATATTATCAGTAGCATTAGAAATTATTTTAAAAGTTCCAAACGATTTAGTTTGCTTTAACTATTTTTTGACACGAAACACAATTCAATATTTAACATATAATAGAATTTAAGCCTGTTGTTCCCAAAATTTCAGTAAGTTAAAATATAATATAAACTGATTTCATGATTATGGGCTAAACTATAAACAGTGTTTGGAGCTTTCACGTGGGATGTTTATCAGAATACTAAAAGAATACCCGTCCCAGTACAGATAAAATAATTTCTGAAACCAATAGTTTTGCACCACTCTATGTTTGCTTCACGTAAATTAAAATCAAATATACACCTACTGAACCTTATGCCTAGAATCCATATTCCAATTTTAATTAAAATCTATTATATTATTGGATTCTAGAATTTTTTCTATATTTTTAATGCTTAATTTGGCTATTTTCCCTGTTCATATATACGTAAAATTTACAGCCATTGTGATTTTTTGACATTTTTAAAAGGTTTTGTCGATTTGCGATGTTCAAATCAAATTTCGCGTATTTTATGGCGTAAAACATAATGTTTATATGCAATTTAAACCATGATCCTTCTTCTAGAGTAAAAACTACAATGAATTAATTTCATCTTACGAGTTTTTACTTGTATTTTATTTTGTTATGGGTGTCAAAAATTAGTGTCAAATGTAGTATGTGTGTGTGTGTGTGTGTGTGTGTGTGCGCGCGCGTGTATTTCCATCCCGTAAAACAAGGAAATGTAAATCCCCCCCCCCAAGCTACGATCACGCCAGTAATAAGGTGTCGGACGAAACTATTTCAAGTGTTTCATTCTTTCTATATCAATTAGTAAGTTTTCCTTCTTTTGTAAACTTTGCTTTGTTTCTTATTTGTTGGTCTCCGACAAAAGGAAGGTGGACTTGTGAATTCACCCTTGTCCGTTCGTCTGTCCGCACTTTTCTTAATAACTACGCCTTGGAATTTTTTGAAATTTTACACAAACATTAAACATGATAGGAGTAAAAAGTAACAGAACGGATTTTCCGGGAAAACTCAGATTATTCCTCACCCTAGGCGTGCCTTTCGGATTAAAATGGCTAAAATTGACACTTTTGTACTTATTGATAGAAATTGATTCCTTGGACTTTTATAAAACTTTCTGAAAAGTTGTAACTAACTAATTTCTATATAATTTTGTTTGTCTATACTTCGCGATAATTCTTGAATGTGCCCAAGGGGCTCTTTTAGGCCTAATAAAAACACTCCATTTTTTTTTTTACTATATTTGTCCAAAATTTTCTGTGTATGTCTATTTAGCAGTTTTGCATAGTGCTGAAGACAAATTTTAATATATAAAGGCCTTGGGGACTTTTGGGGCTAAATGGAGTGGAGAGGTGGCAAATGATGTGCTTAGTCATTTCTTTTTTTTTGCATGGTGCAGAACTCAAACTTACATATGTTAAGGCCTAAAACCGCATCGTTTATTCATTTTCGCCAGGATTTGACGTCTCCTGGAAACTTTGGGAACTAAATGGTGGTGGTGAGCGGGAGAAGGCAAATGCTGAACTTAATCAATTTTTTTATGCCTCGTTCACTGTGCACTCACAGGGGACCATGCATGCTTCACTTGTTTTTTTTCACTTCATCGATTGAGACGTTGTTTCATTTTAAAATTAGTATGAACATCAGCGAAGCATAAATGTTATATTATTATTTTATGTTATTTTTTGCAGTTTTGTATACGTATGGATTTCGTTTATACACTAACGGATAAGGCTGGAGAGTTATATGCTGTGGTTTCAATTCCAGCTGATATCACACATGTCATTTTTTTTTTAGTTTTTAAATCACTACTATATATTAAGCATAGTATAATAATCGATTGAAAATTGGCTTTATAATAATAAATACGAAATCTGCATGAATTAAAATATAATATTAAGCATATCTTACAAGTGCACCTCATAATATTAAGCGTATCTTACGAGTGCACCTCAGGGTTAGATCCTTAGACTTTTATTCGTAATATTCATAAATGACATCCCTGATAAAATTGTCTCCGAGATGGATATTTTTGCTGATTACACCATGCTCTATTACACACACGAGAGGAAAAAGAATGAACACATATCTAAAAAAATGGCTGAAATCTCTAGTCTGCAGTGGAATGGGGACATAAACGGATGGTAACATTAAATGCTGCCAAGATTTAGCTTCGTTTCTTTAATAATTACAAAAAACTTCTCAACCACTATTAACCACTTTTATATATATAAAAGGAGGCGGCTTCAGTTTTGACAGACTATGGATACCCACGAAGGGGTGCCTGCGCGTGAAATTTTTATGACAGGAGGTGCGCAATCTCCAACCACACCTCTCCTTAATCGACATTGTTTAATACCAGTGGCCAGTGAAGTGTGTACAGTAAGACTGGAAACAAATGCCGAGATAATCGGAGAGCTCAAACAGCGCTTAGAATTCCCAAATGGTCACCCATCTGCTACTAACAAGGCTCGACGTTGCTTACCTTCGGTGATTTGACAAGTACCAGTGTGTCAGCGCGATTATGCCGTATGCATTATATATATATATATATATATATATATATATATATATATATATATATATATATATATATATATATATATATATATATATATATATATATATATATATATATATATATATATATATATATATATATATATATATATATATATATATGTTTTTTTTAATTTTACTTTTTATCTTTTTAGATTCAAGCGGTAATAACTACATTTTATTTCAGTATTTAATTTACATTTTTATTTTCTGATTATTTTATTTAATAATAGCGTTTCTCATCCATAAATGCTGTTTATTATATCTACCAAGTTGATGTTAATGATAGCATGGACTCAACCATTATATTTTCTTTATAGCCCCTACATTTTATGTCGTAATTCCTTAAAAAAATAACTAGCTGACTTTCGGAAGACCCCCCCCCACGCTTTTCTTTTATCTCGCAATTTCTTAAAACGTAACTAGCTGAAGTTCAGAAGACGATCACGCTTTTCTTTAAACGGTTAATTAAAACAAAAAGTCTTTGGAACGCTGATGTTTTTAAAACTAATTTTCCTTCAACAGTTTGCATTTTGGAGACGGTACTCTTTTCGAGATAAGTCGCTGCTATATTAATTTTACTTTTTTTTTCTTTTTACACTCAAATGTTAATAACTACATTTTATTTCAGTATTTAATTTATATTTTTATTTTCTGATTGTTTTATTTAATAATAGGGTTTCCCGTCCATAAATATTTATTTTACCTACCTTGTTGATTGCATAAATAGATTAGGCAATTGTATTCATTTTCAGATCGTGAGAGGGGAATCTATCACCATACTTTCCCTTAAACACGCCAACTGGACTTTTAAGTACAATACTTAATAGAATATTTTTTCTAATGGCGAGCAGAGAACGCATTGTGGATGCGTTATCGGCAGCTTCCGTTACTCTCGCTACTCTTTATTTGTCCCTCAGTCCTCATTTTTTAATGAGTGATTTTTCTGACAAAGGGGAAAAAAGCTGTATTCTAGGTTGGCAGTATTTTGCGCGAACAGGCTCCAGAGATGTCGGAAAATTTCTGTTTCTATGTCTATCCTTGTGGCACTAGTAAGAGGGTGCTAGAAGTAAACGTTTTATCTGGGCTGACGTTATCCGCCTGATAGTCAGGGAGCCGAACCTTTGATTAACCACTAAGGAGGCTGTCCTATCAGCAGGTGCAAAGTAATGGGGCTGCTATATTGCCATTTGGTGAATGGATTCTGGACCATGCAGTAGCTTCTAATAGGGGCTTCTCGATGCCATATTAGTGGATAATTGTTACGGCTTTACCTTATCATGTTCTACAAAAAACAATTTTTCGTTTCTTTTTCTCTCTTAGTTTCCCTCTGTCCTGCTCTAAGCAAGTCTGACGGCGTAGTACAAAAAACTCTAAAACTCCATGACAAGTTTCAAGAAAAAATACACGATTAAACCCGGATCTCCAACTTCCAACGTAGACCCCCACTACCATGTCTCCTTCTCCAACATAAGGGGTCTACGTTCTAACCTTCCAGAGGTTGAAACCCAATTACAGGAGACTAAACCATAACTATTATTTCTAAGCGAAACTGGCATTGGACAGGCTATTTCCCTAGATGAGTTCGTAATTAAAGGGTACTCTAACTTAACTTCCAAATCTGACCCCCAAGATCGCCATGGGCATGGAATATGTGCCTATATTAAAGATGGCTTTTCATGTGGTAGGGACATCTCCAGAGAAGATCCAAACTTACCCTATATGTTCTTCCGGGTTGCACTTGCTCACAGTAATGCATTTATATTTACTCTCTATCGCCCCCACAACAGCGGAGTTACTATCTTTCAAAGCATATCTGAGAAAATTGATCACGTCTTATCTGCTTATCCTTCAGTTAGCATTCACGTATGTGGAGACTTCAATGTTCAAAATATGGAATGGTTAACCCACTCAAACAAGACGGATGATGAGGGGAAGTTCTATCATGATTTCTCCATTGCTTATGACCTCAATCAGATTGTTCCCGAACCCACCCGTGAGTCCGACACTGACGGCCAGTATGCGAGTTTCCTAGACCTTTTTCTCACAACTTGCTCTGAACTATGTTCAGTTTCCGTTCTGTCTCTTCTCGGATCTTCCGACCACTCGGTTGTATCAATTAAGATAAAAATGAAATGTAATAAGTCCTCAGACGTACCTCTCCATCGTACAGTATATCGATACACTGACTGGGATAGCTTCCGTACATTTATATCAGATATACATCTGCGTTCCCTGTTTAAAAAGGATGTGTCCTCTATAGTATCAGACCTGAATCAAACCTGACGGAATGGTTAATTGTAGGTATAGACCGTTTCATACACTCAAAAAAGTTCCAGCAAAAACCTAACAGCCAGCCATGTTCACTCCAGAATGCGCTGCTGCCATTGCGCACAGAAATCACTTTTTCCATGGCGTACAACGTAATAGATGTATGGAGACTAAAGCCGCTTTCAGGACTACCAGCAACCATTGTAAGAAAGTAATAAAGAACGCAAGAGAGTTGTATGCTTAGTCCGTTAAGTCCAAAGTAGCTGAGCAGCGGTTTGTTCTCACCAGTGTTGGCAAATAGCAAACAGAATCCTGAACAGAAGCGTGTGCTCTATCCCAACTATCAACAATGGACCTGAGGTAATCTCGCCAGCATCAGGCAAAGCCAAACTCTTTGCCAAGAACTTTGCAGCTAATTCTACCCTTTTCCACTAAAGCCGCCAACCTCCAATATTTCCTCTTGTATCAGAAAACACGGTATGTAATATACAAATATCTGTACGTGATGTGGCCAAGGTAATCAAAAACCTTGATTCCAGTAAAGCAACCGGCCCTGACGGCGTTCCAATTATAGTACTCAAAAATCTTCAACCAGAACTAGCACTCATACTTACAAAACTGTTTAAACGTTGTCTTAAGGAGAATAGCTTCCCATCATTCTGGAAAATCTCATCAGTATGGCCTGTATTTAAGAATTCAGGTGATCGCTCATCCCCCTCTCCGTACAGGCCAATAAGTCTCCTGTGTGTCATGAGTAAGTTGCTGGAATCTGTGTTAAATAGAGAATTAATCAATCATCTCAGCAAAAATAACCTTCTTAATGACACAAAACATGGTTTCCGTTCTGCTAGATGTGCTTACAGTTATATCTCATAGGATTAGCGAATCTCTCGACGGAGGCAACCTTTCTAAGGCAATTGCTCTTGACATATCAAAGGCCTTTGATAGGGTATAACATAAAGGTTTACTTCACAAGATCTCCAGGTATAGTATAGCTGGAAATGTCTTCTCAATTATTAAATCATTTCTCTCTGATTGGTCCATAAGAGTAGTAGTTGATGGGCAAAAATCAGAAGCTCACATCCTGGGCCCAACTCTTTTCCTGATCTACATTAATGATCTTCCAAATCACATCCTTACATCATTCGTAGACATTTATGCTGATCACACTACCATCTATGGTAGCATATCTAACACCGTAAACGACTAAGTTCTCTCCGATTCGCTCTCCTCTGATCTTGAGCACGTGGTTCAATGGGGAAAAGATTGGCTGATTACTTTTAATGCATCTAAAACCAAGCTTCTATCTTTACATCATCAACGTTCTGATCCTCATCTAACATCAAATTTTAGGAGGCCTCATATTTTGACAAGCTTCTGGGCTTGACCTTTACTCCTAATCTTAAATGGAACACGTACATCAAATCTGTTTCCAAGGCCGCTGGAAAAATGGTGGGATCCTTCTATCGATCCACTAGATATCTCACTGCTGATTCAATTCGCTATCTATATAAGAGCCAGGTACGTCCAAGGATGGAATACTATTGTCACATCTGGGAAGGAGCTGCTAGAAAGGACTTGTTCTGCCTTGATAGAGTTCAAAATAGACTTCGTAGCTTTGTAGGGCATGTCCTTTTCTCTTCCCTACAACCTCTATCTCACCGAAGTTATTGTTATTTTCATGCCAAGTGCTCGACAGAGCTTCAATCTATGGTCCCCCCTCGCCAAACTTTCACAAGAAACACTCGTCTAGCTGAAAACACTATCAATAATCCCCCCTCTTTATCTGTGCCTGAACCTAAACGTAGATTCCATGAACAAAGCTTCTTTCTTAGAACTGCACACCTGTGGAATTTTCTTCTGTTTTCCTGCTTTTCAGGTGACTACAATATGGTTGTCTTCAAGTCCAACGTAAACAAGTTCTTGATGAGCCGTTCCACTTTAGTTAACAAATTTACCGAATTTCCATTACTAACGATTACTATAATGTCCAATTGACTACTGTACACTCTTAACCTTTATCCTTGAGTGGTCTCTGAGCCTTGGTAAGTGGTTATGCCTATGTAAAATATATATATATACCATTTTTTCTGTTATATATATATATATATATATATATATATATATATATATGTGTGTGTGTGTGTGTACTTCGATCCCGTAACGCAAGTAAATGTCAATTCATCCCCCCCCCCGCCGGCACACAAATATTACGATCACACAAGCAATTACGTGTCGGATGAAACCGTTTCAAGTGTTGCACGTTTATTGAAAGCACATTCAAAGATATTGGAATTAGAAGTGTATATTTCTCAAGGGAGTATGAAGAAAAGATGAGTAATAAGCAAAAATATACCCGAAATGTTGGCGCTTCTACACTATTGGGACGAAATTTCGGAAATCGTAATACTCAATTTGATATGAAAACAATGGTATCTACGCATTCCTCGTATTTTTAAAATGATTATATCCAAAAATTACGAAAATCGATACGGTAGAAGATTATTTATAAATGAAATAAAAAAATAAAATTTGATAAAAACGATCGTAAGACACATGAGAGTTCAAAGGGAGGTAATTTTCCGTTTCGATTTAAACACGATGGCGGCATTTTTTTTACTTGCTACCACGATTAAAGTTCTTATTTTTAATAATTCAGTAATATTCAGATAATTTTGACTGAATAATTTGGAAGCTGCCATTGTGACTTATTAGAATTGACAAAAAATAAGCAGTTGAAACCATTGTTTTTTTTCTGTAAACTCCATTTATCCAGTACAAAATCTCGCCCCACTAGTGTAGAAGCGCCGAAATGTTTAATAGAAACTGAAATTTAACTGAAACGAAATCTCGTAATTCATAGTAAATACTTTAAAACACGTTTCTTAAGCAAAGATTTCAATTGATTGTAAAATATGTGTACTTTTCTAACCTTTATTTAATAATTTTCAATAAAATAACCACTAAATTATTTGGAATGTCATATTCTTAAAAATAAAACAAGATTGTCGTCTGAAAAATAATGCAACATAGGTGTCTCTTAAAGAAAGCTGACTGGTCAAAAAATAAAAATACGCAAATTACAAATTGTTATAACACTAGAGCATTTTAGTTTTCACAAACCATAGCACCGTTTATTGCATTCTACAAAATGGATTACTTTTAGACGTGAATTCTAATATAGACTATCGTCAGTTTATCTTGATTTATTTGTACTCCAAGTTTGTACTCTAATAAAATGTACGCGCGTTAAAGAAGAAGCTATGAAAGCAGATGGTCGCATAGTTCACATGCTGTGCTCGTATTGGTCGCACATTTAGTCGAATGCTAAGAAAAGAACAGGAAACTAGAAGAGAGGCTGGAAAGAGAGAGAGAAAGAGAGAGAAAGAGGGTACCTGATACACGACAGTAAGACAAAAAATGCCCGATTTTTATTTATTTTATAAGAAATATATAACGATGAACTGTGAGCATTTCATTTTTACCGGAAACCCATTATATTTGGAATGTCCTTACATTTTCCTTGAAGATCATATCACTAGAAACACAGGAAGTTTCCACTCTGTCCTACAATGTTTGTATTATCACATTTTTTGCATTACTCTCTACATTTTCCGTTAAAATAATTAACCGATATGTATAGACTAGATTACCCGTGACCCGTTGGGTCAGTATATGCTATAGTTAGCTATGGAATAGTGAGTATACAGAATTGATGTATAAACGCGCAAAAATCGAATGCACGCGCGCGCGAAAACAAACGTGACGACCAGTGAAAACGATACACAATTTCGCGCACGCGCAAAAAATTGAATGCACGCGCGCACGAAAACAAACATGGCGCGTAATGAAAACAATACGGAACATATTGTATAATAAAGGTCTTAACATCATTGCCTTTAGATTCAATCAGACACCCTTTATATAAGAGGGGTGCAACACGTTGAAAAAATTTGAAAAAAAAAACGAAAAGAAAAAAAATACAAGGAGGGAGTGTACAGGTTCATCCTAGTGTGTGTGTGCGTGTGAGTGTGTGTGTGAGTGTGTGTGTGTGAGAGTGTGTGTGTGTTAACAGCCTTAAAAATACGAGGAAATAATAATTAACTGATTAAGTAATATTTAACGATGAGACCTTTTCAAAGCAAATCTAAAATGATGAAACGTCCACCCCCACACCCATACGTTTTGAAGTGTTTCTACGTATTTTAAAAATGTTTGGAATTTATGACCCTACAACCACCCAACTCGCCTTTCTGCCCCTACTCCGCCACATAACTTGAAAAAAAAAATGGTAACGATTACATGTCTCGCTATGTTGCCAATAAGTGGGGTCTCATTTTACGTTAAAGTTATATAGGAAAGTGATCCCCAACATTAGAAAAACATACTTGCTTTATGTTTTATTGTTTGAAAACAATTCCAACTTGCAATGAAAAATACAAATAAAATAATCGTAATAATCGTTTTTTGTTTTTGAAAATCAAGTTCTAGTTTTAATCACGTACAACTTGGGTAAAAAAAAAATATTTAAAAAATATGTAGGTGCATCTGAACAATCTGCACTCCTTTACAATTTGTTTTCTTTTTCGTTTTCTTTTAAACTATTTCTGCGGTTTATTGAACACTAACTACCAGATTATAAAAAAGTAAAAAAAATTTCCTAACTCCCCCTTTTTGAAGAGAAAATATTCTTTAAGTAAGGCCTGAAAAATCGTCAGAATTCACAGTAGCGCTACTTAAAGCAATAAATAGGGTTATAAACACGATTATAGTTAGATATTGTATATTTATATTTAAATCAGCTTTTTTTTTTTAACTCAACGGGCTTAAATTACATTTATTTGTAAGGGAAACACGTTAAAATAAGTTAAAACAACGACAACAACAAAAAAAAAATGTTGCCCTCGTGTATGCTTTTAATAGCAGCAGTGGATCTGAATATCGGACTGAAGTAAGGGTGGCCATGGAATAAGTAAGCAGACGAATTTTTTTAAACCGGAAGTCAGAAACCAAATAGACGGTTTAAACGCCCAAACCAAGCAAGCTGAACTGAGTTTTTTTTTAATTAATTAATTATATATATATATATATATATATATATATATATATATATATATATATATATATATATATATATATATATATATATATATATATATATATACTAGCAGCCCGCCCGGCTTTGCCTGTTCATAAAATACGCTTAAATATGATATTTTGATTAATGCAGATTTCGTATTTATTATTATATTATATTGGACCGAATATATAATAATGATTGTTATAAAAAACTGACTCGTGCGCCACCACCATCAAGAATCGAAACCAAAGCGTTCAACTTACGATTTATTTTTTCCTTTGACGCTAATACCTAATCTATAAAGACATGCTTGCTGCAAGATTAAAATTTAAAACATGCATAATAGCTATTACGTTACGCATGCATATTCGTAATGCCGCCGTTCGGCTTTCACCTAGAAAATTTTATTTAATTTTTTTTTACACTTTTGCCCCGATTTTCCCAGCTAAAACCCAAATATAAAGTTTTGCATGGGTTCGAAGACCCTACACATTAAGTTTCATGTCTGTAGACCAAAAATTGACAGACAAGTTTGGTAGGCAAATTTTGTAAAACAAATATATATACGCATACATAAATATATATAGAAAGAGGTTTGTGTTTACTATAAGCTTTTTACGCAAATATTAGGCAAGTATACATTATGTAGAATATCTGCATGAATATAATTACACGTAATTGTTAACTAAAGATGACCATCCCATAAGAAAACCGAATAAAAACTAATAAGGAATTAATTAAAATAAATGTTCAAAAGAATATGCAAATTAGCTAGATCTTTTGCAGATGAATGCAATTCCACGACCCATATATATATATATATATATATATATATATATATATATAAATAAGTTGTATTTTCTTTTTAAATAAATAGAAATATCAAAACAAAAAAAAAACCCAACAAATTTATAGGAGTACACACACACGCATATATATATATATATATATATATATATATATATATATATATATATGTGTGTGTGTGTGTGTGTGTGTGTGTGCGCATGTATATGTGTGGGGTAGTTTATGTGCACATAAATAAATGTGTATTTTAAAGGAAAGGAAACAGTTTTTGACTTTCTATAATTTAAAAGCTAAAATTCATAACACTATTTTAAAAAGATGTCATTCTATTTTTTATCACACGAGTCGCGTGTTTGCAGTTGAAGAGATGTAACAATTATCTATTTTTACATCTCAACGGTCTACTATTAAGACAGATTTTTTTTATATCTCTTACAAAGAGTTATTAATAATAAAAAGTCGTTTGACAGGCACTTGGTTGAGTCAAAGGCTTGTTTCATATCTTAAAAGGTGAATAAATGATTATTTAAAAGAAAAAAAAACACATTATTTTCGTTATTTTAAAATCGAAAAAGTGAACTCCCTTTATATATATATATATATATATATATATATATATATATATATATATATATATATATACAGAAACTGAGACATGTGCATGCGAGTATTACGTTTTTTATTAAACAGTTCACTTGTAAGCCAAAGAAAATACTCGAGCTGAGATTGAAACCCAAACCTAAAGACAGTAAGTCAAGTACGATAACCATTAGGCCAGCTTGAAACTTCTAAAAATGTATTTCCAAACCTACGTTTTCTTAACATAAGTAATCTGTTATGTGAACGATTCACACATGCGCACTCGTAAAACAGCAAACAAGTAACAATTCAATAGCCTCTACGTACCAATTTGTCCATTTTAACTCTTTAGTGACCCTGTTTTTCCGGATGAAAACAAATTAAATAGTTTTTCACATGCCTGAATATCCTATATAGCAAATTTTAAGTCTGTAGATAAAAAATTCATTGAGTATATAGGTTGAGAATTGTGCTCTTACACATTCTCATTTTTATAGATATATACATACACGACTTGGACAAAATAAGAAAAACACCTAACATTTTTGGCATCAATCTTTGAACGTGTTTTAAACAATCAAATCTTGATATATTTTAATGCTTTTTGTTTATTATTTATGTCATATGATATGCTTGATTAAATAATTTTTTTACAGATATTTAAAGATGTCAAAAGCTTGTCCTATGAAAATGGCAAACCTTACGGACAAAGACGCCAAATTGCTGGAGCTCGTATGGCAGTTGCTAGTGTAACAGAAACTGCACGAATGCTTAGCATTTCAAAAAGCACTGTCTCAAAAGTAATGACAGCTTTCAAGAGAGAAGGAAAAACGTCCTCAGAAAAACACAAGTCTGGTCGAAAGATGAAGATGTCTGAAAGAGCTCGTCGGACTCTTAAGAGGATTGTTAGAGAAGATCGCAAGACCACGGCTCCTACAATCACTGCAGAGCTCAATAAACATTTACAGAACCCATTTTCCACAAAAACTGTTCGTCGATAGCTGCACAAATCTGGATTTTACGGAAGAGCTGAAATTAGAAAACCTCTGCTCTCAAAAACAAATGTTTCAAAGCGATTAGAGAGGTGTAAAAATCTAAAAAAATTGGTCCCTTGAGCAGCGGAAACTATGATTTTCTCTGACGAATCATGGTTTTCCTTATTTCCGACCACCAGCGAGTCTACGTTTGGAGACAGTCGAAAAAATCATTTTATCCAGACTGCCTTCTCCCAACCGTAAGCATGGCAGGGGTTCTATGATGTTTTGGGGTGCTATTTCTTGGATATCCGCTGGACCAATGATTATTCTTCATAGAAGAATTAACAGTCAGGACTATTTAGGAATTTTGGGTGACCAAGTTCATCATATGGTTCAACAACTGTGATAATGCCCCAATTCATACAGCTAGAATTATTAAAGAGTAGCACAAAGGGCATTCCAATAAAGCTGAGCATCTGATTTGGCCACCACAATCCCCAAATCTCAACATTATTGAACATTTATAGTCGATTTTGGAGATTCAAGTCGATTTCCGGCGCCATCTTCTCTAAAAGATCTGAAGGACGTTTTAGCTGAAGAATGTGATAAAATTCCTTTTTGAAACATTTCGCAATTTGTATGAATCAATATCCCGGAGAATTTAGACTGCAATTGCCGCAAAAGGTGGACCTATACCATATTAAAATAAATTTTGTTTATTTTTAAGGTGTTTCTTTTATTTTTCCAAACTCTGTACATTAAAACTCAGACAACTAACGTGTATTTCTACAAGTCGTTTTATTCTATACTTTAATCAGCGAAACTATATGCTAAAATTTACCTTAGTTCTTTGATTATGTTTGAAGTTTAATCCTCAGTAAAGGCGATACTAAGAATATAATTATGAATTACTTTAAATTTCTACCCGGTCATGGCTGACGGAACGAGAGCACTCTGTGTGAATGAAATAAATTAAATCAATATTACGTATAGCTTCTTGGATTTTACAAGATTAAGTTGAAGAAGTTCGGAGGTTATATTGACCGAAACGTTGTGAGAATAGTATCCAAGTGAGAATAGGAGTTCGAGTAATAATTTAAATACTACTTGACATGTACTACGCGCAGACGGGGGAAAAGCATCAGGAATACAAGGTTCAAAATGGTTGGCCCTGCTAAAAAGCCGAGAGGATGGTCGAAACAAATCAACGTCTTAATAAGGCCGGTTTCATTCTGACCAAGCTTTTGTCCATGTATGACAGAGAGATAAGTCAATGCGAACCCCGTCTACTACGACATTAAATAACTTAAAGAGGCGATATGGCCCAAAACAATAATTCGAAAATTGCTCAATAAATAACATTATCTTCTGTAGAATTGTAATCATATACGCATTACTACTGAGGGGAAAGGTATGAACACTTTTAGTTATCGTTTAAAGTCGATCTTGGATTTACATTCGGCCAACTAATAACTTTCTCGTCTCCCATATTTTCCTTTAATCTAACATTCTATGGCTAATGTTTCTGACAAACTAATGTTTCTGACAAAATAATGTTTCTGACAAAGTAATGTTTCTGAGAAACTAATGTTTCTGAGAAACTAATGTTTCTGACAAAATAATGTTTCTGACAAACTAATGTTTCTGACAAACTAATGTTTCTGACAAACTAATGTTTCTGACAAAATAATGTTTCTGACAAACTAATGTTTCTGACAAAATAATGTTTCTGACAAACTAATGTTTCTGACAAAATAATCACTGTTTTCTGGTTCGGATATTGTTTGGAGGGTAGCATGTGTAAATATTCGATTATCTCATCGTATTTATTTAACAGACCATCTGTCCGTCTCATTAACCCTTATCCTCGAGCAGTCTTTTGGCCTTGACGGGTGGTGACTCTTTGGTTACAAACAAACAAGACAAAAACAAAAACAATAAGAAACAATAAACTAACTGAGGTGGCTAAGTTCACGGCACGGACTGACAATCTGGGTGTACCAAGTTTGAACCCAATTTTTTCCACAAAAACACTTTCATTAACAGATATTAACAACCTTGACGTTGTTCCTCTCGTAAGTAACCGATGTCTTTCTGGAAATTCTTTTTACCTAGAACGATGTTGGGGAAACAAATGCCAACTATAAACACCTGACCGCATTCGAAATAAATGATGATGATGATGATGAACAACAACAACAACAACAACAACAACAACAACAACAACAACTACTACTACTACTACTACTACTACTACTACTACTAAATCGTTTGCAATGTATACGGTATTTCTATACGTAATAATGCCCCATCCTCTTCAGAGCGATTTGTGATAAAACAGAAACTAAACCTTTCTTTGCGAAAGGATTATGCTATTACTGTGTGATATGCTGTTTATGAGAGAATGATTCATGTGTTTACGACAACCTTCGTTGCAACGCGGTGGCAAAGCCTTCTCTTTAACGTTATATAAGTGATAAGGATAACTTCAGAAAGGAATAGTTTCATATCTTTTCATAGGAATCAGTAAGAAAGACGCAACGTCAGCAAAAAATCATAGTTGTCAAGTTTCGTTTTCCTATGTGCATAATTAAAACATCTGCTGAAAGTACCGGTTTTATCATAATATAATTAAGAGGTGTTTTTCATATTTTGTTTTACTTAATTCAATGCGTACGATGAAGCGAAAGAGTAAAAAAAAAAAAATAAAACAATCATGTGAACGACCTTCACCTTCGTGTTTGTTTTTCCACTGTTCCCTCCCCCCATCTGAGTGGGTTGTACAAAAACAAATGAAAGGAAGCCAGCGTCACATGTTCAGTTTAAACCTTAGAGCCTATCCCTTTCAATCCATGTATGGATTCATCTTTAGAATCAGAGAATTTCCTTCCCTTGGCTGTTCTATATGGAAATCAGTTCCCATTTACCAGCGATTTCATCGGTCAAAATGGATACCATTGCTGATTATGGAATCAGCTATTGAATATATTATATTCAATTATGTCGCAGTACCAGACGTCCTAGAAAAGATATGATTCCATTTCCGTTTGAGGAAAACTGGCTTTCTTTTTTGTTGCAGACCATTTACTAGTTGGCCAGTTGTATACAAATCCTAAGAACGATAGGAGCCTTCTATCATGTATGGAAGTGACACAATATTAAACGAGCGAGATCGAAGATGCGTCGCGCTGCAACTCATGCTCCAAGTTATGACGACAACAGAACCATTGTCAGCAACCCTAAAATGCAAATCTGAACGATACAACATTTGAGAGAACAGCTCAAAGCTTCCCAGTCACAGTTATGATCTTTGGTGTGGTTTCAAGTGAGGGCCACATCATGCCACCTCACATTTTCTAAGTCGGCTCGAAAGTGAACACCAATACCTGGATGTGTTGAAGAATATGGTGATCCCCTGATGCAATCAGGCGACCGCTTGCAGACCATGTGTATGGCAGCAGGACTCGACGCCGGTCCACAAGTCCAAAAGAGACCCAGGCTTGGCTTCAGAAAGAGCGCTACGACTTTGTACCCTTCTCTCACTGCCTTTCCCCTCCCCCAACCTAAACCCGCTGAACTACTTCGTTTGGTAATACATCACCAACATGACCTTCCACAACACCAGCCTGATCACCGCCATTCGCCGTATTCGCCGAGTTCCCTCCAGCGCTTGTGGAAAAGACATGCTCCTAGTTCCGAACCTGCATGGAGGCGGTGATTGAGGCTGAAGGTGACTACATTGAATAGATGTCATCTCAACTACATAATCAAGTTACCTGAATTGAATTTTTTAATAAAAGATTTAATATAAAGCTGTAGTGTTGTTTTCTTTAGGACGACACATTTAAGGTCCCGCCCTGTAGATGTTCCTGCGTTCTTCTTCTTCATGGGTCATCGATCAATTGATGATGAAATAATCATGATATGCGACATAATCACGTTGGATTATCGAAGTCAAGCAACGTTGGGTCTCGTCAGTATCAGATCAATGACCATTTGAAATGCCAGCCTTGCATGTAGAAGGTTGTTGACACCTTTCCGCAATAATTGATAAAACCTAACGTCGTCATCTGCACTGACGGTGGTATACAAACGACTGGGAACCGTTTGTGAATTTTATATTCTCATAGAGCTTCCTTCTTTCGAGGAAGCTGGTTCAACTCACCTAGGGTGAGTGCGACTTCAGGTTCGAAAATATTCACGAACTTCGTGCGCCATGATGCTCACTCACTCATTACGGCAAGAAGCTCAAATACCAGAAGAGTCTTCATTGTAATATGAAGCGTCTGAATCTGTTGATTGACCTCCGGGGACGACAGAACCAATCTTCCAACAGGTCCGTTGTATCAAGATACATGTTCAGCCAGCATCAAAAGTCAGCATCGTATATTTGCAGATATGTATGGAAGGCAATGATACAGCATTTTGTTTGTTACGCGATATGTTGCGAATAACACGTAGCATCTTAGACCCGGCAACATTTAGTGTGCAAGACTAAATGTTGCAATCCAGTGTTCTCCTATGCATGAAAAGCATCCATACATCATTTTGTTATATAATTAAGCAACGACATTTTGTTCATGGCGTATAATATCTTGGTGTATGGCTCATAAACTTTTGTAGATCAAGCAACATTTAGTACCCAACACTAAATGTTGTAACCCCAAGAGGCCGGTGTTGTCCAAATTTTATTTTAGTATGTGGCCTTCTAAATCATCACTTGACCTCTGAGGATCACAGAAACACTTTTTCCAGCAGGTTCATCATATCCAGGCAGCATCAAAAATCGGCGTTTAACAACTGCAAATGTGCATAAAAAGCGTCCATACAGCATTTTGTTTATCATATAATCAAGCGGCAACATATTGTAGATGACGCATAACACACTGAAGTATAATACACAAAGGTTTTGTTTTTTTAGATTGAACCATATTTATTTAAGAAAGAAAGAACTAAAATGAAAATAAAACTAAATCAAGCATGCAATCATGCGTATATAGAAGAATACGCGCAAATACAGGCGATTTAACATCAGCCAACATCAGTCAACTCACATGCTCGTGGGTGGGTTATACAGTAATTCCGACTACATACCCACACAAATACAAGCCTGTCTAAGGCGATCAGGTAGATATGTACGGGCGTACAAACGAATCTTTCTATAAAAACACACTTATCGACGCCCGCATGGGCGCGGCATTCGTCTGCACTCACTTCTGCATCCACGCAAGTAAACACGCATTCACACATGTACATACTGATGTCTGATTCGCATACACAAGCGCATGGACACATTGTGACCTTGAAAAAAGCCCGATTTTCCAATTAGGCAGGTCACATAGTTTAAATTATTTAGATACCCTCAGTTATTATGGCGGTTGGAATTGAATGATCTTGAGAAAATAAAAAGGATTGTTTTTACTTTTAAATTTTCAAATCGTTTGCTTAGCGATTTTTTCGGATAATATGCAGATGTTATTTCATAAGATTTGGTTCATTCATATTCCGATATGTTATTGTTTTTTGTTGAATGATTATGGATAACACGTTAGTCACAAACATGTCTAATAAGAAATATGAATAAGGTTGTTGTTCTTGCAAGTTCTTTTTTTTTTCCACGGTGGTCACCACTTATCAAGGCCCGGAAGCCACTCAGAGATAAGGGTTATTGCAAGTACAGTACGTTAGTGTGGAGATTTAATGAAGTGTTTACTTAAGAGGGAGGTTCATTAGGAATTTGTTACCGTTGGACTTGAAGACATCTAAGTTGTAGTCAGGTAGGAAGCAGGCAGACGGAACAGAAAGTTGAATTCGAAGTTTGTTTGGGAAGTAACAAGATTGAATGTGCTGTATGAATTAAAACATTTGGATAAGTGGATTCTGTAATAATTTAACAATGTATCTTGGGATTGTATTACTGTAATCTTAGATTCTTGCAACAATTGCATTTTTCACATTTATAAAAGAAGAATGCTGGACAACAACTGTGAGTTAGGGTGACTTCCGCAAACCGTGCAATGTTGAAAGCAGACGTGGTCCGAAAGTAAACGAAAAATGACAATAATAAAGAAACAGCAATGTTAAACGCACTAATGCACACACACACACACACACACACACACACACACACACACACACACACACACACACACACACACACACACACACACATATATATAATTTGTAAACAATTTCAATAGAACAACAAAAATACAACTTTGTTGAATATATACATAGAAAGTATACGTCTTTTGCTATAAATATATATATATATATATACATTTTTTTTTTTTCACGAGAAGATTTTTTCAAAGCAAAACATTTAGAGGAGCATAATATATAAAAGGGATAACATTAACAGATGTAATTCGTAACGTAATTGGCTACGTTAAACGTCTCTCTCACAATCGAAACAAATATGGGCTGCCTGGATATGTAAAGAGAATACGGTGGGCTATGCAAAATACAGACAAATTACTTTGTATGTATTATCTAGGAACTATTGTGCCAAGAATACTATCACCAGTAGTGAAAGTCTCGTACTGAAATTGCTGCATGTGGAGTCCCCACCTAAACTCGCCACAGAAACGAGAAAAAGTTTGAGTAGGGACAGGTCAAGCAAGCTTTTAGCAGAGGCCAGTTAAAATACGAAGCCTCAATTTTGAATCCCATGCGAGAGTATTGTTCATACTGCAAAATTGAAGAGTCATTCTCACACGTTACCAGTATCATTCAGGGGAAATGATTTGAAAATCAGCACAGGAACGTAATCCATAAATATACTGCCATAACAAGGTTTATTTATTTACACCTTTTTTTACATCGTTCAACTATGATCACTGAATAACTAACGAGAACATTGGGTAACGGCTCAAATGAATACGATCACTTGATTTTGCTTCTTGTAATGTTTGAGTGTTTGAGACATTTTTTTCTAGAATGAAAATCATTGAATGGATTTTAATAATAATTAAGACAGGAATTCCTGTACCTGGTGTTTCTTTAGTTGATAATAGAAACGAAAACTAAGTATTGAAGCTTTGTGCACGAAAGTGAGACATCTTACAGTTAAAACTCCAACTTGAACGGAGTTTAATAAATATTTTATAAATGTTTTAGTATACACAGACATATATGTTTTATGCTTACAACAATCATCAGTATGGGCGTTGTAGCTGAACCACAGATCAAACAATTGGAAACCCGAATGTGGAAGACCGAAGATACGGCCAAAACATTGTCTTAAATAAAATACCTAAATTGTTTTCATAATAACATCTTGTATTCCTGCACGTCACCATTAGAAAACGAATAAAGAAAAGTTATCAATCTGTATTCTTTTCATATTAATTTTTTATGCATTTTCATATTATATATATATATATATATATGTATATATGTATATATATATATATATATATATATATATATATATATATATATATATATATATATATATATATATATACTAATATACTAGTAGTCCGCCCGGCATTGTCCGATCGTAAAATACGTTAAAATATGATATTTTGATTAATGCAGATTTCGTATTCATTATTATATTATACTGGACCCAATATATAGTAATGATTTAAAAAGTGAAAAAAAAAAAAATGCATCGTGCAGCACTGCAGCACCACCAAGAATCGAAGCAAAGTGTTTAGCTTACGATTTACTTTTTCCTTTGACGTTTATGCATGAGCATATGAAGACATGTTTGCTGCAAGTCTAAAAAATTAAAACATGAACCAATAGCTATTATGTTACGCATGCATATCCATAATGCTGTCGTTCGACCTTGACCTCACAAATTCCATTTTTTCATTTTCACACTTTTGCTCCGATTTTCCCCGGCTTAAACCCAAATATAAAGTTTTGCATGGGTTCGAATACCCTATATATCAAGTTTCATGCCTGTAAATCGAAAACTAACAGAGGAATTTAGTAGGCAAATTTTTTAAAGCAAATATATATACGCATGCCTAAATATATATAGAAAGAGGTTTCTGTTTACTATAAGCTTTTTACGCAAATATTACGCAAATATAAAACATGTAGACTATCTGCATGAATATAATTACACGTAATAGTTAACTAAAGATGATCATCTCATGAGAAAACCGAAAAACTAATAGGAAAGTAATTAAAATGAATGTTTAAATGAATATGCAAATTAGCAAGATCATTTGCAGATGAATGTAATTCCACGACCATATAAAACAAAGTTGTATTTTCTTTTTCCCGAATTTTTGGGAGTATAGGTACGAAGACCGTTCCAAAAGCAAGGCCTAATATTTTTAACTAAAACGTTGAAGAGCTATGAAAACGGGAGTGGTACTAGTAAAACAAGCGACCTTTTGTGCTCCAGAATTTATTTTTTTACATGCATGCTCAATGCACTTTTGTCAGTTTCCTTTAATACCTTGGTTGTAAAAATCCGAAGTTGGTTTTGTCACTTACATCTCTGTCGCTACACTTAAATCGACTGACCCATCTCCTGACTATGCTAATATCAACTGCATCGGTTTCGTAAAAGTTCATAAGGCGGCCTTGCAAAACGGTACTTTTCGGGGAATTATTTTCCTGCCCTGGATGGGTATTCTTCTAGTATATATATATATATATATATATATATATATATATATATATATATATATATATATATATATATATATATATATATATATATATAAAACCGTAATGTGAGTGGTGTTATAAAATATCATGATATCAAGTGCTCCGCCCAATAAAAGCGCCTGTCGAAAAAAAAACAAAACCCAAAAAGGGTTTTTATTAGGGAACCATATGTTGTGTGTTTCAAGTAGATTGGCGGGTAAGTAATTCCATGTGTGTGGTTGATTTCAATCAACCAGGTTTCATTTTGTTCGCAAAAAAAAAATAAAAATAAAAAAAAAAATAAAAACAGAGATTCGCTCGGGGCAAATTTGTATTTTACCGAAAGTTTGTTTTGAAGGTATTTCAGCAATTATACAATTGCTTCTTTTTTTATGGGAACATTAACGGAAACCAATGGATTTCGGTGTTCTTGCTTTTTTAAAGTTATATTCGAAACAAAAGCTATTCTAATAGTGCGTTTGAAAACATATCCCGACAAGAACACTCCTCCTTCCCCTCGTCCTCCTCCCCCACCGACTACTACTACTACTACTACTACTACTAATTAATGAAAAATGGCACATAAATCGTAGTATCTGCTGATTACTAGAACACAAAGCGAGATCGTCTCCGTGTTCGGTTGCGCGCAATTCCTAAGGACCGTTTTAGCAATCGTCCACAGGGTTGTTGTTCTTCCCATGTTTATTTTTCGGTTTTGTCGTCTTTTGCTGCTCTTAATACAGCTCACTTTAACGCTGCTTTTTTATCATGTGCATCTAAATTTAATGCAGTAAAGAAACATTATTATTATTATTATTATTATTATTATTATTATTATTATTATTATTATATAGAACCGTTCTTTGCACAAATTATTCTATTTCTCCATAGCATTGATAAGCATTGATACACACACACACACACACATATGTTTACTTATGCAAATATCATTGGCTACATATGTGCATACATATTTCTATGATGCCACTATTCAGAGGGGCCTTTTCTCTCGGACCGGAGAAAAGTCAAGTCTGAGATCCAAATTAAGACTCATTGACCCTATATAGTATGTATAAACGATTTTTATACATATATCTCCGCTAAACAAAGAAGAGCAAATGGGGGGGGGATAGTATAAATGGTTGATAGGGATAGAGGAAGAAAAAGAAAAAGGAAGTGAAAAAGAGAAACATTAAACAAATAAATAGAAAATAGAAGAGAGAGATAAGAGAGAGAGGGTGAGAGAGACAGACAGAAAGACGGGGGTTCACAAATTAGCCAGTTAATTTCTCAATCAGCTAACCGTAATTGGAAATTTTATAGTCATGTTACTCAAGTGTATTTTCACTGGCTGTGAGTTACTTTAGATCAGATCGTTCTTTATTTATTTGTAAATAAATAAGTAGCTCGAGCACTGTAAAAAGCGGTGGGCGACTGTCTATTACAAATCGACATTTAAGGAGGTCATTTGCGAGCACCGATTCCATGGGCCGAAGGTTAGAACGGCCGACTATCAACTCAATGGTTGTAGGTTCAATCTCTGATTAGGGAAACGTGCTGGTCTAGCCGCATTGATGAGCTGTGATACAGCGAAACAGTACTGTATGCGATAGACTCTCTCTGTATATATATATATATATATATATATATATATATATATGTGTGTGTGTGTGTGTGTGTGTGTTTTCCTTCTTTCAGTGAGAATATGTGTGTGATATTGTGTGCATGCTTGGTAGAGTATGTAGACAGTGTGTATATGTACTTGCATTTCCTTAGTCAGTGCGGAGTTATATGCATAACACTGTGCGTATGTTCAGTAAGCAGTGAGATTACTTTTATCAATGTGTGAATGCGCGCGAGTTCATAATAGGTTGAATTAATCCACCTTTTATATGAGCAGAGGCTCACACGAATTAATTTAATTATGCTGAAAACAGATTATGGGATCACATTATTGAAACATTCAAAATTAAGAATAATATTATGAATAAGCAAAATTTTTTTTTTTTTTACTAATCCTTATTATGTTTAAATAAAGAGGACATAAGTTGATACCGTTTACTCTGCTAGTCTTGAAGTACGAAAACAGATTTCACCGTATGTACTAAGCCATCGGAACCTAGTACACGAGAACGCAATGGATGAAAAGTCAATCGCCGGCTTCAAAAACTCTGGAAAAATATGTGAAAATGAGGGCTCGTACAAAACACTAATCTTCCTGTCATTCAATCCACTCCAATTCTTAGTAAAAGTAGAATCAGGTAAAACTGGTAAAACAAGTAGTCGTCGTGGTCTCTAGCTTCTGACGAGCGAGGAAAAGCGTGACATTGTATTGTGTCTCTGCTTCAGATTTTCTCTGTTGGGATTCTTTTTTTTTTATAAACAGAGAGTGACTCACAGAACAGTTTTGATTTGAACACATAAACATGATTACGAACATGTCACGTGACTGTTGTTTTGACAAGTTCGTCTTTTATTGCTTAGAGCCACTTTTTACACAGATATGCGATCGCATTTTAGATATTAGTTTATAATGAGTTTCCGTTCACGCTATTGGTTAATAAATACATAGGATTGAAAAAAAAAAAAAAAAAACAAAAAAAAAAAAAAACAACAACAACAACAACAGCAAAAAAAAAAAAAAAAAAAAAAAAAAAAAATTTTTACTTGCACTTTGATCTTCAATGATACTTATAAAACCTATGGACACTATCATGTACAATTGAGCCCCCTTCCGCTTAATTCTCCCCCGGTAACCATCGTACATAAGTATCGGTAATTCAAGATAATTCTTTCTGCTTTCCTGTGATAAAAAAAAGGATATTTCCAATTAATTTTGTTTCAAAATCAAAGAAAAATAGCTGAGAGATAATAAGCACGAATATTTTTAAGATGCGTCCATGCCTTACAAAACTTTAGCAACGCAAATACTATTTCAAACAAAGGTGACAGCTCAACGAAAATGCTATTTCAAATAAGAGTGTGACAGACAAAAAACTGTATTTTAAACTTTAACATGGCAGACTAACGAAAACGTTATTTCAAAATTGAGTGTGACAGACAAAAAACTGTATTTTAAACTTTAACATGACAGACCAACGAAAATGTTATTTTAAAATTGATTGTAACAGATTCAAGAAAGTACTATTTCAATCTTGAGCGGAAAAATCCACGAAAATGTTATTTCGTACTTTAGCGTGCCAGACAAAGGAATATGCTATTTCAAACTTTAGTGTGACAGACCAACGAAAATGTTCTTTAAAAATTTGAGTGTGACAGACCACCGAAAACACTATTTCAAATGTAAGTGTGACAAACTAAGGAAAAAGCTATCTAAATATTTGTTATGTATTAGCTGTGACCGGTTGTTCAAAATGCGTTTGTCCAGTCTATACAAATATTAACATCTACTTTTGGTGCTGGTACAAACATATACAAACACTGACAGCAAAGTAAAAAGTCACAACTATTGATCTACAAAAAATATATTGCTTTTATTTTACACCGACAAATCAGCTTTTGATTATAAATTATTACTCTATGTTTTGACGTTTCTGAAAGCCGCATGAGGTGGTTGTGCCGGATGTCGGGCGGGACATTCTTTTCCTATTGGAATGCATAATATTTCCTTTGTCTATTGTTTCAACGTTTGACCGATATCCTTTCATATATTTTTTGATCAAATAATGCATTCCGTTAGACAATGATGTAAAGTTCGGCATTTTTTCACATTGAATCCATTTGCGTATGTGCAACTAATCGAATGTTTTTTTTTTCTCCCTAGGTTATCTGCCAATATCTAACAAAGGCAAGGAATGAAGTCATTTGATGTAAGAAGCTAAAGAAGAAGAAGAAGAAGAAGAAGAAGAAGAAGAAAAACTATTACTTAAAAATCTATCCAACAATAGTTGCTAGATAGATAAATTTGAACCCAGTAAACAGCAATTCTTCTCCCTTAGTCAGAAACATCGTTCATGGAATGTGAGAATTAAAGAACAAAATAAGGAAAGTGAGATTTACGAAGCTATTGAAAGTAAACCTAATATTCATTTTCTACTCACCTGATCGTGACAGACAAATGAAAATGCTATTTCTATCCTTTGTGTGACAGACCAACGAAACTGTTATTGCAAAAATTGGTATGGCATATCAACAAAAACGCAAACTTAGGTGTGACAGACCTAGGCAAATGCTATTTCAAACATGAGCGGGATAGTTTCAGGAAAACACTCTTAAAAACTTTGACGTGAAAGAAAATTCGATCTCAAACTCGAGTGTGAACGACTAACGAAAATACTATTTCAAAATTTAGCGCGAAAAATCGACTGGTGGACTGAGCTTCCCATAACGATGCTTGGTCAGAGTTAAAATGACATACATCATTCAATTTGCGAGTTTTGCATCAGAAATGTTACTTCAAAACTAAAGAGTGACTGACTGACCAATCAGTTTTACTGAATTATTAAAAACTACAATGTGGAATTTTTTTCCTACAATAATTTGAATTAAGCATTTCCTTACATAAATATCCGATCGGAAGGGGGGGGGAAGACGAGAACTATGTATCAGCGAGACTATTCCTGTTATAACAAGTCAATGTCCTGATTCACTCTACTGAACGCCCACAGAAACACGTGAAGGAAACGCGGCTTGTATAGATTCATTGTACACAGACAATATTGCAAACACATGAACGCGTATGCACATTGTAAAACCGTATTAAAAACGTTCTATTTGCACAATTGTTAATATATTTAATTTCAAAGATTTTTTTGAACCATAACATATTCGTGGAAGGTTTGCTTAGTGCAGTTTTTCTATATAAATAATACTTCTAAATAATAAAGTATGTGTACGAGTACTACCACAAGTAATAATGAGTATAATATAGAAACAAAAGGTCCTGGATATAAGCTTAAACTATATCCGATGGTGAGGCCTCCAGCTTGCGGGCTTTGGGGAGTGTGGAACCACCCTTTAATTGCCATTGCTCCAAGGTTCACTCTGACTCAGAGTGGTAGTATCTGTTAGGGTCCCAACTATGGGTTAAATAGAAACCGACTTAAATATATATATATATATATATATATATATATATATATATATATATATATATATATATATATACTCTATTAAAAAAATGTTCTTCAAAATCACTGAATTCGGCATTAAATAACCTGAAAAGAGTTGATATGCCGTAAAAAAAAAAAAAACAACCAACCATAGAAGTAAAAAGAATTATTATTTTTTTTAGTTATGCACGAAGAATATCTTAAAAGATATGCCATAGTTTATTACTTTTATAATAAAATGAAAGTAGGACAACTAGTGCTAGTGGTTGTGATCTAAAACATAACGAGTAAGGGGAACAACTCCGATACATATGTTCCTTTATGTATGATGTAACGTTTTTTATTAAAAAGCAATCAGTAAACTAAATCAAGTCGTTATTCATGCATGCGAGTGTTTGCACATGATTGTCTTTTTATTCTTTTCATCGTTACTGTCTTTCGCTGTCGTCGACCGTTTCGTCTAGTAGTTCTCGGTCGTTTCGTCTGCTAAACTAGTACTAATAAAATGAGCTTCTTCAAGGTTTTATTGGAGAGAATAGATTTAGCAAAGAGAGACTAAATAACTAAACACTTATTTCATCCTTAACTTATTCCCTTAAGGAAAGAGAGACGACAACTGACGGAAATATAGGCAACATTCGCTGAGATTATTATTTTACTACATCATTAGGCCGTGTCTCGTTCGCATGGCTTCCTGGAGAGAATTGGTTGAACACTGGTTCGAAAACATGACGTCGTCTCATCGTTCGACTGTTTTGTCTACGGTATTTGATCTCTTGACCCTGCTTTGTCGCTCATCTTTTAATTCAAGCATGAGAACAGTTCTGTTTTACAGATCTGAATCATCTTAACAGGCGCTAAGAGTGACCCTTGCCAAAACTCACGCTACCTAACTTATTGACGTAAACTCCATAATGTGTACTACATCGCTTCAAACCTAAAATTACCTGCAACATTATCTTCGCTTTGTGTTATACACTTCAGAACTGTTTTAATGAGTGTGAGTGATTATCTTGAGATTAATGGGAGGTTTCCGTGTGAAACATAAACGACCATATAAAGAACTGTAGTGCATTATTTAATTTGGTTTTATTGACTTTAATATATTTTTGGCAATATAAAAAAGTTGAGCAAAGTATGAGATTCTATACACGTTTTTGACATATTTCATTAAAATCAACTGTTATTTAAAGTGGGACACATACATAATTATAATAATTAACTTAAAAGTAATTATAATTCGAATCGATTTGGCGGGCATCTTGGAAACCATATTTTAGTGTGTAGTGAATAATACATAGCTTACTTGGGTGTAGCTGCCAGAGGTGAGGATGCTCTTCCTACAGCCAAGAAGAACAATAGCCTTGTGGTTATTTATACTAATAGAGTAAGGTAATTGTTATAAAAACCTTCCTCCTTTGTGAAGAGTCCTTAATTCCTTTCTGTTTATGTTACTCTGATTACAAGACCTGAGAAGAAGGTCGCGAAGAAGATTGTATTTTTTTCGCAACCTCACTTCAGGTTAGCTACTCTCAGTTATATGATTTTTTTTTTCAACAAGTGGAAATTTATGAGATTTTGATATGCTATTCTAAACAAGGTAAAAGCGCAGTTATAAAAACAATCAACCAGCTAGCATTCATCAACTGTGATATATCTTTTAAGACACAATTAAAATAATAACTATTTTGATTCTATAATATACTATTATTAATAGTATCATTATCATTTGATTTCAGGTTAAATGCTTAACTATTGAATACACATGACAAGTATCCCAACAATGAACTCACGTTTTGATTGTCTGCCTCTTTAACTTGGTAATAATTTACTCAAATCTCATCTATGTTTTTTTGTAATTTATGAAAATGTCTTACTGACCCATTTATAAGGTAGGCTGTATTAAAAGGTCAGATAACGACTAGGAGATCTGTCAAGTTTAATTGAAACCTGTATAAATCTTTTTGTCTAAAATGTCAGGCATGTTGTCATAGATTACCACTGAGTGGCATCCAACTGATGGAGGATGTAACCTCACCATTTTCGACAAGAAGGCGATCAATCTTACTGAAGGAAAATACTTTAAACAACTGATCTTTAAATAAAATACGATTTTAGAATCAATTTAGACGATCCTATATTTTTAAACAGTATACATTAAATACATTACGATCGTATTTCAATTAATTTTTAATTGTAATAAAATACGTCGTATATCAATATATTATTGAGCGATTTGGAATATGCTGTTCTCATTTTGGATGCTTTTTTAACAACATTTCAACCGATGTAACCTCCGACCTTGTCGAACTCCAGAAACTTTATGTCGAAATCGGGAATTCGTACTAAATGTCAAACCGAAGTATTTATTTAATCAACAAAGTAAATTATTCTCGTTCCCTCACGCATAAATGTGTATAAGCATTAAGTAATTAAAAAAGTTACTTAGTAACGACGTTTGTGAGAATTGCATCTTCAACCCCCAGAAAAGATTGTCACTTAGTATTTTTATCCATGGAACCATATGGCTGTGTGAACAATTCTAATATGAATTTTGGAAGCTTTAAACCCAATATTAATTTAGATGTGTAATATGTTATGGGATAACATGCAAGATGAGAAGAATGGTCAGAATAATCCAAATAATCCAAATTATAATTCATCACCTACAAAAAAAATCAGAAACATAACACATTATTATTGTAAAAATCACTTTTTTATTTATTGCTTATCGATTTGTTTATATATATATATATATATATATATATATATATATATATATATATATATATATATATATATATTCTATTTGTTTTACATAAGCAGTAACATGTTGCTACACAGTCATGAGCATGTTTCGGTCAGCTAGTTACTAGTAACTAGAGACCTTTTAACGTGATATAGCTTACACGAAAGCAAAGGTTGCTTTCGTGTAAGCTTTTCACCTGAAGAGGTCCCTATTTACTAGTAACTAGCTGACCGAAACATGCTCATGGCTGTGTAGCAACATGTTACTGCTTATGTAACAATAACTAGAAAATATATTTTGCTCTACTTCGGTATTGAGCACTCTTGTATTAACCTCGTTAAACTGCATTGGTCACTTTATCTCTGGAATATAGGTACCTCAGATTATATATATATATACATATATATATATATATATATATATATATATATATATATATATGTATAGTAATTTATAAAATATATATGGCGATTAAGCTACACTAAATATTCCACGTTTCATCCATTCTAGGATTCTTCAGGCTTATATATATATATATATATATATATATATATATATATATATATATATAATACACTTTAGAGGACGGTAAAATGAATTGTTCGAACACAACAGTTTTGCATCACTTCTATGTCCCATTATGAAGATCAAAATCAAGATATGATTATAACTAGAATCCTCATTCCAATTTTTATTAAAATCCATTAAACGATTTTTCTTCTAGAAAATGTCTCAAATTTGAAGCTTAGGAAGGAATTAACATTCAGAGAATCCTGCTTAATTGGTGTCTAATGATTTTATGCTAAAGTTAATCAATCCGAGGTATTTATATTTGCAAATATGATGGTTATAGTCACACTATGACCTTTAAAAATCCCTTCAAATACACCAAGGAAACTGGAATTCAGAGAATATTTACTAAACTATGTCTACCATTTATTGATAAAATTTCTAAAAAAATCGTAGGTATGAGAATGTTTACGAAGTGCTTCTATTTGACCTCTTTCTATAAAACTAAATTAAGTAAATATAATTGACATTCCAACTTACACTTAGCAGCTATGTTGCAAAATTCATAGTGATAGCTTAATTAGTTTAGGAGTAAATTACACACACACACACACACATATATCGTCGTTGGCAGAACTCGGATACGAATGTACATTTTTGTTCATTAGAATTGAGCCAGCCCCAGCTACAAAGTGATCTACAAGGTGCAACTTCGTGTCACACACTCTTTAAGGGCCACTATTCGCTGCGGCAAACACATGCTTGACATGCAACTTCAAAAAGGCATCTTTAAGCAGGTTGTCGGTAAAGAATTATCTGGAATACCACCTTGTCACCTACCCGCCAGACGAATTTATTCGGAGGCTCATCTCCCCAGTGAAGTAAATTATATGATGGACTCTCCCGTCGATTTCGACGTATGAGGTTCGAACAACCCATATTTCTCAAACTCATTTATGCTTTTTCCTCTGATGACTTTTTAGTGCAGCAATGGACTTGCAAGCAAGGCCAAAAATAGAACATGAATGTGGATTTAATGCTGCAGATATTGGTGCGGCTGCTAGTCGTTTTGCTCTTACTCTGTTTTCTTTCAGTTGCCTTAAGCTTTCAGATTGAAACTTCTGGAGACCTTCAAAACACCCTGATCTCCATACTTTTCGGTCATTCACCTCATCTTCAAGACTCCTGTATGGTATGTTCACTGCAGACAAGTTACTCTTCAACTTGTCCTTGTACCTAAGCCAAGGACGTCCGACAATTCTTTTACCACTCTCGAATTGACTGTACATCGCAATTTTTGGAATTCTGTCATCGGGCATCCTCAATACATGACCAGCCCACCGCAATTGCGATTGAAAAAGGAATGATTCAATACCAGATATTTTGCATTTTGTGAATAATTCGGCATTTGATACCTTGTCGCGGAGGCTAAGACCACATATGGAGCGTAGACAGCTTTTGTGTAAACGTCCAGCTGATTAATGTGATGTCTGTATGGGGTCCATGACTCAGATCCATAAAGAAGAATGGAAAGAACAACAGCACGGTAGACAAGGATTTTTGTGTCTAGTCGAATACCCCTTTCATTCCACAAGCGATGGTGAAGATTTCCAAAGGCAGAAGTGGCCTTAGCAATCCTGCTGACAATTTCATCATCAAGAGAACCGCCCTGGTTCACCTTGCTACCAAGGTAAGGAAAGGACTTGACATAATTGATATCATGACCGTCGACTTTCAGCTTGTGCGCAGGAAATCTATACTCTGGTAGATTTTACTTTACGCCTTCAACTTGTTTTGGAGTAGGGTGTGGCTGATGCACTACCTCAGTCTTCCTTATGCCAATTGGCAGGCCAAAGGCCTTGCACGCGGCTGAAAATCGATCAAGAAGAACCTGGGCTTCTTCAAAGGATGTGGCTACCAGTGCGGCATAATCAGCGAAGATCAAGTCACGAATAATTTCGATGCGAAGAAGAGTCTTGGCCTTAAACCGTTGATGGTTAAATAAGCCACCGGATGACCGAAATTGAAACTTCAGTGTCCAAATCATCAAATGCATGTTTCAGCATTAGTGAAAAGAAGAGCGCAAAGAGGACTGGCGCCATTACACATCCTTGTTTCGTCCCATTCATAACATCAAATGGATCAGAGACAACATTGACCTTCATCCCCTCGTGAAAGGAAATGATCACGTTCAACATGTTTTCTGGAATACCAAGCCTTCTTAAAACTTGCCAAAGAGCATCGCGATTCACAGTGTCGAAGGCTTTCGTCAGGTCAACAAACACCATATACAATTCCTGATTTTTTTCACGGACCTTTTCTGCCACCTGACGTAAGGAAAATATCATGTCAATGGTGCCGCGACCCGACCGAAACCCACACTGGGACTCTGGATACACCTTATCAACGAGACGATCTATGATTCGGTTTAGAATGAGCCTAGCCAGAATCTTTCCTGCAATTGAAGGCAGAGATATCCCCCGATGGTTGTCACAGCCATTCTTGACTCCCTTATTTTTGTAGAGATGTTTGATGCAGGCATCTTTGTAATCCTGTGGAACTCGGCCTGCTTTCCATATCTTTACAATGAGAGCATGGAGCTTTTTACCAGCACATGCCCACCATGCTTGTACACTTCAGGCGGAATTGGATCCTTTGGGGATCCGCCAGAAGCAATTTGTTTGATGGATTCCCATACCTCCTGATAAGCAGGTTCCAATGACAATTCTGGAATATCTGGATTCTGAGGAATAGAGGACACGATATCGCTGTCAATGACAGATGAGGTGTTTAAGACAGTTTCAAAGTGCTCCTTCCAACGATTGAGAATATCTGATTTATCAGTCAGCAATGCCTCTCCATCGGCTGTGCTTAATGGGGAAGCACCACTTTTCTGAGGACCAAATACCTCTTTCAGAGCACCATAGAAGGCTTTCGTGTTCTTGCTGTCAGCAGCTCCCTGCAGTGCAATTGCCTTATTGTACCACTATTGTTGTTTCATAGCTCGGAGAGCTCGTTGTACCTCACCTTTACACTTTTTGTAGGCCGCGTGCTTCACTGTTGAGTTTTTGTCCTCAATCCAACATTTGTGAGATGAGTGCATTTGGTTAATCAGTGCTTTAACTTATATATATATATATATATATATATATATATATATATATATATATATATATATATATTATGTGTGTGTGTGTGTGCGTCGGTGTGTGTACATAACTTTATATAAAGATATAAACACGTATGAGAAAATATAATAATTATATAATTGTCAATCAGTATTTGCTTGAACATTACTTACTATCGTAGTAGAGTTTAGTAGTAATATCAAATATACTTATGGCAAGTGAGATAACTACGCAGTCCACCAGAGAAATAGGTGTGCTTGAAGTTTGATCGTTCGTGCTTTATTTAGACGAAAAACCTAATGACGAAAAGCAAGTTTCAGGCAGACATAAAGTTTATATTTGTTTCTAATTCAAATATAAACATGACACGACTAAGCGATACCAGAACACTGTTCTTGACGAATATTAACTGCTACGTTGACTGTAAATAGATCCACCGAGGGGACCACGTGGTTTATTTTTTTCGACGAGGTCAAGAAGGAGAAGAATGTGAGCCGGTACATTGTAAATCTCTCTAGACATTCTTACAGTTAATACAGCTTTCTTTTATTTCCTCTCTCTTTTTATTTTAGCTTTATTTATTTCGACTCATTTCTTCCTTCATTTCGATTATACTTACATTATGTATAATACTTTCCGGTATTTGTTACAACGGTTTGTTCGCCCTTTATTTAAACTGCGCACCGCCATCTTTATTTTGACGCGTTTCTTTATTTTAACTTCTTTTGTTTCTTATTGACCCTCTTTCGCTATTTCTTCTGAGTTACTGCTTTGATCCCCGTCTCCTTATTTTAACTTCTTTTAGATATTTATTTATGTTAGTGAGTTTTATCCCTTGATTTTGACTTCATTTCCGTATATATTTTGCCTTTTTTCTTTTCAAATATTTATTGCGTTCACTTATTTTGACCGTTTGTTTTCATTCTTTTATTTCATTTCATATGAGGTGGCATTGATAAAATGGATACCGGGGCGGAGTTGAAACTTTACGAGTCGTGTTCGAATTTTGCCACATCTAGAGGACCATTTCAACTAGAGATGTTGACATCATTCACGTGATCCACCGGAGTTGGTAGAGTGCTTGCCTTGCATGCAAGAGGCTCGGGTTTCGAATCCTGAGTTCGGATGTGTCTAACTGATGAGCCCAAATGAGGGCGAAACTCGAGTCTTGGATTTCCGGTTCTTTGACTGTCATGGCTCTTGTGGGCTGCGACGTTGTTTGACTGTGGAATTTATTATATATATATATATATATATATATATATATATATATATATATATATATATATATATAGCTGATATCTAACAAAAAATATTTTTTAATATTTTTTCCGTTTTTAATGCTTTTTAAAAAAATTCAAATCAAGATAAATATTTAGTTTTTTTTATATAATAAACCAATGATAGCAAAGGAATGTTTCCTTAAGTGACGTTGTCTGCTGCGATTTCATTGGCTTAGCGTTTCGGCACCTTTCGGCGTTTTATGTAAATTGCCCCCCCCCTCAATCCGATGCTAATACGGTCCTTATTCTACATACGCACCAAAATGTTTTTATTTACTTCATCTCCATCATAAAAGTTTATGATTATTTATCATGATGTAGATTTTTCTTCGATCCCAACGATTTGTCTGTAATCCACTTCATCGACAGAACCATCTAGTCGTTAATCTGTAGTCGAATTGGTGGTTCTAATCGTATCATTTCTTCACACACGAATTTAAATATTCATACGTTACTACTAGTGATGGGACGGTTCTAATATTTTTCCGATTGCGATACAATTACCGATCCCGCATGAAATTCCCGATTCCCATACAATTACGATTCCGATTCTTTATAAATCTCTGAATAACTATAAAATAACGAAAAAGGTGTCATGGCAGAAGGACGTTCATTGTCTGCAGTGACCGTTAGTGCACCTCCAGCCGAAACCGCCGTTTACGTTTCGTTTCTTCATGATGCACTTTCGCCGACATGTTTTGCGTCTCCTCTCCGTTGCTAGTAGCTGGTTTTCCTGGCAAAAAGCGGGGACATTTAATATAGATAGATTTACAAATTATTTCTAGCCTGGATTGATTCATTTTCCTTTCTTTTTTTTGATTGGAGAAACGCAATGAAACTCTGCCTTTCTTTTCTATTCCTGTTAAGCTCTTTCCTTTCTTTCTTTTTTTTTTTCTTTTTTTCTTCTTCTCGTTTTTAACGTCTGCTAGTTGGTGTCTCTTTTTTTGGCTCGAAAAAAGGGCACTAAATTGCAGAATTACCACAAAATCAAATAAAAAAGGAATCGTTTTTGGCATCGGAAAATAGGTATAACTTTTTCCGATTGTGATGCTCCAAAAGTTCAGATTTTTCCGATTCGCGATTCGAATTCCGATTAATCGTCTCAACACTAATTAATACGGATGCGTTTTTAAAACTCGTGTCAATTATTATTAAAAGATTCAGAATATTATAAGAGGTAAACACTTATCCATTGACGGATTGATCTAAAGACGCAACCATCTGTTATGCAATTGTCCAGAACACAAATGTCCAATGCCCAACTGTCCCAGAACCTTTTTTGAGCTCCTATTTACTTGCCCCTCCACGAGGACAGAGTTAGACGCGAAGGTCGGTTTTTAATGTGGGGGAAAGAACAAAAATAAAAATTGTCTCAGTCGTGAAAGATTTTTCCTCCACTACCTGAGAACGAAAAATTGAAGTTTAGCATCATAACATATACTACACTTTGATCTTGGCCCGATGTACATCTTGTTCCTTTTAATTTTGACATTTTTTTTTTTGCCTTATTTTTCATTCCTTGATTTATTTTTCTTTACTTTCTTTCATAATCCTACTCTAAATTATGACCGTTTTCTTGGTTCTTCTTTTTATTTCCTTCATTTATTATTTTTTATAATTCTCAGTTTGTCTTATTTTACTATTCGACGTCTTCTATTTCATAACTGCCTTTTATTCTTTGTCTACAATCTGTACATTTTATATAACATTCTCTTGTTTTCCCTTCTTCGTTAGTACATTTACCTATTTTCCCAAATATTGTTCTTATCATATTTTCCCCTGAATCTTTCAGTGCGAATGTTCCACACCAATATATAAACGGTGAAAAAACAATTAAAATGAAACTCATCGATTACAATTTACTCGTGGAACCATTTTCTCTTATCTTTCAAAAAAAGTCGGTTTTTGGACGTAGACAACGCGTCTTCCAATATAGGATAGAACAGAATTCTTACAATAATTCTTTCAATGATTCGGGCAATAATTCTTTGAATAATGCTTTGAATAACTCCTTTAATAATTCTTAAACCATTATTTCAATCATTATTTCACAAAGTCTTTCAAAGAATATTTCGATGATTTTTTCAAAGTTTTTTTTACTGATTCTCTTAAAAACACTTTCAATAAGTCCTTCGAAAATTGTTTCACGAATTTTTAAGATAAATCTTTTTGATTCTATTAAAAAGTCACTCAATGATTCACCAAATAATCCACTCAATAATTATATCGATCTTTTTTCAATACTTTTATTGAATATTTCAATGATTATTTCAATGATTCTATTCAATTATTTTTTCAATATTTATTTTACTATTTCTCTCAATAATTCTTTCGATATTTTTTCACTAAATATTTCAATACCCATATCAGTAATCGCTCGATTCTTTCATTAATTATTTCAAAATTTTTTTCAGTGGTTCGTTAAATAATTATCTCAATTAGTCTTTATTTTACAATTCATTTGATAACCCTTTCAATAATTCCCTCAATAATTATCTTAACAATACATAAAACATTATTTAAAGAGCATTTTCGAGAATTCTCCCAATAATTAATTCAACATTACAGTTGAACACGTATCTGAGGAAGAGAAATATCACACCATACAAAATATTCATCAGACCACAATGATGCAAGTAAGACGAATAAAATACAATGTTATAAAAGTATATATATATATATATATATATATATATATATATATATATATATATATTATTTTTATTTACATAGACAAATATTACATACTCGATACACTGAACATACTAATGTTTCGGAGCAAATTAGTTTATTAGAAATGAGGGAAAAACTTATGTACACATATCCAAGGCAATTGCCGAAACCTTAGATAACGATCTTTAGTCGGTAGTGGAATGGGACTGTAAATAGGTGGTAACATTAAGATTAAGCTGCACTTCACTTTTTTTGTCCTCGGTCAGTAGAAAAGAAAAACTTCATAACTGAGACAATTTTTAGTTTTGTTCCTATCCAGAGTGACCCTTTTTGGAGAGCTGGACTTACCCCACATTAAAACCCGGCTTTGTGTCCAACTCTGTCTTCGTGGGGAGGCAAGTAAATAGGAACATTAAAACTAAGCTTCTCAACCACTGATTTCTATGAGAAATAACACTTTACTCGAGAGCTCATCATTTCAAGTTCTCGGCTTAACATTCATGGAAAACATATTAGAGCAAATACACTGAAGACACTACTAACATGCTACGAAAATTACTCACACCTGGGAGCATCTTATATCTCTATAAAGACACATTTCGCCCATGCATAGGAGTATTATTGTCAAATAAGATACAGTGTCCCAAAAAGTGTCTCCAATCTAATAAGTCCCGCAATATCAACCAAGCTCCAACCCCTGTTTCATCGCCGCAATGTTGCACCCCTGTGATTCTTTTACAAGTACTTTAGTAGCATATGCTCTGACGAACTCATAACACTTATGTTCTCTCGACGTAATACTTTCGACTAATTACACAAGCTGCAAAGTTCCACCTCTTCAGTGTAGATCTCTATAGATGACGGTAGGTCTTCTACTGTAATAGTTTCTTCCCTCAGATTGCTAGACTTTGGACTTATCTCCTTGTTATCTGCTTCCCTGACTAACTTGTACGAAAATGTGGAAATTTAAATATAATGTAAACACACATCTCGTTGCTCACATATCTGCATAGTGATGCTGTAAACATGATCCCAAATAGTAGCCCCTTTACGTTTCAAGTGACAATATACCTTGTTTGGGATTAATAAGAGTAAAAAAAAAATCTGTGTATTTAACAATACAAATGTTGTTTCCAACTGTATTGTGACAAACAGGTCCTGATATGTCCTGAACTGTCATCTAAAGTTGAAACTCTGTCACATCGACGAAATGTTGCATCCCTCTGCCTGTTCTACAAGTATTTTAATGGTGGATGCTCTGACGAACTACAAGCCTTGTAAATACCCCCGACAATCAGCAAAATCCCACCCCTACACAGTAGAGATCCCTAGATGTAAGAAAGCCTTCTACTCTAATAGTTTCTTCCCTAGACCTGATAGATTTTGGAATTCCTGCTTTCCTAACCGTACTGACATGCAGAAGCTCAAGTATAATGTAAACAGACATCTTGCTGTTCAACTCCCTACATAGTATCCCTGCAACTTATTCCCCTGATACTAGCCCCTACATCAAAGTGACACTGTGTCTTGTTTGGGGTGAAAATGTAATAAAAAAGACAGAGCGTAATTACAGCTTTAGTATGGAATTTTCTATTACTCTATCCTGATGCTTACTCTAGCCCAGTGTATGAAAATACCGCTTTTAACGTTATTTTTAAACATCCGTCTCTAACGTCGAAGGAAAGAAAAAAAGGAAAAGTATATATATAGAGAGAGAGAAAGAGAGAGGGGAAATTATTGAATTTTATCTTTTAAGTTTTTATATTTAACTGGCTTTGCATATTCACTTTTTCCTGATTTAAGCAATTTAACCAGAGGTCAACGGGAAACTTAACCGATCATATTTTTTCTAGTAAATTTGAACATATTTCTTAGACGAGTTCGTAAACATTTGTTGCAGGCAGTTGATTGGGAATTAGTGGATATTTTTGTTATTTTTCGTTGTTGTTGATAAGGCAGTTTGTCGTCTTTTGTTATTTTCATTTTTTTTCCATTATTTTTCTTTTGTTTGATTATACTCTTATCCTTTCTTCGTTTTGCCTTTGTTTTTTAAATCCCATTTGAAATTAATTCGTTTCCTCTCTATTGTTAGTTATTTCCCTCCTTATTTTGATCACTTTTCTCTCTTTATTTTGGATTTTTCCTTTTTCTTTCTTTTGGAAGCATTTCTTTCGACGTTTCTATGGCACACTATTTTATCTTTCTGGTTCGAATATAAATCAATGTCAAATATTTCTATTGAAATGGGATCTTGCTTAGTTTGGAATTAAAAGTAAATGGATACATTTTATGAACAGTCTTAAAAATGAAATCCATCCTTTATTGAAAGCTAATGTATAGTAATAGTATAATACGAACGATAAGTTTATTTATATAAACATTATTTGCTACATATGTGCATACATGTTTCAGCTGCGATTTCTACCGAAATCCAACTTCCTCTGGTCACAATCTCGACTAACTTAAAGGCGGAAATAATACTCCCCTTGATACATACAAATCTTTCGTTTTTTTAAAGAGAAAAATAGGTAAAATGAAAGGAGAAACCCATAGTAAACTTGAAAGGCATTTATTCATTTTCTTATAATGATTCACACATATACTTAGGCATCCTTTTTACTCCCCTGTGTGTATGTACACACATACGAATCCACATATACATATATACACATGCCTATACATATACATATATATATATATATATATATATATATATATATATATATATATATATATATATATATATACACGCACTAATATGGACATATTTATGGATATTACTCACGGACTTTATTTCGGTTTCTTACTCTTACATCAACTTTATTACTTTCTATCCATCTATATACACACATATATACATACGTACATATATCTACATCCTCCGCCCACACAGATTGCGACTTCCTGTTACTTGCTCACTCTAAGATCGTCTATATTAAACTAATAATGTTAAACGTTCCCTTAATTTTATGGCGGTAAACGGTGATCTTGTTTACTAAAACTGCCCCCCCCCAGTGTATCAAATTGAATATATGGGCAATCTTTTTGAAAATCTGACTTACTGAGAATATTGATTGTTTTATTGAAATCAAAATCTTCGAAGGATGTAGTCAAAAGCTGGGCATGATTGCAGAGAACTTGAGAGTGTATGACATTGGAGCGATCGGCTTGGCGCATGCATGTTTATGGTGTTTGCGAAAGTTTTGAGCTAAAACGAATAGAGTTCTTGATTTTGAAATGAACTTTATGAAAGTGGCCAATGCTGAATGCCTTAGACACATTTTAACTCAGGTATGTTTGTGGTTCATGTGGCAGAACATGTCTATCAAGGGTTAGTTTACTGATTCATACGAGATCCTATGGTAAGGTCCATCTACGCGAATGTCAAACACGAGTTGAAATTAGTTATATTTAAGCGGAAGACAATGGCCTTGTCATATCTGTAGCAAAGATTTGTAACATAAGTCAGGGCTGCTGCCCAATCTGTTTGGCAACAACCTGTCATTAAAATCTTGTAGAAATGGCCTTCTTCTGTGCCTATAGATATGTAAGGAATTGTCTCTCTCTCTCTCTCTTCTCTCTCTCTCTCTCTCTCTATATATATATATATGTATATATATATACTAGTAAAAATACAACTCGTTGGGTCAAACAGCGCGCCAAGTTAAGCTTTTTGAATTAGCCCAGAGTTAGTTTATTAAGCCAGTTAAATATAAAAGTAAAAAGAAAAAATTCAAAATCAGTCATTTTTGCTTACAAATCCCCCCTCTCTCTTTCCTACTTTGTTTTTTTCAACTTTGGATAAAATTGTATTACAACCTGTGGTGTTATTCACTTTTGTTCATTGTAATAAACAATTCGAATCATTTTATTATTTCCTTTCATTTTTACATTTGACTTTTAATAAACAGAGAAAGAGTGAAATTGACAAAGATAATCAGACGACAAATAGAATAAGAGTGATCGGTCAAACAATAAACACTCTTTATCTGTGCATTTCCTGATTTTCAACTGACTGCAACATGGTCGTCTTCAAGTCCAACATAAACAAATTTTTGATGAACCATCCCCTTAAGTAATCAAATTTACCAAATTTCTACTACCAACGATTACTGCGATATTTTGTCCCATTGACTATTGTAAACCTCATTAACCCTTATCCTTGAGTGGTCTCCGAGCCATGGTAAGTGGTAACCCCGTTGTAAAAAAAAAAAAAAAAATTAGAGAAGATGAAAGTGATGGATAACAAACTTAGTAAGAGAGGGGTAACTTGATGAAGTTATTAGCAAATTACAACTAATCCGAACAATTATAATTAAAAGCATAACACAATTCCAAAACTGATGAATATTTTCATAAACTTACTTTAAAACATTTTTTGGGAAATTATTGATAGTGGTTTCAGGTAGACGAGTGTTTTTCGTGAAAGTTTGGCGAGGGGGGCATAGATTGGAGCTCAGACGAGCACTTGTCATGAAAATAACGATAAAGCAGAGACAGGAAAGAGGTTGCAGGGAAGAGAAAAGAGCATCCCTCACTAAGCTACGAAATCTATTTTGAACTCTGTCAAGCAAGATAAGATATTTCTAGCAACTCCTGCCTAGATGTGGCAACAGTACTCTATACTTGGACGTACCTAGCTTTTATATAGGTAGAGAATTGCCTCAGGAGTGATATATCTACTGGAGCGGTAGATGGATCCTATAATTTTTACAGCGACCTTGGCAACAACTAGAAAGATAACGGGGAAACAAACGCCAATAATAATTATCTCATTCGAAATTCAATAATAATTCATCATTAGCAAACGAATACATATTTTTTTGTAAAAATATTAATTTTTGAATTTTATTTCAGGCAATCGAGAACACAGACAATATACATTTTTCACACTTTGAAAGTAGCCGATAGAATATTTGCGCTGGGAACGACCAAAGTGATATTTAAGTAAAGCTTCTGAAATATTTTCTGCAGTCAAAACAGAGATCTTTCACATGAGTGAATACTTTTATTTCCACTTCACAAAAAAAAAAAAAAAAAAAAAAAATCATTATCATTACTTTATTTAAATCCATAACCTGGAGACGAAAAAATTACTACCAGAAATTCGTCATGAAGCAAGCGAACAACAGAAGAAGTGTTTTGAAAGAAACAGCTTAGCTCATAGGCTTGTATATAATGCTCTTTATCAACAGTTCTCACTTGTGAAGTAATCCATTTCGGATAAAGTTAATGTCGGTTGTCAAAAGAGAAAATGCGCCTTTCTAGGGCCTTTCTCATCTTTTTTTTTTTACTTGTATAGAATAGTGTTTATCGTTTTTTTTTTAGGGGGGGGCGGGGGTATTTCAGTGCATTTCTTAGTTCATTCACTTGTAAACTTGTATATAATTATGTTTTGAGGTGTATTTCGTAGCATCTTACAGATGATATCGGGTCATCAGGAGAGAATACGCACCGTTTCGGTGTAATTGAGCATATATTTGTAGGGGTTTTAGCTATATGTTCTTCCAACAGAGGCTATGAGGGAGAAAAGTGTTTCTCATCATTTAAAAAACGGTACTAATTTCAATTTCTGATGGTAACCAACTCTCTTCTGCTTGTTGAAATTACCTGATTCTGATATTCATAAATGACTTACCTGATAAACTTGTCTCTGAAATCGGTATATTTGCCAACGACGCCACGCTTTATAGCAGGCACGTGGGTAAAACTACTGAGCACATATCTAAGGTAACGGCGGAAACCCTAGAGGAAGACCCCCAGTCTGTAGTGGAATGGTGCCAAAATGGATGGTAACGCCAAGACTAAGCTCGTTTCCTTTAATAATTACATGAAACCTTACCAACCAATAATAGCTATGGCTAAAGATACATTACTTGAAAGTACTTCGTTAAAACTCCTTAGCTTAACGTTCACAGGAAACATGAGTTGGAATAGATACATCGAGATTACTGCTAAGACTGCTGCAAAGAAGGTGGGCTTTCTCTATCGTGCTAGAAAGTTACTTACGACTGAAAGTATCCTCTACAAAGCCACCATTCGCCCATGTATGGAATACTGCTGTCACATTTGGGCTGGTGCATCTGCTACTTGTCTCTCGCTCCTAGACAGGGTCCAAAAGAGAGTCGCCAACCTGATAGGTCCCGAACTGTCATCTAAGCTTCAGCCCCTGTCCCATCGACGAAATGTTGCACCTCTCTGCCTGTTTTACAAGTATTTTAATAGTGGATGCTCTGACGAACTCCAAGATTTTGTGCCTCCCTCGACGAAAATACCCCCGACAAACCCGACAAGCAGCAAAGTCGAACCCCTACACAGTAGATGTAGGAAAGCCTTTTACTCTAATAATTTCTTCCCCAGAACTGCTAGACTTTGGAATTCTCTTCCGGTTTCCTGTTTCCCCAACTGACATGTACTGACATGCAGAAGTTCAAGTGTAGTGTGAACGGACATCTTGTTGCTGAACTCCCTACATACTACGCTTGCAACTTAGGTTCCTGATAGTAACCCCCTATATCAGTGGCAATGTGCCTTGTTTGGGATGAAATTGTAAAAAAAAAAAAGAAAAAAGAAAAATGGTTCAGACTTTGTTTCTGTTACCAAAATCAGTCTGTCCAGTTACTGCTTATCTCGTCTCCTATTAAACCAGTCACTAAGACATTTTTTCTTTTAAGACTCAGCTCGAATTTATTTATTACAATTGACAATATATTCGACGATTTCTCCGAACTTGCCAACACATTTTGATCTATATTTGTATCAATCGACTTTGGCATTATGTTTGATATTGTCTGTCCCTTTACACACACACACACACACACACACACACACACACACACACACACACACACACACACACACACACACACACATTTGAGACATTAAATCAGACGACGTTCATCTTAATACTTATCGTTTAATTGGCTCGTCTCCCGCAAATATATCTACCCTCAATGCGAAAGCTTGTGGGTTTCTCCCAGTGTGTTGTATCGCAGCAATAGACTAATCTTCCTCTCGCCGACGGGGGCTATCAGCGACACTCCCATTCTGCTTGATCGAAATGAAAGAAAAATCAGCAAGCCAGAGTTGTCGAAAGAATAAACTGCTTAAAACAATATAGAAGTCGACAAGACGTTACCAATTAGAAGAAGCCCCGAGTCAAACAAAGAATCTCGTTCATGGCTTTTTATATCCTTTTGACTCCACGGAAGCGACTGATCCGATAAACAAACCATCATTCTTATTGCCAGCTGCTTTGTACCTCGTGTCGGCCTTTTCTAAAATACATTGCCGAAGACAAGAGACAAGAATCTCATTAAAAAAGAATGGAAAAATAGGCCTACCAAGATGCCTTAGATTTTAGTAACCACGGGAGAGAAATAGTTGCATTCCAACGATGGATTGTCATAGCATGTGGCCAATATATATATATATATATATATATATATATATATATATATATATATATATATATATATATATATATATATATATATATATATATAACTACTTCATTTACTCACATAAAATTAATATACGAAAGTATGGATTTATGCGTAAACTTAAAGTATTTAGTTCAAAAGTGCTCAATACGTAGGTAGAGCTAGTTAGTAATTTATAAAATATATATGGCGATTAAGCTACACTGAATATTCGGCGTTTCATCCACTATAGAATTCGTCAGGCGTATGCGTGAAATCTGTGGTTGTTTCTCGTTTTTATATATGTTGAGGATTTTAGTAAGCCAATCAGCTTTCTAGTATCCACCGCGCCCCTTCCTATAAGCCAATGGGCATGCATTCTATCGAACAAAGGATTTGTTTTAGAACTAGGTTAGTGGTTTAAGGCAGACGATTTTCCTCCTTTCTTTCTTTTATATATATATATATATATATATATATATATATATATATATATAAATATACATATGTGTACACACATACACACACACATATATATATATACATATATGTGTGATCGTTTATGTATATTCATGTTTATTTAATTTATTTATTTGTTTGTTTTCTATTGTTTTTGTTAGTTTTAAAGCTATTTTGTATCGCTATCCTAGAGTAAGTTTTATTTTGTGAACACAGTTGTTTGCTATTTCTCGTCTACAGTTTAATAGATGTTGGGGTTCTTTAAAGTACAGGATAGCAAATTTTTCATAAAGGCATAATTTACATGGGTCGTCTAAATGTCTGCACGTGGTAGCTTGTCTTATTATTTTCCATTCGACTACCGGCGAATGTCCGCTTTCTTTGAATTCCCAGTATTTATTCGCTAGTGTTGTTTTTATACGGTGTTTTTTTTATTTTTGAATGCACTTTTGTGGTCATAGTATCGAGTTTTGAAATCTAAGGAAGTCATGCCTACGTAACATTTCTTGTTATTCGGGTTTTCTTTCGCAAATATTGTTGCTTGATAAACTACGCTTTTTGTTAGACATTTATTTTGAACTGGGCAAAGTGTGCGGTGTCTACAGTTGCATTTATCTTGTTCGTTAATAGTATTTTTATTTATGGTATGGTTATTCTTGTCCGGGGTGGGTTTGTTATTATTATTATGATTATTATGAGAAACAACCACAGATTTCGCGCATAAGCCTGACGAATCCTATAGTGGATGAAACGCCGAATATTCAGTGTAGCTTAATCGCCATATATATTTTATAAATTACTATATATATATATATACACTAGCTGAATGACCGGCGTTCCCCGGTCGTACAGTACACTTAAATATGATATTTTAATTCATGCAGATTGTGTATTTATTATTATAGAATCAATCCTCTATTGATTATTACATATTACAAGGAATGATTTGCCCGGTGGACTAATTCTCAAAAATAAAACATAATGATGATAATGTCGTTCATCAAATTCTGCCTGTGTTTTTTTTTTTAAATATCACGGCAGTTTATATTAAGGCTTAACATTGAATGCACTGGAAAAGTTAATTCTGATTAATGTTTAGCTTTAAATTATGCAAACCAAGAAATGATTTGCGGCGATTTTAAATGGTACTTCTTCTTGTATCGTAAACTGTGTTTATTAATAAGAAAAAATAAAATCATGATGCACACCCGGGATTGAACAGGGATCATTCGATCTCTCTTCGAATGCTCTACCAATCAGCTATATTTCCAGATGTAAATAATTCTGTTTTATTTATTTTAATTTATTTTATTTTTTAAAGAATTAATCAATTGCTAAGATTGTATTATCTTCCTTGCTGGTGTAACGTATAACATTTTCCCTGTAAAAATTATTCTTTTTTTATCTATAAGAAACTTTTTTAGTATCGGATTTTATCGATTTTCGATATTTATTGGATGAATTTCTGTACAAAACCTATCTAAGAACACTGCCAGACATATATATTTCCTTTGTATGAAATTTGCAAAAGATAAGTTCAGCCGTTTGGGAAGCTATGATGAGAAAGCAACTCTCTCTCCCCTCTCTCTCTCTCTCTCACACACACACACACACACACACACACACACACACACACACACACACACACACACACACGGGGACTCTTATATAATAGTATATATATATATATATATATGTATATATAATTTTATAAGCCTATCAAAATAAAATAAATGTAAATATATATCCATAGATATGTATATATATATATCTCTGTATATATATATATATATATATATATATATATATATATATATATATATATATATATATATATATATATATCCGTATATGTATAGCTATGTATACATATATGTAAATACGAAAGTTTTTCATTCATCAGAAGTATATTTATATATGAAAACACGTTAGGCTTATTTAATGAAATATGATAAAATATTTCAAATATAGCAGTCAATGTTATACTCCATTTTCATATTTATCTTATAAACAATTTCATTTGTCATATATACGTGTTCTTAGCGGAGGTGTGTCTAGTGAACATAATAGTTATTATTTACTTACAAGGAGTAGTCACAAAAGCCGTCATCAAAGATTGTTCATTATTATTATTATTATTATTATTATTATTATTATTATTATTGATTTTTGTAGTAGTAGTAGTAGTGGTAATAGTAGTATTACTAATAGTGTGTAATAGCAATAGTATTAAATCGTAAATGCAGTAACTTAGTCAAAAAAATATGTAATTTTATATTGTACTCTAGAGAACCTACTATTTTTTTTATAAAATTATTTTATATAAACTTCTTTCCAATTAACGAAAAAAATCATTAAGAAATGTCCGTGTGGAGTTTGAACCTACAGACCACGTCATGCAAAAAACAAAACAAAAAACAAAACAAAAAACAACAACAAAAAACAAAACAAAAAAAAACACGCTATCAATTTGTGGCCCATTGTTCTATCATTCTTGCTAAGCGACGACATAGAAAAAATTGCTTTACCGATGATAGATAAATTAAAATAATGGTTTCGGTTGTCGATTATTGGTAATTATCGGGGGTATTCTGAGACAAAACTTAACTAAGATCACTCCCAGACTAAAGTTCTGTAAATTTTAAAGAAAATCTGTTCAGCCGTTTCGGAGTCTATGAGAAACGAACTCACACACAGAAAAAGTTGCATTTATATAATTGTAGAGATTAGATACGATTATTAAAAAAACTAAACTTGTTATCTTTGATGATGATGATGATGATGATGATGATGATTTTTACATTTGCCATGAAAAAGAAAAACTCTCCCTATTCCCTCATCTTTCTTTATTGCAAAGAATTTAAAAAAGTATTCATCAAGTTTTTTCTGCCTTTATTAATAAGAACGAAAAGTACACGGTAGCCATTTCAAATTACTCATTAATATATATTATCATATCTGACTAATTGACGTACAGCCTTTTATTTGTTTATTCATTTTAATTATATACACAGATTTAAAAGTGGGAATGCATATTCATTCTAAGGAGCGAATTCCTCAAACGTGAATATCGAAAAAACAAAAAACAAAAAACAAAAACAAAAACAAAAACAAAACAAAAACATATAAGATATTCTTTTTTTTTTTGCTATTCTTAAATAATAAATAAAATTAAAATAAAATATACGGCATAATCACATTGACGCACCGATTCTCGTTGGATTACTGAAATTAAGCAACGCTCAGTCTTGCCAGTACAAGATAGATGACAATCTGGGAATATCAAGCGTTATATGTAAGAGCACGTCGACACTTCCGGCAACGCCTGCATCCACGTGGACTCCAGCTCTCTCAATCCTATCTTGCCGTTGAAGCAGGCTGGTTTGGTCGTGAGAGTGAGGCTGGCTCCAAGTAAATCAGCTTCACCTTAAAACTTAATCCCAACGCGTGGGACGTAATCCCTATAGATGGTCCTCGTCGTTACCATGGACGAACCGTGCGCGAATACATTGTGACTATGCCCAATACACAGTAAATATCTTTTACATAGGAATATATCAAATGACACCATAAGAAACATCTTTTTTTTCTTTCTACAAATTACTAAAATTGGAAATGGAAATTGTTTCTATTTCTTTTGTGTAAAAAAAAGGCTACAGCTTGTTTAATTGCTACCCGAGGAATAGGTATTTTTTTCTTTTACTAATGGGTCATCATTTATTAAGGCCAAGCGGGGAGGGGGACTCATGTGAATAAAGGTTAAAGAAAACGTCAGTTCGATGATAAGCGTCCCTACGAGACAACCGTGAACAACAGCTGAGATATGTAAAAGATTGCTCAAGAGTAATTGATTATCAAAAACGAAAGAACAAGGAACATTTGTTCTCATTAGAGTTTAAAGCGACCATGTAGTCGGTTTGAAAGCAGATTCGTGAGATCTTGTTCCACAGATGGGGTGTTCTAGGTAAGAAAGTTTATTCATTGACGCTTAGTTTTGTTTTGATAAGGAGAGAGAGAGAGAGAGAGAGAGAGAGAGAGAGAGAGAGAGAGAGAGAGAGAGAGAGTATATAAAAATATCTTTCCTGCGATTATTCCTGTAATGATCCGGCCCCTGTTGATCTTGCGATGGGAGTTTAGTTTTGTGCAGTTCTAGGAGGCCTCCCAGGCCTTGCCTTCTCTCTTTTAGAAGCGGTTAGTTTATTGTTAATCGCCTGAAACGCCCTTACTGGGGAATGCCTATGGGGCAGCCCAGTCCAGACACACTTTGCTGACTAGAGTGCCCCTCCTTGGGGGCGCTGACTTCTCAATCTCATTTTCCGATCCTGGTGTCTAAGTTCTTGCAGCGGGAGAGAACTAACCATCTTCTTTGCAGCAGTTGTAGCCAAACGAGTTCTTGCTGTATTTTACACAGAGCGCGAGGGATTGGAACTCAGTCATACGTCTACGAGCATGACGATATGTAGAGGCTAGCAATCTATATGAGAAGTTGTAAGGACGAGAAAAATAATTTTTCAATAGATTGTGGAGTCGATTTTGTACCCTGTCAAGACAAGAACATAACAGTACATACCCATATTCAACGATATAAGTTCCTCCTCGAGCTTCTATTTTGTTAGTCATTTTTTTCCGTCGGACATATAAACAACTCTCAAGGATAAATCCGTTTAGGTGTTGACCGTGGGGAGTCTGATGATCCAACCGTCATTTCTACTGCCATACGTGGCTTACTTTATGTGGTTAATAAATTAATATTTGTATTTTTTCAGATATGGTTTGAAATTTAAGAAAGTTTGAGGATGACATATGGTTGAACGCTTATTAATTCATTTCTTTTAGGTAAATAAATAATTTCTATTAAAAGAAAACCACATTATCGTTATTTGCTTTCTTAAATTTCTACTAACGTTTTAAATTTCAAACGCTATTTCAAAAGTGCCAATATTATTTTATAAACACACGCATAAACACACACACACACACACACACACACACACACACACACACACATATATATATATATATATATATATATATATATATATATATATATATATATATATATATATATATATATATATATATATATACTAACAGACCGCTCAGCGCCGCCCGGTCGTAAAATACGCATAAATATTATATTTTAATTCATACAGAAACTGAGACATGTGCATACGAGTATTATATATTTTCTAAACAACTCACTTCTTGTAAGTATAAAAATATACGATCTTAGATGGAAACCAAAACCTAAAGACAGTGAGTCAAGTACGATATCCATTAGGCTAGCTTGACATGATGTTTAAAAATGTTTTCATACCCACTTATTCTTAACATAAGGAATATGTCACGGGAACGATTCACGCATGTGCAATCGTGAAGCAGTTGACAAACAGATAAAATCCCGATGACCCCTTCGTGCCAATTTTCAGTTCTAACCCTTTAGCAGTTTTTTTTTCGGATGAAAACCAATTTAAAAGTTTTTCATATGTCTGAATATCCTATATACCAAATTTCAAGTCTGTAGATCAAAAGTTCTTTCGGTATCTAGGTTGATAAGTGCCCTTATATATATACACACACACACACACACACGCACACACGCACACACCTATTCTCACTTTTATGGATATATTAACAGGCTGTAAAATTCGCATACATATTATATTCTAATTCATGCAATTTTTTTACTTTTATAAACAGAAATACGCTAGGTATTAAACGTAACATTAAATTCATTAAAAAATGAAGTGAAAATAAAACGAAGAAACTGAGCTCGACACACTATATAAAACGTGCTATCAAACCATTATTCTTAACATAATTAGAACGATCTGCGCATGTGCAGTCATGAAACAGTAGACAAACAGATAAAAAATCCAATGACCTCCAAGTACACACTTTTCAATTTTGATCCTTAGCAGACCTTTTTCTGGATAAAAATAAACATTTTAATGTTTTTCACATGTCTGAATACCCTATATACTAAATTTCAAGTCTGTAGAGTAAGAGACGTGCCCTCTCGCACACACATTCTCACTTATATATATATATATGTGTGTGTGTGTGTGTGTGTGTGTGTGTGAGTGTGTGTGTTTTGCGTGTATACTTGTTGGAATGCCGGTTACTGAATATCGAATCGCTTATAAGTTCTTTAATAACTTGATGAAGTGATGCCTTAAAATAATTTGAACGTTTCATAACAGCGTCTGCAACGATGAATTATGTAAAGATACAACTTAGACGAATGGTTTGTGCTTAGAAAAATGTTCACATTTAAAATATCAATAGAATTTGCATTTGATAAAGGGGTCCATGCCATGTCAGCAACACCTTTAAATATTTGCAAAGATTGTGGCCAAACACTTCAAATCGTTCAAGAACATACTGCTATAGTAACAACTATATAGAAATCCAGCTCATCTGGATGTAGTGATGGTATTTTAAAAGTATGGCGTCGGTGCAATTAAAACGCCATTAAAAGATATTGTAATTGAACTATCACATTAAATTAAAGATAAAAGAAAATCAGTCTTCAAGGATTGTTTTACAATAAGAAAGAGAAATATGATCCGTTAGAACGATAATTACTTTTTCATTCATTTATAAATTACATCATGTATGTGATTTTAAATTACATTATTTTTAAATCACACATCAATGTTGAAGGTTGCATTGAAATAAACAAAAGTTGTTGCATACTTATTATCGCAAAATAGTCATCTATATATGTATAGATATTGCCTTTAGTTATAAAGGCGGCCTGTAATGTAAGAAGCAATAAATATGAGATTTCAGTATTCGATCGATGCCTCCGTTCAGTCTCTAAAGACAAAGGATACCCCTATATGGGGCAGTTGCGCGTGTAATTGTGAGGCAAAGGTCGCACAATACTAACCACACCTATCCTAAATCGATACTGTTTGGGGCCAGTGGCAAGGAGAAGACCAAGACGACTGGAAACAATGCCGAGATAAGCGGAGATCACATACAGCACCTGGAAGTCCTAAAAGGTCACCCGTGGCTTAACTTTGGTGATCCAGCGGGAAACGGCGTGTCAACGTGATTATGCCGTATTACATTTAAAAGGGATAGCTCCAGTATCCTAATTACATTTTTCAAGATAGGAAACCAAAATAGAGGAATGAGTTGGGCGAAAGATTAAACAAGGGTTATGGGAAGGACGATAAAAGAAGAATAGGAGAAAAAAAAAAACAGAGAAAGATTCCAAAAAGGCTGGAGAGAAAGGGAGATATACAAATTTTAATATAAAGATGCTACACATAAATTCATTTTTATTCAATTTTATATGGCCACAGGTATCATTGATCTCCCAAATAACATTCTAAGATCGCACAACCATCTATGGAAATACTTTAAAGAGCATTAACAATAAAGATGTTTCATATTCTTTCTCTTTCGACCTGAGAATGTTGTGAAATGTTGGAAAAGATTCTAGATACCTTTAATACCAAGCTTTTCTCCTTTACTACCAACTTTGCCTAAATAGAAATGAATCTCTCTCTTCTTGAGGAAACGCCTCCGTTGTTTCCAAGACTGACTTTCACCCCAAGCCTGTAATAGAAGATTTTCATATCTATTGTTAAGGTCACTGAAAAATGGCTGGATCATTCTGCTGCATTTCTATACCTGTTTTACAAGTACTTTCACAGAATGCGTTGTAGTTATATAACTCCAACGCAAGTACTCCAGTTTCGCTCAATTAATAAAAAATTCACCAACTTCGTGTCATACTTACAGCAACCAAGTAATCGAAATCATTACACGAAATAATACAGTTCACAAAATATCGCTGATTATTCTTACAAGCGCTTCTGCATGACCCTTCCAGATAAACGGCGTGCTGCCCTGTAATCCAAGTTTCTTATATATATTTTCAAAAGAACAAACTCAAGATAGAACTGATAGAAGACAGCGGACACTTATTCAATGTGATATTCGTTCAAATCATCAATTAGACAAGGGAGACAAAACGAGAGTGATTGATAATCACTAATTAATCATATATTGTCAGTCCATTTCATTTACACATCAGAAAGTGCCACGGGTTATTCCGAACTCGCTTCTCTATCACACTTTTCCTTTGAATAATGTTACGTTAGATCAATTTCTAATACATTCCCACCGCCCAAGCAATTTCCAGCACTAAATAGAAAATTTTCCTCGCTTAACATCCCGGCGATTTCCATTGTCTGCATTCTCAACTAACTTAATTATATACTAGGAGATATGCACATTTGATATCTAACGATATTACGTATTAGAGCAGACAATACGATTATGAATTAAACGACTAGTGAAGCAGAAAGATATCTAACGAATGTGACTTGGAAAGACATTTTAATGAGAAATTCAAACTTCATAAGCATATTTTCGCAACTAGTTCAAAAGCAAAGATTAAGACTGACTTGGCAATAAGAAATTTAATTTCAAAAGAAATAAACGTTATTGGTAGAATAATTAGCACTTTCTTTTTCTTTGTGTGTGCAGCCATAAAATAGTTCCTCGCTTTTTGGTAATCTGCAAGATGTTTCAATCGGTACTGATTTTACAGTAACGGCGTGGGTCAATTAAAGCATTACTACATCTTATAATCATCCTCTTTACACCCGCAAAGGCTTGTGCAGGTTTTGTAGCATTATCTGATTATAGTACGTTTAGGTCGCCCCATCCCTGCTCTCATATGGATGGGAGGCGCTTCAGAAGGAAGGATTGTCATGTCAATAGAACGAAGCCATTCTCTAGCCTTCTGGTCAAAGCCACAGTATGGTATCTATCTGAGATGTTGTTAGGAACTCGACATTGTTAAAGAAGCTTCTTGCTTTCAGTCGTTAGTTCAGATCCATTCATGTTCTTTACTAGTTGCCTCTATTAAGACATCAATAAAATCTGATATAGAATTTTGTACTAAATAACTAGGTATGGGTATTTGGACCTACTCTCTAGTATAATATAAAAGTCAATTTGTGTGTGTGTATGAGTTTCTTCCTCATAGGTTCCGAAACGATAAATTTCACACAAATGGTAAGTTACATGTCTGGCAATGTCCTTAAACATGTTTTGTACAGAATTTCATACGATAAGTATCGAAAATAGAAATAATCCGTCCCCCCAAATATTTCTTTTTCTTATAAATAAACAAAAAAGAATTTTTACAGGGAACATTTTATACGTTACACCGGCAAGGAAGATAATAAAATTTTGGCAAATGATTTCTACTAAAAAAAAAAAAAAAAAAAAAAAAAAATTATAGACATCTAGCGATATAGATTAATGGCAGAGCATTTGATTACAGATCGAATGATCTTGTGGTCAAGCCCGAGTGTACCATACCATTTTATTTTAATTTTTTCTTATTAATTAGTTCAATTTATAATAAAAGAAGAGGTACCTTTAAAAATCGCCGCACATCATTTCATGATTTGCATATTTTAAACTAAACATTAATCAGATATGATTTTCTGTAGTCAAACACAAAGATCGGTTGACGTGATGTTGTCAACAAATGCAAACGGAACTTGATGAGCGACATTATTGTCATTGTTATTATTATTATTATTATTATTATTATTATTATTATTATTATTGTGAATTAGCCCACTGGGAAAATTATTCCTCGTAAAATATAATATGCAATGGAGGATTAATTCAATAATAATACATGCGCAATCTGCATAAATTAAAATATCACGTTTCAATGCATTGTACGGTCGGAAAACGCCGAGCGTTCAGCTAGTATTAAAATAGATGTACAAACAGAAGTGACTACACCAATAAAAGTGTTGGAAAGATTTCAATCATTAAAATAGTTTGTAAATCCTTAGGATTAAATATTTTATATGTGCTAAGAATGAGAGCTCACTAATAATTAGTAATGAATCGTGGTTCTAAATATGAGCTACACATTTAATATCTCTCCTTCCATTGGTATCTTATTGATAAGAAAGATTTCAAAAAGTAAATTAGCACAATACTATTTATTCAATATAATACATAACTTTACAATTGACAAATAAATTTTTATTCACGTTAAAAGGTTAATGTAACTATCTACTTTGTTGCTGTCCTATTCTAGACAATCAGTTTTAGCTGCCAAATTTAGAAAAAAAACCCTTTGTGCATGAAATAAGAAGCTTCATGAGATGTTTTTCTGGCTTTGTAAGCTGACATTAGGTCCTAATCGAGTGATTTATTTTTGGTACAAGTTGACTAATTAGGTTAAATTAGCACTAATATAAAACAGTTTAGCTTTGTGGTTAGGAGGGAGTTAAATTGTCTGCATTTGTATCGATTTTTATATCCTTCAGCTTTTAAGAGATCATTGAGGTTGAGGTACGTGGAGATTTTATTTTGTTTTTTTAGGTCTTCGATTTGTTGGTAGAGTATTTAGATTTTACATAGTTTAAGGTTTGGGGAATAATTCTTAGAAAGGCGGGCTTTAGAGCCAAGGTTAAGAACCGATAGAATTCGCTTGAGTAGAATATGGCTGAACAACATTTGGGCGCCATTTTATACAACATGCCGACTGAAATAAAAAAAAGACCGCTTGGCGAATCAAAAAAATATCCAGAAAAATCGGAAAAAAGAATAACTCTGTCGTGTTCAATCACACGGGCTTGAATATATATATATATATATATATATATATATATATATATATATATATATATATATATATATATATATATATATGCATGTGTGTGTGCAAAATAATGAAATAAAAAAGATGCATTGTTTACCTGATATAAGCAATGGTAAACTTTAATCTAATATAAATATCAGTATTTATATATAGATATTTTAATCCCAACTAAAAAAAAAAAAACTCAATACACATTAGAGAGTAGAGCTTATTATAAGAGAGAAAAATCAAGTTTTAATTTCTTTTCTCTTATATATATATATATATATATATATATATATATATATATATATATATATATATATAAATATGTTACATTTATATCTGACTTACCTCTGCACTCCATGTTTAAAAAGGAAGTGCCCTCTATAGTATCAGATCTGACCGAATGGTTAATTGTAGGCATAGACCAATTCATACCATCTAAAAAATTCCAACAAAAACCTTACAGCCAGCCATGGTTCTCCCCAGAATGTGCTACTGCTATCGCGCACAGAAATCATTTTTTCCATAGCTACCAACGTAATAGATGCACTGAGACTAAAGTTCTTTCAGGACTGCCAGCAACCAATGTAAAAGAGTAATAAAAAATGCAAGAGAGCTATATGGCCAGTCTGTTAAATCCAAGGTAGCTGATCAGCGGCTTGGTTCCCACCAATTTTGGCAAATAACAAATAGGATTCTGAACAGATGTGTGCGTTCTATCCCAACCATTATCAATGGACCAGAGGTCCTTTCGTCAGCATCAGACAAGGCCAAACTATTTGCAAAGAACTTTGCAGCTAATTCTACCCTATGCGACGAAGGCCATCAACTCCCCATATTTCCTCCTATAACACAGAACACAATACGGAACATACAAATATCCGTGCATGCGGTCGCCAAGCTAATCAAGAACCTTGATTCCAGTAAAGCAACTGGCCCTGACGGCATCCCAATTATAGTGTTAAAAAAGCTTCAACCAGAACTTGCTCCCATACTTCCAAAACTGTTTAAGCGCTGCCTTAAGGAGAAGTGCTTTCCGACTCCCTGGAAGACCTCATCAGTTTGCCCTGTATTTAAGAATTCAGGTGAAAAGTCATCTCCCTCTCAGTACAGACCAATAAGTCTCCTGTGTGTTATGAGTAAGTTGCTGGAATCCATATTAAATAGAGAAATAGTCAACCACCTCAGCAGAAACAACCTTCTTAGTGACACACAATATAGTTTCCGCTCTGCAAGATCTACCGCAGGTGTGCTGACGGTTATATCTTATAGGATTAGCGAATCTCTTGACAAAGGCTTCCTTTCTAGGGCAATTGCTCTTGACATATCAAAAGCCTTCGACAAGGTATGGCATAAGGGTCTACTTCACAAGATTTCCAGCTACGGTATAACCGGAAATATTTTCTCAATCATTAAATCATTTCTCTCCGATAGGCTCATAAGAGTAGTGATCGATGGACAAAAATCAGAGGCCTGCAGTATTAATGTTGGAGTCCCTCAGGGGTCCATCCTGGGCCCAACTCTCTTCCTGATCTACATCAATGACCTCCCTAAACACATACTTAAATCATTCGTTGACATCTATGCTGATGACACGACCATCTACGGCAACACATCAAAGGCTGTAAATGACAAAGTTCTCCCTAATTCTCTCTCCTCTGATCTCGAGCGCGTGGTTCAGTGGGGGAAGACGTGGGTGGTTACCTTTAATGCATCTAAAACCAAGCTCCTATCCTTACATCATCAACGCTCTGATCCCCATCTGGCATCAATTGTGATGGATGGCTTTCGTCTGGGAGAGGCCCCGTGTTTTGACAAGCTTCTGGGTTTGACCTTTACTCCTGATCTGAAATGGAACACGTACATCGTCTGTTGCCAAGGTTGCTGGAAAGATGGTGGGATCCTTCTACTGCTCCAGAAGATATCTCACTGATACAATTCTCTATCTATATAAAAGCCAAGTACGTCCAAGGATGGAATACTGCTGCCATATCTGGGCAGGCGCTGTTAAAAACAGCTTATCCTGCCTTGACAGAGTACAAAATAGACTTCGTGGCTTAATGGGGGATGCCCTTTTCTCTACCTTGCAACCTCTCTCCAACAGAAGAGACGTTGCGAGCCTGTCCTTGTTTTATCGTTATTTCAATGACAGGTGCTCGTCTGAACTCCAATCTCTGGTCCCCTCTCGTCAATCTTTCACGAAAAACACCCGCCTAGCTGAATCCACTGTGAAAAATTTCCCCCACTCTTTATCTGTGCCTAAATTAAAACGTGGATTCCATGAACAAAGCTTCTTTCTTAGAACTGCACGCCTGTGGAACTCTGTTCCGTCTGCCTGCTTCCCATCTGACTACAACTTGGATGTGTTCAAGTCCAACGTGAACAAATTCCTAATGAAACGTCCCCTTAAGTAAACACGTCATCAAATCTCCACACTAACGTAATGTACTTGCAATAACCCTTATCCCTGAGTGGCTTCCGGGCCTTGATAAGTGGTGACCACTGTGTAAATATATATATATATATATACATATATATATATACACACACACACACACACACACACACACATATATATATATATATATATATATATATATATATATATATATATATTAGCCTTGGGACGATCAATCGGAATCGCAATCGGGAGTCGAGAAAATCGGAACTTTTTAAGGTATCGGAATCGGAGAAAATTGTGCCTATTTTCTGATGCCGAAAACAATTTTTGTAATTGTTTATTATTTGGGTTTTAATTTAAAATTTAATTTTCATTAGATGAAATGGCAAAAATGTATTGATTTTAAGCTACAAACAAATTGTGCATTTTTACGTTCACTAAAATATATCACATATATTGTTTTTACGATTATCTAAACAAAAACAACTGTACACTCAAATATTTAGTGATTTAAAAAAATCGGAATTGAAATCGGTAATTGGTATCAGAATCGGGAATTTAAAACAGAATCGGGAATTGTATCGGAATCGGGACAAAATTTGGAATCGAAACACTTATCACAATATTCTGTGGATCTATATTAAAAAACCTTGTTAAACTTTGTAACATATTTCCATTCTATGGAGGTCAGGTGCGAACGAACACCCCATAATTTCATTATACCATATTTCTTCAAACAGAAACATAATTATCAAAGTATACTTACACAGATAGATATGAAAAGTCTTTATTAAAGTTTGTGTATTTCCATTCTATGGAGGTTAGGCGCGAACGCTAAGCCCACAATTTTATTATACCATCCCTATTTAAGTTAAAACATACTTATCAAAGTATTCTCATGTACATCTGTATCAAAAGCACTTGTAAACGTTTTTTTTTTTAATTTTTAAATTTTTTATTTCCATACTTTGTGGACCACCCCACAATTTTAATGAACCACCCTTCTGACGGATCAAACATACCCATTCCTGTGTCTCGATACATCTTCTATCATTATATGTAATCAGTTTTTTAAAATAGTCAACCATATAGGAGTCTATTCGTGACCAGACACACACACATACACACACAGACATTCAGCTTTATATTATATATATATATATATATATATATATATATATATATATATATATATATATATTTCATTTAATATTATATACAATTTCTGTCTACATACATTAGCTTTAATCCTTTCTAGTTTCGACCCTGTCGGTGGGGCATTAGAATACACCGACTGCCCTCCTGCAGAGGGTAAAAGTCCCTCAATGGGGGTCCTGGATATGACCTTAAACTATATCCAGTGGTGAGGCCCCGGCTTGTGGGCTTTGGGGAGTGTGGAGCCACCCTTTAATTACGATTGCTCCCAGGTCCACTCTGACCCAGAGTGCTAATACCTGTTAGGGTTCCAACTATGGGTTAAATAGAAACCGACGTGAAAACAACAAATATATTCTATTAAAAATTTTTTCTTCAAAATCTTTGGATTCGACATTAAATAACCCGGAAAGGGTTGACATGCCGTAAAGCAAAAACAACCAACCAACCAACCTTTCTAGTTTCCTGATGAGTTTTGTTAATGACAAGTTATCCGTACGAATCAGAACGTAATCATGGCGGTAGCCAGAATAAAAAAAAGTCATTATGAAAATAGAGAGGATCAGAACTAAAGATTGTTGCTAGAAATTGTCTATAATATTTGATGAAATATGCTTAAAGTAAAGAATCTGCCGCACAACGCACACGCGCACACACACATATGAAACCCATATGTGTGTAAACTTAAAAAAACATCAATGTCATATAAAAAAACGAACATTATAACAAACAGGCGACTGAGGAATATGTATGTCGTTTATTCCTCGTTTACGTCTCCTTTAAATACTCATCCATCTTTTTTAGTAATAAATCCCCACTTATCTAGGATTAAAGCCACTCGATGATAATGGTTAATGAGATAGATATATAGATTGACAATGGAATGATGAAGGAATATTATGAGAGTGTTTAAGCTGATGAATGGAATGAACCAAATTATGGGGACGGTTGATGACAAACATTTGCTGACATTCTATTTGAAGACGATCATGTTTTGGTCTGCAGAAAATATTCATGTGGTAATTGATTCCACAGATGGAAAGTTATTGAAATTATGGGAATCTTTCTTAATTGTTCTCATGCGGTTTAAATTTCATGGGAGATATTTAAATCTTATGTAATAAGCAGCAAAACAGTTTACAGTGTCACTTTTATGACCCTCCTCCTTTTCCCAAAACCATGAACGCATATGCAAAACAAGTAAACTGATAATTAAAAATGCATTCACGACTTGCATGATTGAGTCTGGTATATTTTTTATATAACTCTGTGAATATTATGCTTTCAAGTAATTTTATGGATATCATATCTCCAGTTTTCCAGATTGGTATCTGAGTTACTAAATCTATCTTCATATTAAATGCAGTGTGTCCAAAAAGTCATTGAAGGGGTTTGAACTTAAATAGTGATACATTCTGTAATTTTAACACAGTCTGAGTAAGACATTCGAAAATTTAAAAAAATAATTGCCAAATTCAAACAATCTTTGTTTTTGAAAAATTATGTCTTTTAAATGTTGCCCATTTTCAGCTTCGCATGTTTGTGCTCTTTTCAAGACATTGTTCGTGACAGATTGCAGAATATCTGGATTGCGATTTAACTCCCATACTTCGTTCCTGATATTTTCCTTCAATTCTTGCACGGTTTGGGGTTTTATGTTTCGAAGTCTGCCAGCTCGCAGAACGAAATAAGGGAGTTAAATCGCAATCCAGAGATTCTGCAATCTGTCATGAATAATGTTTTGGAAAGAGCACAAATACGCAGAGCTGAAAATGGGCAACATTTAAAAGACATTATTTTTCATAAATGAATATTGTCTAAATTTTGCCTTTCTTTTAAAAATACTTTCCTAATGCTTTAATCAGATTGTGTAAAAATTACAGAAAGATAGGAAAAATAAAGAATCTATTAAAGTTCAAAACACTTCAGTGACTTTTTGGACACCTTGTATAACAAGTCACTTAAGAAAAGAAAGTATTTGGATGCAATTACGAAAGCCAGAATTAGACAGAGTTGTTTGTAGCATAAATAATTTAGTATCATCTCGACAAAAAGTTTCCAAAGTAGAAAGAACTGGAAAATCATACAAAACTGTGGAAAGAAAACAAGCTCAAATCATCACACATCATTAATAAGAAGAGACGCCTCATAACAGCTTTTCGTTAATGTAAGGCCAACCATATAAATTTGGCCAAGAAGTTCCAAACTGTCTTTTTCTCAAAACGTCAAAGAACAATAGCCAGAAAATTGACAAAAAATGATATATCACAGAGAAAATAAAAACATTCTCTGTGATAAAACAAAATTTAAACCACTTACAAAAAATTCTACAGAAAAACTAAAAAAAAAAAAAAAAAAAAAATTAACCATAACTAGCAAACAACGCCGAAATTGGAACAATAAAATTTAATAAAATAATAGGAGGCTATAAACCCGGCTACGTATACGGGAAAATTAAAACTCACAAAACAGGATACTCCCTAAGACCCATAATCTCTTAAATCCCCACTCCAGTATATAATATCACTAAAACAATCAATAATATTATCCAACCTTACGTACCTAGTAAATACTGCATAAAATCTACCACTGACTTCATCAACCTTTTAAAATTAAACTCCCCACAAATGCATAACGGCATCCCTCGACACCGAAAACCTTTTTTACTAACGTCCCTATTAATGACATAATTAATATAATCATCAATAAGTATACAACCACAATACAATACCACTCTAGCTATAAAACGCCAAACCCTTGAAAAGTTACTATTAAAATGCACCACACAAGTTCCCTCCACCGATCCTAATGGAACAACTTACATTCAAATAGACGGCGTCTCAATGGGATCACCTCTAAGCCCAACATTCGCAGAATACTATATGACCCACCTCGAAAATAAAATCTCAGATCAAAAAATAAACCTACTATCTATGCCCGATATGTAGACGACATATTCATTGCAGCCGAATCAGTACAATATACGAATCAGTACAAGATATTTTAAAAAACTCAAACTAAACCAAGAAAAAAACTCCGTCCCCAAATTCACCCATGAACCAAACGTAAATAACAAAATACCATTTCTCGACGTATTAGTCAATTCAAGCAACACCAAATACAACACTTCAGCATACAAAAAGCCTACCAACAATAACGCAATACTCCTAAATTAACATAGTGAATGTCCAGAAAAATATGAAACTGCCGTTATAAAAAAATTGATCCACCGCCCATACAATATAGCATCAACCCGACAAATATTTTACAAAGATCTAACAAACACAACACAAACCGTAATAAACAATAACTTTCCCAATAAAATCGTTGATAAACACATAAAACTCTATTTAAACTCACTCCACAATAAAAACATAAACCCTAACCCCACCAAAAACGACACCATCGAAGTATACTATAAAAACCAATTACACATTAACTACAAAACAGACGCAAAAATAATAACAAACCTTATTAAAAGATACACCAGACCCATCGACAAAAACAAAAAAATCAAATTAATAATATATTATACTAAATTTAAAACTTTCAATTTAGTAATTAAAAGCAATAACAACAAGAACATCACATTAAACCAAACTAATGTAGTTTATGAATTTATTTGTCTCTCCGAAGAATGTCCCCGAATCCACTCTAAAACTCATACAATGCATACATTAGCCACGCAACAACAACATTCTCCCGACAACCAACCTATCATTTGGCTAACAATAGTGCCATAAAACAATACCTAAAATCCCACGATAAAAACCTACTGTCGTCCGACATTAGAAATATCTTAACTAAAACTACTCAAATTCGATATCTTAACAACTGCACACGGCTAGAAGCAATACTTATAAAAAATTACCGCCCCTTTTAAACCGGATCTCATTTAACACCGAGACAAATATACTAACAGTATTTAATAACTAATATGAAACTAAATTAGCCAACTATAAAATAGGAAATCGAAACTAAACTAAACTAAAATAAAATAATTCGCCCCAACTCTCCTGCACCATCTTTTTATAGCCAATTAAAAAGAAAATACACCAAGCCTCAATTAAAAAGAAAAGGAAAAGAAAACAACAAATATTGCTCCTGACGACATTTGGATGCCGGATAGAAACCGCTTGAGAAAAATATGGCTGACCAACATTTTTTGGGCGCCATTCTGTATAAACGCCTGCTGAAATTAAAAAGACCGCTCGGCAAATAGGAAAGATATCCAACAAGACCGGAAAAAGGAATAACTGTCGTGTTCAATCAAACGTGTCTAAATAATGACCTGCTGCCTATATATATATATGCGATGGAATATATATATATATATATATATATATATATATATATATATATATATATGTGATGGAATTTCTGGAATTTGAAAAGCGATGAAAATGCATTTAACAGGTCAACCAATATCTATGAAACAGCCCTTAAAAATAGTGGATACAAAAATATCGATATAAAATATAAGCAACAAAACACCAATAACTATAATAAAATTAAAAATAGAAGAAAAAGAACTATAATTTGGTATACGGTCCCATACAATGAAATGTTAAAAACAAAACTTGGCAAGAAATTTCTAGATCTTATTGAAAAACACTTTCCCGCAACCAACCCCTTACACAAAATCTTCAATAAAAATACCTTAAAGTTATCCTACAGTTGTTGCGAAAATTTAGAGATGATAATTAAAGCACATAATAACAAAATACTAAATAAAAACAATGTAAACAACAACAAAATAAACAATAAAAAAGTAGACACCATGACAAAAATAAAACTAACACTAGCAGAAATAATAATAATAATAATAATAATAATAATAATAATAATAATAATAATAATAATAATAATAATAAACCAACCCCGGACAAGAAAAACCATACTATAAATAAAAATACTAATAACGAACAAGATAAATGCAACTGTAGACACCGCACACTTTGCCCACTTCAAAATAAATGTCTAACCAAAAGCGTAGTTGACCAGGCCACAATATTTGCGAAAGAAAACCCGAATAACAAGAAATATTACGTAGGCATGACTTCCTTAGATTTCAAAACCCGATGCTATGACCACAAAAGTACATTCAACAATAAAAAAACACCGTATGAAAACAACACTAGCGAATAAATACTGGGAACTCAAGGAAAGCGGACATTCGCCGGTAGTCGAATGGAAAATAATAAGACAAGCTACCACGTGTAGGGACCTAGACGACCCATGTAGATTATGCTATCATGAAAAATTTGCTATCCTGTTCTTTAAAGAACCCAAACATCTATTTAACTGTAGAAGAGAAATAGCAAACAACTGTGTTCACAAGATAAAATTTACTCTAGGATAGCGATACAAAATGGTTTTAAAACTAACAAAAACAATAGAAAATAAACAAATAAATAAACATGAATATACATAAACGATCACACATATATGTATATATATATATATATATATGTATATATATGCGCATATATGTGTGTACACATATACATATTTATATATAAACTAACATTAATAATAATAAAAAAAACACTAACCTAGATTTAAAACAGATCAAGAAGCTAAATATCCAGGCTAAATAGAGCACACACAAAGGAACAGGTCAACCAGAGGTCAAATAGGCCTTTGTCCGATAAATGCATTCTCATTGGCTGATAGGAAGGGCGCGGTGGATACTAGAAAACTGATTGGCTAACTAAAATTTCAATAGAAGATGCGCATATAAAAACGACAAACAACCACAGAATTTGCGCATAAGCCTGAAGAATCTTAGAGTGAATGAAACGCGGAATATTCAGTGTAGCTTAATCGCCATATGCATTTTATAACTTACTATATATATATATATATATATATATATATATATATATATATATATATATATATATATATATATATATATATTATTAATATTTTTAATATACTGAACCTGGCCTGGTGATCAGAGAAGGACTAAAATACGAGGGGCGTTCTAAAAATGAATGCCTCCTATTCTCTTATTTTATTTTTCCTGAATGGATCGGAGATGATTGCAAATTGCATTATTATGCATTCATGGCCTAAAAGTTGCATCTATCTGTTGCAGATATTGACGATGTGAGACCCTAAGAAAATAACTTCTTTCATGGATGTGTGTCAGAAGCAGAGATACGTCATTGAATTCCTTTACGCAGAAAAAATTGAACCAATAAACATTTATCGGTGCCCGTTGAACGTTTACGAAACCGATACATGATGTAAGATGGCATCGTCGATTTCAGAGTGGCAACTGAGATGTAAGTGACAAAGAGCGCTCCGAACTTTTACAACCGAGACATCAAAAGAGGCATGCAAAAGTGCACTAAGAATGGTGATGGTTATGTAGAAAAATAAATCTGGAGCACAAAACGTTGCTCGTTTTAAGTCTTCGTAACTTTTCAACGTTTTAGTTTTTGAGTTAAAAAAAAGGAAGCCTTACTTTTGGAACGACACTCGCATTTCATCAAATTCCAGAAATTCCATAAAGAATGGGATTGTCACTTATTTTTATGCACGGAGGGGGAGTAATCAACTGCAGTGTCTTCAACCATTTTGTAGTGAAGTAAAAATAAAAAAATAAAAACTGACTATATTTTCTCCCCAGCCTGTCATAAAATATGAAATCTATAAAATAACTAAACTACCCGTGACCCGTTGGGTCAGTATGTTATATTAGCTGTGGAATTAATGTATGAGCGTGAAACTTGTGACGTAAAGAAAATAGTTTTTTTTTTACATAACAGAAACATTTCTATAAAAGTATATTAAAATGAAAAAAAGAATATAGATAGATTTCTATGAGTCGTTCTGTTTATAATTGTTTATTTTGGAAAAAACAAACAAACAAACAAACAAACAAACTTACAGCCATTGAATTATAAGTGGTTTGCCAAACTTATAGGTAAATGTGCACTGAACAGATACCGGCACTTGATTACGAGTGTGGACGCTGCGCAAACATTGGTCTATTTAGCTATGAAATACTTTTTCAGGCAAAAAAAAAAAAAAAAGCCAAAGAAAATGCCAAATTCATAAATAATAGTCACATTTAATTCGCATAGATAAGCAGTGACAACACCAGTGATCTGTGTAGACCAGACAAACACAATTTTTATAAATTCTTGTAAAGTTAACTTGTAGTTTTCTAAAAAAAAAGATCCTTTTTAATGGATGTCTTCTGACTCTTATGAATTTTGCACCTAAAAATCTTCGTGTCACGATACTTTATGAGAGGCATATCCTGATGACAAATACTACATTGCATCGTAGATGCAAGTATTTTTCGTTCTTTGAGGAAATTATGAGAAGAATCAAAGTCCTTTGTCCACTCAAATAGTTGCGTAAGCATTTTTTTTTAATCATAAATGTACAAAAAATATTTAGTAGAGAAAATAAAATAAAAATGAATTTAAAATGAAACAAAATAAAAACAAGCACAAAATAAAAGTATGAATGAAATTTACTCAAAGAAAAAATCAAAAGAGAATACACGCTAGATTAATTTGGAGTTTAAAATCAATTTGGCATTTTCTTTGGCTTAAAAAACACATTTGGGGGGGAGGGGAACCTGAAAAAGTTTTTCATGGCTGAATGGACCAATGTTTGCGTAGGGTTCACACTCGTCATCAAGTACCCAGATACCATAATACTTAAAGTTAAATTCAAATTTTGATATATCTTTTAATTTATACGCGATATATCTTTTAATTTATACGCGAAAAAAAAAAAAAACTTGAGACACTGAAAACGTACACAATAAAACAATACGTTTTATTGTCGCGTTGATTATGTACGCATGTGCAATCGGAAGTCGTAAACTGGATGTTGGGTTACAACATCCGTTAAATGGTCATTTGAGTTTTATAATTATATAGATTATACTAATTTATTTTAAACTGGGAATCCCATAAACACGGGTAGCTGCAAAAATATACGGTGTCGTAAACATATGGTTTATGATTCTACACAATGAACCAGCCAATCCGATAATAATACATTTGAAAACATTTACAAGTCTCATAATATAAATAATCCTATTTTCGAACACCGCAACTCAATTTTATGAAAATCATGCTTGACGATATACGATATTCTCTAGCAAACCTTTCCTTTTCCTAAAGCGAAGTAAGTCATGTCTTTTTGTACGCCCACTAAGTTGTTTGATATTTCTTTTGAGTCGGAAAGATGAAAAGATATATTAAAGAACGAAAATCTAGCCAATTGGGAACAGATTAATTTTGTTTTCTTTTATTAAGATTAAAACCAAATCAGCGTGTGAAGATATTAGAACACTGATATATATATATATATATATATATATATATATATATATATATATATATATATATATAATTTATACATTTTAATGTATATATATATATATATTATCATACTAATACATCCTTAATCGAATATATATATATATATATATATATATATATATATATATATATATATATATATATATATATATATATATACACACACACACAGCTGACCAAAAATTTAAGACCACTTAAGAATCTTTAAAAAGAAACTTTTTATTGAAGGATAGATTTTAAACTCTTCCAACTTAAGGTTACTAATACTGCAATCTAAAAGGTTATGGAAACAAAAAGGTACATTCCAAAAATTTTATTTAAAAATTTGCATTTTTATTAAATCAGATTTTTTACACATGATCAAAATTATAAGACCAATGGTATAAATTGTTAGATTTATGGTAATTCTAATGTTTTTAGTTCAGTTAGAGATTAGCAATCACCGTGTAAAGGTGTTACCATGCCTAAAGCAAGAAAACTAACCGAAGTTGAGCGCTCTAGAATTCTAGGATTCCATAAGCAAGGTTTGTCATAGCGAGCGATAGCAGCTAAGGTAAATCGCAATAAAACTGTTATTTGCAACTTTCTAAAGAACAGTGAGAATTATGGAAAAGCAAAATCCTTTTGTAGCCCCCCCCAATTTCTCCTGTATTGAGTAGGAGAATCAGACGGGTTGTTATGAATAACAGAGGACTTCTAGTCAAATTAAGGTGGTTACAGATACTGATTTCAGTCCAATAACCATCAGACGACACTTACAACAAAAAGGCATGGTAAATAAAAAGCGTAAACAAATTTCTCGATTGCTTCCACGTCACAAAGTGAACCGCTTAAGATAAATCCAATGAGGTAAATTGAAATCTGAGGTAGAGAAGATCCAAAAAATATTTTCGTCTTTAACACGTCTACAAAAAGGATGTTTTTTTTGTAATTGAAACTGAAATTTCAGCTTTTTGATTTTGTTATTTCAGAAAAACTTTTATTTTGAAAGGAATATATATTTTTAGAGTATATATTTTCTGTGTATTAAATATTCTTATATTATATATATATATTCTGTGTATTAAATATACTTGAAACTTTTTAAAGGAATTTAACAGTTAAATCAGAACAAGAGGATACATTTTCTAACTTTTCTCTCTCATACATGTGTATTAGAAAGAAAGAGAGAGGGAGAGAGAGAGGGAGAAAGAGAAAGGGGATAAGTTTGAAGAGAGTGTACACACAATTAAGGTAAATGGTGCTACTTGATTAGCGTTCATAAATATGCCCTGCCATTTACATTGCACAATTTAGCACAACTATATATATATATATATATATATATATATATATATATATATATATATATATATATATATATATATATAGTAAGATGATTGATAACTTGTAATTAAAAATTAACCATTGGTTTCACAAGGAAGATTAAACAAAATCAATAAATTGTACGATCGTTTCGGAAACGATGTTTTTTCTTGGACAATAAATATTGGGTGTTTTTTTTTTAAGACACAAAAATAAAACTAGCATTTTTTTATGTAAGGCAGATGTATCATTTAATGGTTCGCCTTCTAAAGTTCATAAGTATGAGCTTTATAAGGCGAACCATTAAAAGATACATCTGCCTTACATAAAAAATGCTAGTTTTATTTTTGGTGTCTTAAAAAAAAAAACTCACCCAGTATTTTTGCTGATGAGGAGACTTTGTTTTAAAAAAAACTAAAACTAAATGATAAAATTATTGTGCAACTACATTTAACATCCCAATGAATGCGTTGACGATGATACTCCTTTTCCGTATAAAAACCGATTAAATACTTTTCTACATGTCTGAATAAACTATACACTAAATTTCAAGTCTTTAGATAAAAGATTCGTTGAGTATATAGGTTGAGAAGTGTCCCCACACACATACATATATAATGATTGCAGAGTTTAGTTTTCTAGATGTAGATCCACTGAAACTCATGTGTTGCTTAAAGAGTGCTCGATAGAGGACAGAGCAAATATACAGTACGTTTATTAAGCAAACATTATTGGTTACATATGTGCATACACGTTTCGGTGGAATTTCATTTCAGAGAAACTACCTCACCAAACCGAAAAAAGCAATAATCATTCATTTTGTATAAATTTTATAAAAAGATATTGTGGATGTGACTTACACCCTGGAAAATAAAGAATAGGGTGTGAAAGTGGCGGGGGCGGGGAGGAGAAGAGTAGATACACTCCAGGCTAGCAAGAGCACCTCAGCGGGGATATTACTATATCTTAGTTTAAGGGCGTAATTATTTTTACTTTGATCTAAGGTTGTCATGCCGCGTTCTAAGGACATTTTTATTTATTTATTTATTTATTATTATTATTATTATTATTATTATTATTATTATTATTATTATTATTATTATTATTATTATCACCAAGGCCACCCCTTTATTACAGACTTTCCGTCTATTTCATGTGTTAGTACATTTAATCTGACTTATTATTCTTTTCTTTATTTTACCGATGAGCTTAATATATGTTTGTATAACATGCGTCTATATCAGGAGTCACCAAAGTTTTCAAACGGGCGTCCATATTGCTGACATTTTAGAGCTACGCGGACCAAAATAAAAATAAATGACCTGGACGTGTTTTATACTATTTTGCTTGTTAGCTTTGGTTTTTAATTCCAAAATCTCATTCTTTTAATTATTTGCTGAACAAAAAGAAAAAAAACCCACCATAATACGAGTATTTTTATACATTTTCACTTAAAAAAAAAAATTCCTGAATATTTTTACGTTTCCAATAAGAGTTACATGGGACTTTGTGGGGACGGATGTGTCCTGCAGGCCGTAGTTTGGAGACCCACAATTAATATAATCAGATCAACATCGTGTAACATACATAATTACTTTTACATGATTTAAAGTTTTGGAAGTTGCATTCTTCATATTAGTGTGCATAAAACAATTCAGACAAATATAAACGCATATATTGCATAGCTGCATATATATATATATATATATATATATATATATATATATATATATATATATATATATATATATATATACTTTTATTCATGGTTATTATTCTTTCTTTTGAGCTGAATTTGGGTTTAATGATAATTGTTTAAGGGGTTTACAATTAATTCTAGAAATCTATAAATTTATGAACCAGTTGCTTTTATTTAATTTTCGTCTATTTTATTCATCCTTTTCTCAGTACCAGAGTATATAATATATTTTATAAATTTTTATATTCTCTTATAAACATAAATTTCGCTGACTGTAAACATGCAAACAAATACATAATAGTATCAGTATCCATATCGATAGGCCATTCAGATCATATATACATGGAATTCAAACACATACTTATTGTTATTTAAAAAGTATCAATCGAAATGAATTATGTGCTTGATTTTATCATGTAACGCTGTTTCATAAGAATAATTTTCGAAGGTACATATGAACATTCTATTTTTAAACATATTAGCCGCGTAGATTATTTTAGTTAACTGTTTTTGGGTGTTTTATTTGTAAGTATGCGAAAGTGCAACCACCCTTTTCCAGTTAATGGTATACTGTGTTTTCATCAGTTAATTATAGTACGAGTCGGTATAGCTCGAAATGGTGTTATTGACCAGCTAGATAATGGCCCCTTTTCTTCATGTTAACTAAACTGTTTATGATAGTCTATTCTTTAACGTTTCGAAGTTAGTATAGTTATTAATAAAAAGTGCACTGAAACCACTTCGTATCATTTCGATTCTCTATCTGATTTAGATAACAATTACACACGATTCAGAGCCCTTTTCGTTATGGACAAATAGCTCCACTGCCTTATGGATGTCGTGGGAAAGGCAAAGACTAAGGGAGTAAACCTTGACAAAAATCTAGTTTCGAGTCCGGATAAATGGATGGTGAAGCACTGAAACTACTTCCCGACAGCTCTGGCAGCTGCGTTGGCTCCGATCACATTGTCTTGACTTTCCGTCTGATTTTGTCTGAAATGCTGTGATCAGGATCTTGGTAACTGGGAAACTTTTAGATTTCTTAGCACCCGCCCATGCCTGCATCTGGGTAAGTAACTCTATCTTCGACTTTATAGTCACAGCAGACGCTGCACTGCACTAGATGCAGAAAGCAATTGTCTCGCGAAACAGAAGGTTGCCGCCATCATCATCATCATCATCATCATCATCATCATCATCATCATCATCATCATCATCATCATCATCATCATCATCATCATCATCAAACGCTGATACATATATTAGATGCAGTATATTATTATTATCATTATTTCACATACATCATCAATGATCTCTCCTTGAAAACAACCTGTGATGTTCCCTGGAAGCTTAGTGATAACAAGTCTCCTCAGATTTCCAGTACTCTTCACCTCTTTTGATAACATTTGCAATTAATGTGCGTTATGGCAACAGCCGTTTACCATTAATTTCTTGCTGGCAGCGGATATTGGTCTCCGCTAGAATTTGAGTGACAATAAGCCTCCCCAAGGTTCCAGTTCTCTTCGTATCTGGTTCCATGTAATGCTTGTTCATGTTTTTCCTCTGCAGCAGTTTATCTGGCTCGCACATGTAATTCATGTGTATTAGTCTCAGCATTCAAGGGGTTTCCTTAATATTTCAGCTGTTTTCATTATTGTTATTTGTTGTATCTTTCCAGCCATTCCTTTGAATCCAATTTCTCCCATTCTTTTTTCGAAGTTATTCGGAATTGTTTCTAATACTCCTATTATAGGTATTATCTTGATTTTTTCATCATCCATATTCCTTTTAGCTCTTTGGCTAGCTCTGTGTATTTGCGCCGTTTTTCCTTTTCTTTGATATACACCCTTTGATAAGCTCGGACAGCAAAGTCCACGATTTTACAAAACTATTCTTTCTTGTTAATTATTACAATATCCGGTCTTCTTACTTGGACAAGTTTATCTGTTTGTATGTCCATGTTCCATAGGATTTTATGATTCTCGTTTCCAAGTACTGTCGAACGTTTATGCTTGTACCATTTGTCTGCGCATTCGAGATGCAGTTGTTTCCCAGTGAACCACGCTCCCTGCTTGGTCGTGCCTGTTTTTTCATTTCTTTTGAGCCAATTTGCTGCATTCGGTTACTATATGGTTTATTGTTTCGTCTTTTTGTCCACAGAATCTGCATTTAACGTTTTCTTGTGTTTTGTCGATCTTTGCTTTGATGTGGTTGGTTCTTATCGAGTTATTTTGTGCTGCATTTATTAGAGAGTCAGTTTTTCGGTTTATGTGTCCTTTTCGCATCTATGTCCAACAGTTTTCATTATACTCATTTTTGTCATTCTAATGAAACTTCCGTGTAGTTGTTTCTCTTCCCATTTTTTCTTTTCTCGTTTTATCCTTTGTCTCTCTGTTTGTTGCTTTGTTAATTTTTCAGTGTCTCGTGCTGCTATAATTATTCTTTCAATGTTCTGCATTAAGTATTTTTCTAGTTCTTTTTTGTGTCATTCACAAAGTCAACTATAAAAACTAGTCCTCTCCCGCCGTCTTTCCTTTTCACGTTGAGTCGGCCAACATCGTCTTTTTGGTGTAGTGCATTATGCATGGTCATGAGGTCTTCTGATCGAGCTCTTAATTTTTCTTTCGTCCACTCTATGAACAGTCCAGAGTATCTTACTAGTGATAGTGCCCATGTATTTATACCTTTTATTATGTTTCTGCTATATAAGTTAGTTTCCAGGAGTTTCGTTGTTCTCCTGATGTATTCCTTTCCAATTCTCTCATTCATTTCTGTTGCTTTGATGTCGTCTACTTCCAAAAATCCCAAGTATTTATACGCGTTTTGTTCCCTTAGTGCCCTCGTCTCCGTTTGGTTGGGTAGCTCCATGCCTTCTGTTGTCTCCAGTTTTTACTCTCTTATACTTAATAGTGTGCACTTTTTCATTCCAAACTCCATTTGAATATCCTGGCTGAAGATCTTGGTAGTGTTTATTAATGTTTCTAGTTCCTTTTCCGTCCTTGCAAAGAGTTTCAGATCGTCCATGTACATCAGGTGGTTCATTTTTCCCCTGTATTAGAGAACTTGTATCCAGCTTGGCACTTTCTTAGTATATTGTTCAGGGGCGCCATGGCTATGGTGAACACCAATGGTGATAGTGAATCTCCTTGGAAGATGCCTTTTTGTATGTTAATTTCTGTTATGTGTTGTTCATCAGCTGTCAGTTACAGTCTTTATATTCTCATTGTATTTTCAATCACGTTGATGATCCTGCTTAACATTTTATACATTTTTAAACATTCTATTATCCATGCTGCGAGGATCCTGTAGTGCGCCTTTTTGTAGTCGACCCATGCCATGGCTAGATTCTTTGTCCTTCTTTTTACCGCCTTCAGGATCTTTTGATCTATATAGCAAATAATGTGTTCCTCTTTTCTTGTTTGGCACCCTTTCTGTACCTCGGGAAGAAGTCCACGATTATTCAGGGAGCGGTAGATTTGTTCCCTCAGTTGTGAGCTTCTTCTTCTTCTTCTTCTTCTTCTTCTTCTTCTTCTTCTTCTTATTATTATTATTATTATTATTATTATTGTTATTATTATTATTATTATTATTATTATTATTATTATTATTATTATTATTATTATTATTATTTAGATCAACTGATGGACAGACAGACGAGTAATGCCTCATAAGAAGATAAATGAAGAAGTCTATTTGCTTAATTTCACATCTTACTCTCCTTCACCTTTCTTATCTCTGATTTAATCTATACGTAGCTTACAGACAGACAGAGCTTTGTTATAGAGCTGCATGAACATACCTAAAATGACATTTAAAACAAAACTAACAGCGAAGTGTGACAAGAAGACAAAAGCGAAAGCCAGCCTCTGGAAAAACACCCTACAGAAACTGATCAATTTTAAGTGGGGAGTAACAGCACAAATTAAAAGGTACTGTCTTGGCCAAGTTTTATTCACCTGAAAAGTATGCTTGTTCTGCTTGGAAGAAATCAACGCTAAACTCAGCATCGTACAACACCTGCCTCGTTATCACTAGTTTTCTGAAACTTATAAACCTCAACAATCTGCACCTCGCCACTGGCATTGACCCTTGCAGATATGCGATGGAAGTTGCTAGTCGAGTAAAGATCACAAAAGCTATAGGTGATGAACGCCATCTCTTTCTTGAACCTTGACTAGCAGTCCAATTAAAACTTTCTCAGCCATGTCAAACCCTTAACAGCATTTCAGAAAAAGACTAGACTATAGCTGTGTACCAGACGGCTAAAGAATGCCACCCTCTTACCGATATAGGAATTTGCCTTTCTGAGACCCTAGCTTTCGGTTCAAAAGCTTCCTGGCTCCAATGGAAACCATTCAATCGCCCTAGAACAGAAATATGAAGATCAAAAGTTGCAATGACCAGATGGAGCTAACAAACTGACCCAACTATTTGCGAATGTGGAAGAAGAGAGCAATAAGATGCAACACTGCCTTATCTGTCTGTGGCTATAAGTCGAAGATTGAGTTGCCTCTCCAGATGCAGGCGTGGGCGAGTGCCAAGGAATCTTAATTTTCCCAGTTACCAGGGTCCCCTTCTCGGCATCGCAAAGTCAAACGGAAAGAAAAGACAATGTGATCTGAGCTAGCATAGCAGCAAGAGTTGCCAGAAAGTTGTTGCAGTGCTTCACCATCGATTTACTGGGACTCGGAACTAGATTTTTGTCAGGGTTTACTCCCTTAGCCATTTTCTTTCCCAAGACATCCACAAGGAAGTGAAGCAGTATAGAATAATGATGCAAAGAACTGCGCAAGAAGTGGAAAATTGTTGTGAGATCACATGCTTTGAAGAAGAATAAACTAATTTTTCTATTGTCTTATTCGCATATTCTATTTGTCCGATTCTACTACGTTTCAAATGCATGTTTAATACATCTTATGTGTATATTCATACATTTATAACATGCCATAACATAAAGATAGAAAACTATTTTCTTATGAAATACAAATTGTATTTTACATGTCAATACAAAAACGAGCTTAGATAATTTTACAAGATAAAGTTTTTTTTGGGTATTTTAAAAAAGCTCATTACGTAATATGATACATCTTGCTAATATAGTCTTGCGAACTATCATCAAAATATTAAAAAGAAATATATTGGAAATTCCAGAAATAATCGAAATAATTACGTTCTAAGCTCGATACATCGGCTCGCAACTGTAAATTACATGAAAGCTACCCAACATTTTGTTGAATACCAGTCCCCTTCCTTCTAAACTCTATTTCCTTTCTATAATATTGCTACCACTATTATTATTATTATTATTATTATTATTATTATTATGACGATGGTGATGATGATGATGATTATTAAAATACTAATAAATAAGTAAATAAAGACATTGAAATCCTAGATAAGTGGAAAAAAAGAAACAACTATAAACTATAAATTTTTGTTCCTTGCCTCCTACCAAAAAACGTCACGGGGAATTTTACGATAAAAATGTACTAAAAACTGTAATAATTTGTATAACTGATATTTTAAAATGGTATTAATTTACTTAAATTGCGGAATCTGTCATAGCTTGGGATTAACTAATAAGAAAAAGAAAAAGTATTAATTCATTTAATTTTGCATCTTTCTCAGTTCACCCTTTCACTATTTCTGTCTGTTTTTCTCCCTTTTACACACACACACACACACACACACACACACACACACACACACACACACACACACACATATATATATATATATATATATATATATATATATGGCTTATTTCAAAAAAAGTTAATTCATTCCCAGCGGATTATTGCGAAAAGACATAAAACGAACGGAAAAACACATGAAGTCTGCCCTGGTGACTAGAAAAAGGCATGAAACGTTTATCGTATATATATACATATATATACATATATATATATATATATATATATATATATATATATATATATGTGTGTGTGTGTGTGTGTGTGTGTGTGTATATATATATATACATATATATATATTGAGTAAAACGATTCATAATTGTGAATTAAAAGTCAGTTTGTGAATTGATTACAATGGCTCTGTTTCTTTTAAAAGTATTAATACATTTGTTTTTACAAAGGAGTCACCTCTTATCAAGGTCCGGAGGCCATTCGAGGATAAGGGTTAATAAGCGTACAGTGGTCAATGGGACAATGTCGTAATAATTTTTAGTAGTGGAAATTTGGTAAATTGGGTTACTTAAAGGGAATGGCTCATCAAGAACTTGTTTACGTTAGACTTGAAGACGACCATATTATAGTCAGCTGGGAAGCAGGCCAAAGAAAAAGAGTTCCACGGATGTGCAGTACTAAGAAATAAACTTTGGATTTAGCACAGATAAAGGGTGTGGGGGAATTATTGATAGTGTTTTCAGCTAGAAGAGTGTTTCTCGTGAAAGTTTGGTGAGGCTGGACCATAAATTTGAGCTCAGACGATCACTTGCCATGAAAATAACGATAAAGCAGAGGCAGGCTCGCAACGTCTCTTCTGTGAGAAAGAGGGTGCAGGGAAGAGAAATGAGTATCCCTCACTCGGCTACGAAGTCTGTTTTGAACTTTGTCAAGGCAGGATAAGATCTTTCTAGCAGCTCCTGCTCAGATGTGGCAACAATGCTCCATCTTTGGACTACCTGGCTCTTATATAGGTAGAGAATTGCACCAGCAGTGAGATATCTACTGGATCAATAGAAGGATATAACCATTTTCTCAACGTCCTTGGCAACAGATTTGATGTACGTGTTCAATTTCAGATCAGGAGTAACGGTCAAGCTCAGGAGCTTGTCAAAACATGGAGCCCCCTCAAGATGAGAGCCATTCATTTCAATTGATGCCAGATGTGAATTATAGCGTAAGTAAAGACAGAAGTTTGGTTTTAGATGCATTAAAAGTAACCAGCCACTTCTTTCCTCATTGTACTACATGCTCAAGGTCAGAGGAGAGAGAACATGGTCGTTTTGATGTACTGCCATAGATGGTAGTATCGTCAGCATAAATATCTACGAATGATTTCTTCCCATTAACCACTACTCTTATGAACCTTTCAGACAGAAATGATTTAATAATCAGCCATCTTTTATGTAGGTGCATATTCCATGCTCATGGCGATCTTGGGGTCAGATTTGAAAGTTAAGTTAGAGTATCCTTTAACTACGAACTAAGGAAATAGTTGATCCAATGCCAGTTTCGCTTAGGAATAATAGGTCTGGTTTAGTCTCCTGTAATTGGGTTTCAGCCTCTGGAAGGTTGGAACGTAGACCCCTGAGGTTGGAGCAGGAGACATGGTAGTGGGGGGGGGTCTACGTTAGATATTGGAGATCCGGGTTTAATCGTGTATTTTTTCTAGAAACTTTTCATTATGGTGTTTTGGGATTTGTGGAATAGGTCGACAGACTTGCTTAGAGTAAGACAGAGAGGGAAAGTAAGAGAGAAAAAGAAATGAAGAAATTAAATAATTTTTTGTAGCACATGATAAGGTAAAGCCGTAACAATTACTCCTTAATATGACACCGAGATCCCCACCAGAAGCTACTGTATGGTTCAGAATCCATTCACCAAATGGCAATATAGTAGCCCCAGTACTCTGCACCTGCTGATAGGACAGCCTTATTAGTGGTTTATCCAAGGTTCGGATCCCTGACTATCAGGTAGATAACGTCAGCCCAGATAAAACGTTTGCTTCTAGCACCCTTACTAGTGACATGTCTACAAGGATAGACACAGAAACAGAACATTTCCGACAGCTGTAGCGACTTTTCAAGCAAAAGACTGCCAATCTAGAATACCGCTTTTTCTTCTTCCTCTGTCGGAAAAATCACTCATTAAAATGAGGGCTAAGAGACAAATTAAGAGAAGCAAGAGTACCGGGAGCTGCCGATAACGCATCCACAATGCATTGTCTACTCTCCATTAAAAAAGTATTAAGTGTTGTACTTAAAAGTCTAACTTACGTGTTTAAGGGAAAGTATAGAAATAGATTACCCTCTCACGAACTAAAAATAAATAGAATTATCGTAACTATTTCTGCTGTAAATAAAATCACATTCTTAGATATCAGGACATCTGTGGACGAGAAAATCTATTTTTAATTAAATAAAACAAATCAAACCTAAATATAAAACTGAAATAAATACGTAATATTAACAGTTGCAGTAAAAACAAACATTAAATAAATACGTAATTTGCAGTAAAAACAAACATTAAATAGTACAACACACTTATCTGCCCAAGTCTTCCGTCTTCTCTGTAAATTATTAAAGACGCATCACTTTAAATAAGTTCAGCGTTTTAAACATTTAAAAATATTAACCGTCAGAACGTGATTCTTGTTCCAAGAGTTTTATTAGTAACGCATAAGGAATCTGAGAATCAGGGAACGGGGGGGGGGTAAAGAAGATAGAATTATCGCATATTTATGCAATATTTAAAATCAACTTGCCAGATACCAGGACATCTGTGGACAAGAAAATCTATTATTAATTAAAACAAATCATATAAACTAAAAACTGAAATAAATACGTAATATTAACATTTGCAATTAAAACAAACATTAAATAGTACAACACACTTTAACTCTGCTCTTTAAACTCCATGGTCTAATCCCCCCTCTCTCTCTTTCTCTCTCTCTCTCTCTCTGTCTCGCTCTCTCTCTAATATATATATATATATATATATATATATATATATATATATATATATATATATATATATATATATATATATATATACTAAGAGACCGCCTAGCGTAGCCCTGTCATAAAATACGCATAAATATTATATTTTACTTCATGTAGATTTCGTATTTATTATTGTAGAGCCTGTTCACTATTGATTATTATCCAATCTATAGTAATAATTTTAAAAATTATAATGCATATGATTTTGGCACAATCCTTTAGAATTAAAGCCAGAACGTTTAGCGCTCCAGCCTAAATTATTATTTACATCTCTAGCGTCATTGCCGTCCGAGTTATAAACTGAAGAATGCGAAAAGATTAAAATTAAGAGACTATGAGCTACGGATGTTTAATCTTGATTATGCGCAAAAATAAAAGCAAAGTAATGCTTTATTCAACTGGGCCTCTCGAAGTCAACTGTTTTGTTTTCAATTTTGATATCTTAGCAGCAAGTTTTGTCAGCTAAAAACCAAATCAAACCAAATGAAAATGTACTACAGGTCCACATACCCTATATATCAGATTTCAATTTTGTAGCTAATATATTCAAGGAGGAGTTTTGTAAAGACTTTTTGCACACACACACACACACACACACACACACACATATATATAATATATATATATTATATATATATGTTTGTGTGTATATATATAGATATGTGTGTGTATGTGTATATATATATATATATTTATATATTATATAGTGATAGATATAGATAAAACATTTCCGTGAGTTAGAATGTTTTCATTCTAAATTCTACGTAATTGTACTGAATGTAGAAACTATACGTAAATAGAAATCAGCTTAATAGCGAAATGAAGCAAATCATCTAATAAGAAACCATGGAAAATAAATGTCATTGATTAACGCCCGTTTTTCAAATTTAATTAACATTCGTGTAGTCGCTCGCATATCGATTACTGAATATATTAAGAAGTTCGTTTGAATAATTTTTAAATAGATAAAATTAGGTTTTTAATATCAATGTCAGAACGAGAAAAACTATATATATATATATATATATATATATATATATATATATAGTCATCCGCATACAGTACTTTTTCGCTGTTTCACAGCTCATCAGTGCGGTTAGACAAGCAACTGCTTCAAAGTCTTCGAGGATTTTCTACTTTTGGATTTTTGGATTTGGGACTAGAAATTTTTCATATATATTTATGTATGAAAAATTTCTAGTCCCAAATCCTTCGTGGGATCTTCTTTGCTAGCCAATAATGCTCTTGCAACCACTATATTAGTCTTTAAATTATTGTAAGGATCATTAGTTGTTTATGATGAAAAATGTTTCGGAATAAAAAATTTCATTTTATGGCTCTTCGGCAGTGTTAAACAAACATTTCATATCTTTAAAAAACAAAAATAAAAGAACATTCCAGATATCGGATCTAGTTTTTTGCTACAGATTATTTTTTATTCTTACCTATTGATGTTATTTAAATGTTCTTCGTATATGTGTATGTTTAGAAAACTCAAGATATAATTGAATAACTTCATTGTCGAGGAAACAGCCGTAAAAGATAAATCTGTTTGCGGGAAAATAAGAAAGTGTAGTTCAAATCAGTTTAGTTTCTCTCTCGTTCTCGCTCTCTCTTTACACACACACACACACTGTCGCAAATTACGTATTTATTTAAGGTGTGTGTGTGTGTGCGTGCGTGTGTGTGTGTGTGTGTGTGCGTATACAGACTGTGATACTTGGCATAAAATTAATGAAACAGCAAGAGGTGCTGAGCAGCCTGATGTTATCGCCAATGGACGCCTTTACATTTCCCAGCACGACTCTGCTGTTGCATACAAGATCAAGACGACCCAGCCGTATGTGCTTATAATCTTCTTACTCACTGACCACCCTCGTGATCGAAGTGAAGGCTAACAAGCTCGCCGTCAACACGGTAGACTTTCTAAAGACTGCCAACTATAAACAAGAACATGGTCGCAGAGCATATGATTTATTTAGTGCCGCCTTGAGACGATCGTATTCGCCGGGAGCAGTTACATTAAAAAATAATATAGTATATAACTAACTCGGCTAGGGAATTTTATCCTTGGTCCCCAATATCAACAGAAGTTAGATCATACTTGTAATGACTTGGTCCATGCTGATTGTTGTCTAATGTATATTCTGCGTAGTTCTATGAGGTCCACCCTCTCAGGATTTGTCTTCTCTGTTTGAGAAGGGGCTAGTTTATTGCTAAACGCTATTAGGCGCCCTGCCGAAAATGCCGGCGGGTCTGCACAGGCATCTTTTTTCAGAGTCAGAGGGCTTTTTCTCTTGAGCATTGACGTTTTCAATCCCACTTTCCGATCCTGGTGTCACACATTTTGCAGTGGGAGAGAACGATATACGATATCCTATAACGTCAACTGTTGCTATATAAACCCTATAACGTCAACTGTTGCTATATAAACCCTATAACGTCAACTGTTGCTATATAAACCCTATAACGTCAACTGTTGCTATATAAACAGTTAAAGTCACTGCATACGCAACTTAAGTTTTTTGATTGCCTATTTTGTTTTCTATTTGTCAAATTCCGGATTTTGTTGCATCACCTACACACACGCCCCCCCTATATATATATATATATATATATATATATATATATATATATATATATATATATATTAACATTTCAGCCCGGCGTTGCCCGGGTGTTTGGAGGTGTATGTTGAGCAAAAAAACAAAAAGCGGTCAATTTTTTAAAAATTGACTCCAATTATGACCCCTTAACATTTATTGTTTTGGGCTCAAATCAAGTTATTAAGTTAGATCCATGTCCATGGAACCTATATCTAAAATTTCAAGTGTTTAGACCCAAAATTAGCGGAGAAGTTTTGTAGTGTTCTCAAAGGACAAATCGTTGAACTTTGACCTCTTTACAGCCAAATTCCTGGCCGACAACCGATCACAAAGATTTTCCCAAATCTCAGTACCCTGTACATCAAGTTTTGAGTTTGTAGACTAAAAATTAACAGAGTTATTGCGTAGGGAAACGTACACATACACAGACACGTTCACTTTTATAAGCTTTATATATATAGATATATACAGGAGATAAAAATTTATAATCTTGTATATATATATATATATATATATATATATATATATATATATATATATATATATGAGATAAAAATTTATAAGCTTGTATATATATATACAGGAGATAAAAATTTATGATTTAATCATTTCTATATGTTCAAAGAATTCAACATAAACAAAAGATGTGTGTACGATTGTTTCTCGGGAGATGCTGTTTTTATTGATATTGAATCTTATCATTCGCATAGGAAATTGGCATCAAGTTAAAGTTAAATTATAGCATCATGACCAATGTGAAGGCATTAGATAGTAATAAATCAAAACCAGAGGGAAAGATACACTAAATTAATTTTAAAATCTATTAAAAAATTTTGCATATCAAATATCAAACATATCCTACATAAAATGGGTAAAAAGTAATTGTTTATATTAGAGGTAAATAAAAAAAAATGTGCATTGCAATATAATTTTAATAATTACTAATTTTTGTTTTGTGGTGGCAGCGTTAAAAAATGAGAACCAATTTAGAAATAGATCATGGAAAAATAATTAACTAAAATGAAAATAGTTCTTGGTCCCCCGACAAAAAGAGGGTGGACCTGTAAATTCACCCTTGTCTGTTCGCCCGTTCCGTCTGTCTGCACTTTTCTCAATAACTACGCCTTGGAATGTTTTGACATTTTGCACAAACATTAAACATAGTATAAGTAAAAAAGTAACAGAACGGATGTTTCGGGCAAAACTCCGGTTGACCCCGACCCAGGAGCGCCTTTCGGGTTAAAATGGCTGAAATTGACACTTTTGTGCTAATTAAAAAAGAAATGATGCCTTCGGTTTTTATAAAACTTTCTGAAAAATTGTAATTAACATATTTCTATTTAATTTTGTTTGTCTATACTTCGCGATAACTCTTGGGTGCGCCCCAGGAGCTATTTTAGGGCTAATAAAAACACCCCATTTTTGCGACTATTTTACCATATTGTTCCAAATTTTCTGTGTATGTCTATTTAGCAGTTTTGCATGGTGCTGAACTCAAATTTAAATATGTTAAGGCTTTGGGGACTTTTGGGGGCTAAATGAGGGTGCAAATGATGAACTTAGTCATTTTTATTCACCGTTCTCTGTGCATTTACGGAGGATCATGCATACTTCACTGGTTACTTATAGAATTATTTTAAGAATAAATAATTATTTTAAGAATAAATAATTTATCAACTTTTTTAAACATCATATAGTGTTTTTCCTTATGTATCACAATTGTTTATTAACCATTTGGACAAATTTAAACATTATATTATTTAAAAATATACCAAAAATAGCTACTCTTCAGACACCAAATACTCTTCAGACACTAAATCGCGCTTATGCCTAATAATATATATGCACATATGTATGCCAGCAAAGTGCCGAAACAATTGTACACTTATGTAATAAATACACTGAACTATTGGGGAAATGAACATAAAATAAGTGTCTAGTTCCAGTGAAACGGTATATTATAAAAGTATTTATAGCTGTAGTGCTGCACTATCAAAATTATTAAAATGGAATTTGTGTTAATAATATTGAATACTAAATTTGAACATTTTATTCCAATAGTATAAACCTAATCCTTATTTTTATTGCGGACTATTATCCTCATTTTAATTTTAGTTGTTTCACGGCGTTTCGACCAACTATTCCTCTGGCCTTCATCAGGTGGTAACCGCGACGGATATGAACTCTGAATCTCCTGACTGCGTTCACTGCAATTACTGCCTTCTGTAGTTGTTGTCGTCTCACCACGTTTTGGCCAAGTAAGCCTCTGGCCGGCTTTGGGTAGGATTGAAACCGCTATCTTCAGACAATTCTCACCTGGAACCGTAGAGATTCAACGTTTCTATCAACTGCGCCACGAGCCCTGAAGGACGATCAAGGTTGAATTTTTCATAAATAAACAACTACAAAAAGATGAGGATAATGGTCTGCAATAAATAAAATAATAAAACTCATCTCAATAATGAATTCCAATTGAATAATATATATACCATTCGGTACGGACCCGACCATGGAAGATCAGATATAAATGTGGGTTTATAAGACCAAAAAATTCAACCTTGATCGCCTTTCGGGGCATGTGGCACAGTGGATAGAGACGCTGAATCTCTATGGTTCCAGGATTTATATTTCCGTTGTTTAAAAAAAAAAAGATGAGGATAATGGTCTGCAATAAATAAATTAATAAATACTCATCTCAATAATGAATTCCAATTATATAATATATATACTATTTGGTACGGACCCGATCGTGGAAGATCAGATCATAAATAAACATTTATGAGACCATTTTTTAGGGAAATCAATTTTATTTTTAACCTCTTTGTGTTTTGCAAAAATATGACTTGATTATTAAATACTCCTTTGTTAAACACAAATGGCTTACGCGAATATATCATGTGACACTCGTTGATGAGTTAGGAGTAACAATTCTATTCAAAAAGGCATTTAAAGACATTGTTGCGATAATTGCAATTGCTTTGTGTGTTCAGCATCCGCTTAGAGCATCTTTAGTTATTTTGGCTGTGATAATTGATATAGTCGAGGAATTTGCTTTTCTAGTTAAACGCGTTCACACGCCACACACAACACGCACACACATGTGCGCACGCATATAGACGCACGCAAGACAACATCACGTAAATCAAAATCCACACACACATGTGTATGACTCTCCAAATGTCCGTCTCCCATAAAAACAAGAACATCCTGTAGAGATGTACAACATCTGATTGGTGAACCACTTGTTTAAACTATATTTTCCATTTGTGGAGGAAATATATTTTACGCTTTCTCAGAGAAAATAGTTCTTTTTATTCTTTTCTTTATACTTTTCTTTTCTTTCATTCCATCTTTTTTTCTCTTTCTTTTCATCGCTTTTTACTTTCGTCGTTACTTTCTTCTTTCGTTTACTTTCTTTCTCTCTACATTTTTCTTAGTAACCGTTGTTTATTGCGTTTTTTCTGTCTTCTTTTTCTCTCTCGTTTGGAGTTTTAGTCATTTTTGGCCTCCGTTTAATCCATGAAATGCAATCAGTAGTGAAGCGCTAATTTCGGAGCTTTGTGAACTGTGGAGTTACGCCTTAATTTTTTTTATTTTTTTATTTTTTATTTTTTATTCAATTTTCACCCCAAACAAGGCACAGTGCCACTTTGAAGCAGGGGGCTACTATTAGGGAATTAATTAGCGGGGTCGTTATGAAGGGAGAAGAGTAGAAAGATGTCTGTTAACATTACACTTGAACTTCTGCATATCATTGTAGTTGGGAAAGCAGAATCCCGGAAGGGAGTTCCAAAGACCCGCAGTTCTGGGGAAGAAACTATTGGAGTAAAAGGCTTTCTTGCACCTAGGGATCTCCACTGTAAAGGGATGAGACTTAGTAGCTTGTCGGATTTGTCGGGGGTAGTTACGTCGGGGAGGTACAAGTGTTTGCAGTTCGTCAGAGCATTCACCATTAAAGTATTTGTAGAACAGGCAGAGGGATGCAACATCTCGTCGATGGGACAGAGGTTGAAGCCTAGATGACAGTTCAGGACCTATCAGGTTGGCGACTCTTTTTTGAACCCTGTCCAGGAGCGAGAGACAAGCAGCAGATGCATCAGCCCAGATGTGACAACAGTACTCCATACATGGGCGAATGGTTGCCTTATAGAGGTATAGGATACTGGCAGGCGTAAGTAGTTTTCTAGCACGGTAGGGGGAGCCAACCTTCCTTGCAGCAGCCTTGGCAATGCTCTCAATGTATCTATTCCAGTTCATATTCCCTGTAAACGTTAGGCCGAGGAGTTTAAAAGAAGTACTTTCAGGCATTACGATTAGACTTACATCCACTCTCGTCGTACTTGCTATGACTCCATCTATGGATATGAAAAACGCTCTTTAACATGATATATAAAGTAAAAGTATTATAATGAAAACTTATGTGAAAATACATTATTTGAAATCAAAATTAAAAATTCCGCAAGAAGATTCTTCTCAACCTAATAGATAGACATTGATCAGAAACTTTGGAGCATTTTTTCAAGATTCCTGACAACATTGTGGGCATGCTGAAGCATATCTGTAGAAAAAAAAATGCATATTTGCGAACGAAAATTCGAGTTAAAATTACTTTGCAAAATTCTACTTTCAAGATTAATGTTTGGCTTAGTCTTCCGTTTAATGCAGTCGTTCTTAATACTGTAGGAGCACATGAACAAACATAAACATTATGGATTTCATTGAAATAATATTTTCTTTCTATATAACTACACTATATAACACTTAAAACAGTTAAAACGGCTATTTCCACCTTCACTGAAATAATGCATATATATATATATATATATATATATATATATATATATATATATATATATATATATATATATATAAATGTAAATTTTGTTCGTTAAAAATGAATAAAACAATATTTCTACGTTACCAATTTATTTGAAATTTTCAGACAACCCATCTTTAGAGTCGAGGCATGTTTTTATGTTATTAAAATAAATTTACCTCGCGAATTATTAAAATATTAAATAAAATAAATATATTTTTTTAACCGTTAGTGCGAATCTGTTCTGTTGATAAAACTGAACTTCCGGTTCGATTCATTTCACAGCCACGAATTGACGAAAGATTTCATTTTCTCGATAAGTAAAAAAACAAAAACAAAAAAAAACAACATAATTCATTTGTTTATCTTCCAAATTTTTTAGTTTACACATTTTTTCTTTATTATATAAGGCAAAAAAAAAGTTTGTCGCTTGCTTTTTGAGTTTTTTTTTTGTTTTTCGATATAAGATTGGTTGGTAAAATACAGTTTTTTTTTTTGTCCGCGCTATTTTTTAAATCGTATTTCCAGGTTTAATCACAGTTTTATTATATGTTTTTTTATTCAATTGTAAGGTCAAAATACACCCTCCCCTCCCCATGTTAAGAATGGCTTTTTAAATAATAACGTTATTATAATATAATAATAGAATAATAACGTTATTTAGAAAGCCATTCTTAACATGGGGAGGACGTTTTGTTACTATTCTATACTTTCACCTAACAATTTAATAAACAAAAGATAGTACTTATGCAGAGAAGGTACCGTGCTGAAATAACGCTATTAAGAAAGCCATTCTTAACATGGGAAAGGGAAAGTGTTCTGTAACTATTTTATATTTTCACCTAACAATTTAATAAACAAAAGATAGTACTTATGCAGAGAAGGTACCGTGCTGAAATAATACCGTTATTTAGAAAGCTATTCTTAACATGGGGAGGGAGTTGTGCATCTATTCTAAAATATGAATGCTTTTTCTTTATTAAAGAAATTGGGTACTCGTGCACTTATTGATCCGTGCTGAAATAATAACGTTATTATTTAAAAAGCCATTATTAATATGGGGAGAAGAGGGTGTTTTATAACTATTCTGGACTTTCACCTAACAATTTAATAAACAAAAATTAAACTTAAGCAGACAAGGAACAGTACAGAAGCATTAACATTATTTAGAATACAATTGAATAATAATAAAAAAAAAAACTTTAATTAAACTTGGAAATACGATTTAAAAAATAGTACGGATCGGTAAGTGCATTAGCACCATAAATTGGTCTAATTCTTAATTTCTTATGTTATTGGAAAAAAAAGAAAGAAAAAAGGTAAATATGAGGAATTACTCCACCCTCGAAAATTCCTTTAAAATTACCACTCCTTTAGGTTTTCGGGGTCGCTGAAAACGAAAATAACCTTTATAATTAAGGCAAACGAGTAGTTTCCAAGATATGAAGAAATGTTAGTTTAAAAAAGTGAAGGATCACTTTTCCATAATAATTTAACGTAAAATGATCACCCACTTTGTGGCCACGATATTTGGGGTGGGGGCTTTCTTTCTACTCTTGGAAAATCCTTTAAAATTACCTGCTTAAATTGGTTGGAGGGTTGGCGGGTCGGCCGCCAAAACACCCCCCCACACACAGAAAAATGCCCCTCTCTCAGGTGGCCAGAAAGTGGGTGCTCATTCTAAGTTAAATTTAAATTGAAAAGTGATCACCCACTTTTCGAAAAAGTAATTTCTTCATATCATGAAAACTTTCTTTTTTCGACGGAAACGGTTTGCAGATTCGTTTTTAGTACACTGAAATCTACAATAAAATATTTCGTTATATACGAACATGAGATGGGCCTTAAAGTAAAATAATAGCGGATTTTTGGGTCAGATTTGCCATTTAGTTGTATAATATCCTCAATCCAGGTAATCACTAAAAGGGACTCTTAAAAGTCGTTACCTGTATCGATCAAAATTTAAAACCACTGATTATATGTCAGCCTACATCACAGTAACATATATTGAGTGAGTTCCTAACAGTATTTTGTATAGTTTTTTAGTTTAAACTCATGTTCCCAAAATTTCCCCAAACTTAACGTGTTCGATACAGTCTGCCGCCATTTGTATTTTTCAAATATACCGATAAATACTGCATGTTTTTGAACTGATTAAACATTATACATTACATAAAAACACTACAATCTTATCCAGTTAGGTAGAACATTTACTTTTCTTGCCTTTGATAACATTTACTTGTTATATATTCATTTTTTGACAACTTCTTTGTATCTGTTAATACAAACCCTTTTCATTTAATGTAACGTTTAGTCAGCTCGAAAAACAGTGTTTATCGGTGTATTTGAAAGATACAAATGGTGGCGGACACTGTTGATTATGTTAAGTTTGAGAAAGTGAGTTAAAACTAAAAAAACTATACAAAATACTGTCACAAACCCACCGATTATGTCAGCCTATGTCATGGCAACATATTCGGTGGGTTTTTGACACTGTATTGTATAGTTTTTAGTTTTCAACTTCATTTCCCAAACTTAACGTATTCAACAGTTTGCAACGATTTCTGTTTTTCCAGCCGATTAAACATTTTACCTTACATAAAAACACTAAACAATTATCCAGTTAGGTAGACATGTAACTTATCTTACCTTTGCTTTCATTTGTTTTTGGACAACTTTTTCGAATCTGTGTATAGTACCCCCCCATCACTCAAATATTAATTACTAACTCACATTTTTGTATACAAAAAAAAACAAAAACATTTAGCGTTTCAACGTTAGTTTTATCCACTGATTGTTGGTCGAGCCCAAGCAATGATTGACGGTAATCCTGAGGATCAGGATCCAATTCTGCAAGAGTACCATTTTCTTCATTTTTTTCTTTTTTTTAGAGTGGATTGCTGTACTAAGAATATAAGAAACATGCATTTTCTCTTTTTATTAGAATTGTCCATTACACCAAATTTAGCCACAGCAACGCGTGGCAGGGTACAACTAGTATATATATATATATATATATATATATATATATATATATATATATATATATATATATATATATGAAGCTGAACGTCTGTTTGTGTGTCTGGTCACGAATAGGCTCCTATATGGTTGACTATTATAGAAAACTGATCCCACATAATGATAGAAGATGTATCGAGACACAGGAATGGGTATGTTTGATCTGGCATAATGATGATTCATCAAAATTGTGGGGTCTGCGTACGTGCCTGGTCCACAAAGTATGGAAATAAAAATAATTAAAAATTAGAAAAAAAAACGTTTCCAAGTGTTTTTGATATAGATGTACATAATAATACTTTGATAAGTATGTTTTAACTTAAATAGGGATGGTATAATACAATTGTGGGGTCTGCGTTCGCGCTTGGCCTCCATAGAATGGAAATAGGCACAATCTTTAATAAAGACTTTTAATATCTATCTGCGTAAGTATACTTTGATAATTATGTTTCTGTTTGAAGAAATATGGTATAATAAAATTATGGGGTGTTCGTTCGCGCCTTACCTCCATAGAATGGAAATATGTCACAAAGTTTAACAAGGTTTTTTAATATAGATCCACAGAATATTGTGGTAAGTGTTTCAGTGTGAACAGGTATGGTATAATAAATTATGGGGTTTATCTATTTTTACTTTCATCATATTTTGCTTTGCTTTTGATACCCCCAAATTCGAAGCTATCTCTTTACAACCTTTCCTTTTCATAACTTATCATACTTTCATAAATCAGAGTCCATTTTCTGTAGGCCGTTTTTGAACCCAGTCAACGACGGGTACTTTTGATAGTGTATATATATATATATATATATATATATATATATATATATATATATATATATATATATATTTGTTTACCGTTTTTGGGAAATAATTCTGACAAAGTGCTCGATTACAAAGGAAAACCTTGTTTTCGAAATAAGAGCTTAATATTTATTTATTTAAATGTACAGAAGGTCAGAAAAACATTGCTACCGTCGGTTTCAAGCCTAACATAAGGGCGACCAGTTAATGGTAAATCGTAAATAATGTTAGGCTCTCGTCAGCCATGTTGTACATTTAAATAAATAAATAAATATAAATATATATATATATATATATATTTAATTTCAATGGAAATAAATCACGACATAAGTTACATAAGTTACATAAAGTGAACTACGCTATACGATACCTAAAACGCAACAGTATGGAATTGCCAGCGGCTAAGTGGTTAACAAGTTATCTGGGGTTTTCTTTTGTACAGCTTATGAAATGTCTTAAAAATCTTATTAAAATTATTTCCTAAGTATTGCTTTTGTTCATCTCTATATCTACAAAAGTAAAAAATGTATGCGTGTGAGGACAATTTTCAACGTATATACTCAACGAATTTTTGATCTGCAGACTTAAAATTTAGTATATAGGGTATTCAAACATGTAGAAATTTTTTTTAATATGTTTACAGATTAAAAAGTAAAAAAAAAAGATTAAAAAGCTACTAAGAGGTGAAGACTGAAAAATTGGTACGTGGGGGTCATTGGATTTTTATCTTTTAGTAAACTGTTTCACGAAGGCATATGCGTGAATCGTTCACGTGACAGATTCCGTATGTTAAGAGTAAGTAGGTTTGAAAACACTTTTTAAATATCGTGGCAAGCTGGCCTAATAGTTATTGTACTTGACGCACTGTCTTTAGGGTTTGGTTTCGATCTGAGCTGGAGTATTTTTTTTACTTACAAGAAGTGAACTGTTTAGAAAAAAACAAACAAAAACAAAACAAAACATAATACATCGCATGCAGATGTCTCATTTTTTCCCGATTTTTTTTTTTTACTTCATTTTTTTTAAAAAGAATTTAACGTTACGTCTTATACCGGGCAACACCGGTACACCTTCTAATGTACTATAAAGTTTTATTACAAGGAGCTTTCTAGTTCATGTTATATATTATCTTCTAATTTTCTCTTATAAATGTTTTGGTTATTGCTGTCCGCTTATAGAACTCCATGATTTATTTATGTATTTGTTAAGAGCTATTGCTGCTGCTGCTGCTATTATTATTATTATTATTATTATTATTATTATTATTATGGTGATGATGATGATGATGTTGTTGTTGTTGTTGTAGTAGTAGTAGTAGTAGTAGTAGTAGTAGTAGTCTTAACCTTTGGATGTTTTTAGTTGGATTTTCTTTCTTAAACATCAGGTCAATTCCTTTGACTTTAGACATTCAAGCTGTATTAATACTATCGCCGTTCCCAACGGGCAAGCCTTTTGCAAAATTGTAAAAGAAATTGACCTGCCCATCTGATTAAGCCATTTATGATGGCCTTTTTGTCATGTTCCCAAGCTTTTCAATTACAATGGGAATCACTTTGACTGTCATACAGTTCGAGATGTTGATACATTATTATTGTTTCATAACATTCTTAACTTTATGATTTTTTTCGTTTTTTAATTTATTTTATTTTATTTTTTTATTTTGTATCTTTATTTTTATTATTATTTATTATTATTATTATGTTTTTAATTATTATGTTTATAATTATAATAACAATAATATAAACAATAATTAAAATAATAATAATAATAATAATAATAATAATAATAATAATAATAATAATAATAATGGGCATACAGACGGACAAACCCATCCAAGCAAGAAGACCAGATGTTGTAATAATTAACAAGAAAGAAAAATCCTGTTAAATCGTAGACTTTGCTGTCCCAGCTGACCACAGGGTGAGTATAAAAGAAAAGGAGAAACGAAGCAAATACTCAGAACTAGTCAGAGAGTTAAAAGGGACTTGGATGATGAAGAAAATCAAAATAGTACCGATAATAGTAGGAGCACTAGGAACAATTCCGAAAAACTTCGAAAAAAGAATGGCAGAAATTGGAATCAAAGAAATAGCTGCAAAAATACAACGCCTAACGATAATGAAAACGACTGAAATATTAAGAAAAACCTTTGAATGGAGAGAATAACACAAGACAATATAACGAAGAAGCGTTACAGAGAATGAAGAACACCGAAGCTGCAGATCTACAAGTTCTACACCCCTATCATGCATCCCTCCATTGTTTCATCACCGTTCCCCCCAATAGAAAAGTGATACCAAAGAGCCAAGAAGGGCCAAGGAGGATGGAAAGACCGAGGAGGGAGCACTGGCCAGAGCTTCGCTGGACAAGCGCAAAGAGAACTGGGATCTTGGGGAGGTTTATTGCCACTCAAATGCCAGTATAAACCAATGGCCACTGCCAGCGAGAAATCAATGGTAAGCGGCTGTTGCGATGATGCAAATTCATTTGCAAATACTATCGAAGGAGGTCAAGAGAGCTGGACGTCTGGGGAGACTTGTTGTCACTCAGCTTCCAGAGAACATCACAGGTCTCCAATCAGATCGTTTGTTGACTTGTGTGAAAGCTCCACGTGAGCCAATAATAATCCGTATTGATTCAATAACTCCTAACAGACATCGCGTAGGTGACCCTTTTTGTTCTGCGTGAGCAATCGTGGAAAGCACCTAGCAAACACTTTACTGTATCAACATTGTTTTCAGTGCACTGACACCCACATTTAATTCTACACGCATTTCATTCACCGTTATCCGCCTATCAGGGCGGATTAGTTGGTCGAGATGCAAAGTGTTTTCTGGAGTGATGGCTGTATATGGGCGTCCGTCACTCACATCTAAGTCGCCATCTGAAATGACGAACCCATTTCCTAACTGTGCTAACATCAACTGCATCGGCGTCGTAAACTTCAACAGGCGACGGTGAATGTTGGTCGATTTAAATTTTTCTGCATGGGGGAATTCAATGACACATCTTTGCTTCTGACGCACGTCCATTAATGGTTTCAGAAATATCTTCAAAGTTATGAAACTTTTAGTTCATGAATGCATAAGTTCAGTCATCATAACAATGCAATTTCCAATCCCCTCTGGTCTATTTGAGCGGAATAAAGAATAGGAGGCATTACTTTTGGAACGATCCTCGTGTTGACTTTCTACTGGAAAATCCGATACACCAAGTCTATCATCTCATCCGTGGAACATGTTGCCACACTGTATTCCTGGGGGTTAAAGGATTTTTCTCTTCTACTCTAATGTCACTTGTTATAAACCAGCCCCAAAAGCCACTAACAGTTGTCCACAAGTGGCGTTTGGCCTTGATAAATTGTGATGCTGGCATTTTTTTTTCTGCAATTACAAAATTATCATGTCTGTTTTACTTTTGTAATCGCATCAGTAGCATGTCCCAAGGGAAATACGCCCTCACAGAATGAAGAGCGCCACGCCATTCTTCGAGTAATAAATGTCGCATGTCTACGTATGTGCACGCGCATATTTGGGAAAACGTTTTACTGCTTTTTTTTGTTATTTATCCATGCAAAACTACTTAAACATTTTCGTTTTATGTCGCCATTTTTATTGGTTTGGACCTAGTTTGAAAATTCTTAAAACCCTGCAAAACGCTTGGCCCCATTTATTAAGTTCATTAAGTTAAATTTACAAAGAAACGAAAATGCAGCGTTGTTGAGAAATATGAGACCTGTCTTCATTTACTTTGTTGACAACTAGTCGTTTGCTTTATAGCTATTTATTCACGTGTTTTTCTATCGATATATCTCTAAAAGTGTGTGTGTGTGTGTGTGTGTGTGAGGACACTTCTCAACCTATATACTCAAAGAATTCTTTATCTACAGACTTGAAATTTGGTATAAAGAATATTCAGGAATGTGGAAAACTTTTAATCGTTTTTATTCGGAAAAGGAGCTGCTACGTGGTTAAAATTGTAAAAATTAGTACTTGAGGGGGGGTCATCGGACTTTTATCTATTTGTTAACTGTTTGACAACTGCGCATGCGCAAATTGTTCACATTCTTAAGAATAAGTAGGTTTCAAAACACACTTTAAAGACGTGTCAAGCTGGCCTAATGGTTGTCGTACTTGGTTCACTGTCTTTAGGTTTTGGTTTCGATCTCAGCTCGAGTATTTTTTTTACTTACAAGAAGAGAACTGTTTTCAAAAAAACATTATACTCGCATGCATAAGTCTTAGTTTTTTGCCTTTTTTTAAACTTCATTTAATAGTATTTATGTAATATTTCTTTCTCTTTCTCTCGCTCTCTTTCTCTCTCTCTCTCTCTCTCTCTCTCTCTCTATATATATATATATATATATATAGATGTGTGTGTGCGTGTGTGTGCGTGTGTGTGTGTGCATGTGTATAAAAGTGACATTATCTGCTTGTCAAACTCTTATGTCATTATTTGATCTTGATTCTAGCTGATGGAACCACATCTATATTTTAAATCACTACTATATATTGAGTACAACGTAATGATCAATAGAGAATTGACTATAATTATAAATACAAAATCTACATAAATTAAAATATCATATTAAAGCCTATTTTATGATCGGGCAACAGCGGAAGATGTGCTAGAACAACTCTCCTTATATACACTAATGAGCAAAAAAATGTGTTAAGAATGAAAGTTGAAGAAATCTGTTAATTTTATTTTTATTTCGGACTATTAGTCTCATCTTTATTAGTTGTTTTTTTTTTTTTTGGATCTTTTTTTTTTTTTTTTTTTTTATTGGTTCACAACGTTTCGGCCAACTTCCTCTGGCCTTCGTCAGGTGGTAACCGCGACGGATAGGAACTTCGAATCTCCTAACTGCATTCATTATTGAAGAAATCTATTTTTCAATATTTTTCCATAAAATTTTGTTAATTTTAACTGAAAATTTCTATTTTGCAGATCATTATTATTATAGCATATAATAATAAATGAAAAAATTAATCCTAAAAATGGCCGCATGTTGGCGAGGATGTAAAAAACCGAATTGCAGGATTAAGACAGTCCAAAATGATTTACAAGCAGATTTTTGATATTTTAAGAAAAGAAAAAGTGAAAACATCTCTTTCTGTAGTGAAACGAATTGGTCAAAGGTTCGAAGTCGAATGCTTGGTAAAGGGGAAATATGGATTTGGTCGCTCTAGAGCATCAGCTTTGAAGGACAACCACAGACTTAAATTAACTATTTTGAAGGATCGAAAGAAAACTTATGTTGACCATAGCAAAGAATTCAAAACAGGGGCTGGAAATTCTCTTTCTAGATATACAATATCTAAACGAATGAAAGAAATGGGATTTTTTTCTAAATGGCGTGCAAAGAAGCCATTTTTTTCTAAGAAGAATATCAATAATAGAAAGCTATTTTTCTTGTGTTATAGCAGGAAAGATAGAGACTGGTTCAGGAATGATAATGCACCTGCACTGGTTTTCTGATAATTCAATTGATGTAATGTTTTGGTCAGGTCAAAGTCCCGATTTAAACTCAATCGAGAATATTTGGTCCATAATATCTCGTGTATTGGCCGGAAGAACTTTTGAGAAGAATGACAAACTGTAGGAAGTTGTGCAAAGCGAATGGAATAGCATCTCCTCTTTAGTGTTCCACTTTGGTTGAAGGCATGTCTAAAAGGATTGATCTTTTAAAGAAATCAAAAAGGAATGTGATTCCGTACTAAGCATTTATTGAAGTAAATGTCTTGTGCTGTGTTATTAGTCTCGTTCAAGTTCTTTGTTCAACTGTTCTTTGTTCAATATAGCCTTTAGTGCAATAAAATGTATAAAATTTGTTTGGCCCATTTTTATTTGCTCACGAGTGTATATAAAAGTTACCTTGTCTGTATGCTTTTATGTCTGTCTGTCTGAGGAACAGTCTCTACCAAACTCTTCCGGTAATTTTCGGTCTAGAGACTTTAAACTTGTTTGAAAGACTATGGAACCTCACCCAGAAAGAAAAGGCGCAGTAGCCAATACGATAGGGCGACTGTTTACCTCACTGAGATTATTTTCGGCCAGAAGATGCGGCCTCCTCTGCTGCCAGTCGTCGCGGGTTCGCTCCACTGGACATGAGCATTGAAGGTTCTGTGGGTGTCTATCTTAGGCGCAACAGATACTGCACCTAAACTGCGCAAGCATGTTTGGAGCCAAGATGGAAAGTCCTGTGGTGATGGAATGAGACTACGCCAACATCGATGAATAAAGCACTGAGCCCCTGTCTAGTCATCGTCAAGACTGACGGACTGCATAATAGTGATGATGATGATATATATATAAATACATATACATATGTACACACACACACACACACACACACACACACACACACACACACACACATATATATACATATATTAATTTGCGCCATATATACATATTAATTTGCGCCATATATACATATATATACATATATATACACACATATATATACGCATATATATAAAAGGGACAAATAAGGAGTGGAACACAAAAAAACCCTATCAAGACGTCTTTCAGCCAACCCTTTTCAAGCTTAATGTTGGCAACGGGGTAGAAAACATCGTTTAAAAACATTGTCGAAGACCATAAATTAATAGCGAGGGTAAAAAAAGAAGAAAATTGTATAGGGAATAGGAGAAGAAAAAAAGAGAAACAATCTCAGCAAATACCCATAAGTTCTAAATTATTGGTATACTTTCTTTGCTTACACAGAGATGGTTGGCGCAAATTAATGCATACAGGCTTGAGAGTTTTTAAGTGAATTCTCGAGCGCGCTCTGTGTAAACCCGAGAAAGTTTCATCCGTGTGTCCGTAAGTGCAAATTTGGCATACTAATAACTGTTCACCAATGACCGACCTATGAGCTGGTAAACGCCCGGATGTTGGCCTTTTTTTGTGCCTACGTCTTGAAGGGGGGACATGTTGGGAAATTCTAACCTCCAAACGTTAAATGATATGTCTCATGTAGTCAGCTTCACAAGCGAAACATCGCATTGGCGAAATAAAAATATGCTGTTGCTTGTTTATGCCAAATGTTATTTTAAATATGCGCGTGTGTATTATTCAGACATTTATATTTATTTTTATTCTACCCCCCCCCAATAACTGTTTTTCATTTGATTTGTAATGATAGGTCTCTGTGTTGGGCTGTATCGAAAAATCGAATACATATTTATAACAGAAAAACGAAATCTTGCATTATCTATATCATATTTTTAGATGATGAAGTCTTAGAATTTATATAAAATATTGTAGAATTGATTTAATGCAAGGCAGAGTGTAAGTTGTTGAAAGCTCTTCTACAGTCTTGAATCCCTGGAGATAAATATTTGAGGAATTCCCCTCCCTGGCACTCCTTTCCAACAGAAAAATACATTGCAAGCCTGTCTGTGCTCTATCGCTATTTTAATGGCAAATGTTCTTCTAAGGTTCAATCCATGGTCCTACCTGCTAAACATTCGCAACAAACATTCGTCTAGCTACAACCACTATCAACAATTCCTCCCATTATCTATCTGTGCATAAATCTAAGGCTTCTTTCCTAGAAATGTCTACCTGAAGAACTCTGTTTAGTTGGCCTCCTTTCCAATGAATTACTACATAGTCGCCTTCAATGTAAACAAGTTCTTACTAAGCCGTCCCCTAAAATAATCAAATTCTACTTTATTTCCACGACTAAAGATCACTACGATGCCATAAACCGTTATCCTTTAGTGAAATTTAGGCCTTGATAAGTTGTGGCTCCATTGTAAAATAATAATAATAACAATAATAATTATAGATAAATTTATTGTAATCGCCAAAGAGAGATATGGGTGTTGTAAAACTTTGAAGTAAGCGCCTCTGTCAAAGTTGTCTTAGGGTGTGTATAAAGTTCTATTCGGAGGTATTGCATGGATAATAAAATAAAAATCAGTAAAGATAATCAGCTCAAGAGTAGTTAATCTCAAGAGGAAGGGATTCGGTACAGCGAGAATATACTAGGTGCTTCGTATAAACATTATGGTGTATTGAGACCAGGAAAAGAAGAATGCTATGAAGAGAATAGGGAAGTAATGTAACAAACACAATTTTTCAGCTAATATACATGTTACATAATAGTGTTGGTTTAGGGGTAGATTTCATAATTAAATGATGTGATCTGGGAGGAGTCTGAGAATAGGAGATTCTATGCATAGAGAGTAACAAGAAAAAAGATAAAAGGTATTTTAAAAAAAAATATTTTTCACCACAAAGAAGGCATATTGCCACTTAGAACGTAAAGGGCTACTATTTGGGATTGTGGAGAGTTGAACAGCGAGGTGTTTGTTCACATTACATTTAAATTTGGGGGGATTAGTGCAGTCAGGGAAGCAAGCAAAAAGTGAGGGAATTCTAATATCCGACAATCTTGGGAAAGAAACTATTAGAGTAGAAGGATTTCCGGCATCTAGGAACCTTAACAGTGAAGGGGCGAGGTTTTGCTGCTTATTGGGTTAGTCGGAGATATGTACGTTGTAAGTGCTCTGAGTTCGTCGGAGCACATTCCAGTAAAATACTTGTAAAACAGGTGCAAGAATGGGACATAGGTTGGATGCTAAATTCCGTTCAGGATTCGCTGAAGTAAAGAGTGATCTTCAGGGAGTATTTATCAAACTGTCTGATTCTTTTTCAAAGAAGTACCTTCTATTACGGGGTAAATTCTTCGACTTTAAATAAAGCGCATTCATTGAAAGGTCATTGATCGTCCGTAAATGTTTAAATTTTACAGCATTACATATTCTTAAAGTTAAGGTGTAAGACATCTGATGTTCAAGAAATTTCTATCAAATAGTGTACAGACGAGCGATTAAGACAGTGGCGTTACGTTGGTGTGTATGCCTAAAAGAAGACGTGTTGAATTAGTAGCGGTGGTTGCATTTGCCTTCTGTCATTCCAATGTATACCTCTTTAGTTTTAGTAGTAGGGTCTCAGGATATTTAGGCTCATATCAAGTGCAATATCTTCACAGATAGCTTTCTTCTCTTCTACGAGAGCAGATGAGAATGTTGACGCATGGAGCATTAATGTTAAGGTACAGAAGATGGTCACCAAAAAAGCTGATTTTAACTGAGTTCTAGTTAAAAAAAATTTATCGAGACCGATAGATGGTAGAAAATGCTTATCTAGCACCGTGAAGAAATAAATATTAATATTGGATGTAATGTTGTGAGGAAAGGCAGAATAAACCAAATAATATTTCTTTTATCTGACGTAATAGTACCAGGTTAAAAGTGTAAGAACTTTTGTTTTGAACCCATTTCTGCGGTAGCGTTATCATAATAAGGAGCAGTATGTCTACAGATATCAGGCTCAGGTTATAGGTATAGAAATTCCCCTACTTATATTCGGGGCTACATTTTTAAAGACTATAGTGAGTGATAACATTGCATTTGTGTACGAAAGTTGCTTGTTTGGCTTGTAGTAGAATCTAAACTGTTATTTATTTCATGTAAGTTTATGTTAACACTATAGAGGTTAGTATTGATTTAAATTCCATACTTGAACAGCAACCGATAAGGCTGACCTCCTTGCCTGAAGATTCGCCTCTAACTCTACCTTTGACTCCATAAATGTTCTAATGCGGACAGAAGCCACGCTTAGTGATTTGAAAATCACATCTTTTCCTGTTTGGGATATAATCAAAAACTTAAACACTTCCATGTTTGTGGCTCTCATCTCATCCCTGTTGTACCAATAAAGAAATGTTCCGCTGAGTTAGCGCCTGGATTTTTCAAACTCTACAAAATATGCCTTGCTGAATTTTATTTAACTCATAGCTGGAAAATAGACTCTATGGTACTAGTATACAAGAATTCTGTTGAAAGAATTGACACGGCAGTTATCGTCCATCAGTTTCCTCCAACTCTTCGCTAAAATCTTTGAGTCATCAATCAATCAAGCAGTTGTTCACCACCTCGTAAAAGTTTACCGTCTCTCTGACCGACAGAATGGATTTAGGCAAGCTCGTTCTACTGCGGATATTTTAACAGTCTTCTCTGACTGCATATACATTGCGCTGGATAAGTAGAAGCTAAGGAAGTAGCTCTTGATATATCCAAAGCATTTGTCAATATTCTTCTCAGAAAAGAGTAAAATACAGGCTGTCCCCGATGGACATATATCCAAACACCATGATATTAATGTGCTAGTGCATCAGACTCGATCCTTGGACAATATTATTTCTGATATTCATAAACGACCTGCCTGTAAAATTGTGTCTGATATGGGTATATTTGCTGATAATACCACGCTCTATAATAGACATGAGGGGAAAAAGGAATGTACACATATCTAAGAAAGCCTTAAGAAACGACCTCAAATCTGTAGTAAATGGCTGGTAATATTTAATGTTACGAAAACTAAGCTTCTTTCCTTTAAAAATTGCAAGAAACCTT
>NC_136492.1:103932508-103982508 GCF_053919585.1 Euprymna scolopes
CACAATATATATATATATATATATATATATATATATATATATATATATATATATATAAAGAGATTTAAAGCAACCATTATTATAATTGGTTTCATGCTAGATTTAGCTGCGAAAGTGCCAGGCAGCATGGAAATCTAATCCAACGAGATCATGAATGCATTATCTGTACAATTTGATTTACTAACTTCGTAAATAATCTGATATGCATACATACATAAATCAAGGACAGGGAAAGCTCTCGAAATCGGAGCAGAGCCGAGCCGAACCAAAACAACAGATCTTGCACAAAAGGATTTCACATCATTTAAATATAAATTTATAACATTAATAATTAAAAATGCACCTTTCGTAACACTTTACTGAAGTTCCATGGTGGACCCGATCTTTTAAAAAGAGCATTACGCCTTAATACAAGTTTAATTTTATTCTTGCATTATGTTATGCAGTATAAATAAAGGAAACAATTGATATAATTATTGATAACATATACAATAGTCCATACTTCATCCGCTTCAAATTAAACGCGTTTGTAATTTGATTGCTCTCACCCTTTCTTCTGCATCCTCTCTCTTTCACAGAAGTGGTGTTTCTCATTCCAGTCTTTTCTATAAATACTATTACGTCATGTGTTCTTTCAGAATTATCTGTTCTGTTCACTGCTTCCTTTATTCCATCTCGTTTGAATTCTTGGTCTAGTGGTCTTCTATCAATGCAGTGTTTTGATATCTCATTACAATACGACTTTCTATTCCAGTCGTTTATTTCCAACAACCGCAGGCTCGTACAACATTCTTCCTACTGACTGTGTTCCCTTTACCTATTATCTTGTTCTTTTTCCAAGACTTAAGCCAATATGCACCTCCAGTCCTTTTGATAATCATCTTCGATTCATATTTGCTTCATACACTAAGTGGCTTCATGTATTGACTAGAGCGATTCTTATAAAACGTATTACACTTCAATTCAAGTTTAAATCAAGCATACCTAGATTGATAACACACATAATAAGCCATACTTCCTCCGCATAGAATTTACCCCGGATAGCATCCTCGGTTACTATTAACCTACACAACTGAAATCCTCTTCCCCTGAAAAAAAAAATACCTTTACCCAAATTGCTGGTGTTTCTGTGGAATCGGTTCTTGGACAGACCGTAAACAACTTTTATATCATTAACTAGCCTCGGTGCCCGGCGTTGCCCGGGTGTTTGGAGGTGTGTGTTGAGCAAAAAATTAAAAAAGTGGTAGTAGGCAGGCACGCTCGAACCCGTACCGCGTACCGCGAAAGAGGAAAATAACGTGAAAAAAACGTGACGTCTTTGCTGTTGCGCCTATCACCAAACCAGAAGTGATGGATGTTTAAATTAAGGCTAGTCAATCGAAAAGAGTGGATAATTTCCGAAAATATCCGCGAAAAAAAAAACGACGCTTCCATCTAGAAAAGTGCTCAGTTGAGGGTTAAGGAATTTATTTTTTTGGCTAATTCTTCGATATTTGTCGTCTAAAGAGTCGAGCTCTGAAATGATACCGATCTCGTGAAAATCCGTCACCCCAGTGGTAAGTTTTAGGCATACATGATGATTGCAACGTCTTGTCAGACGAGTGCCACTCCTTCAGACATTTAAAATGTCTGGGGGAGTATCTATACAAATATGATGTTACAGAGTCTTAGCTTTGTACGACAGCTAAGTCTCTCTCTCGGTTCAAAATGTTGAGATCCAGCAACAAGCAAGAGCAAGATAGCCAGCAACAAATTAAACTGCAGACCAGCTTAATGCGGGTACTGGTCTTCCGCTTTATGGTTTTTAAATTAGAGATTTGCTTCTCCTAGAAAGGTTGCCTTCACCACGGCTTACGGGAGTCCTCTCTACCCCAATACACATATACACACACACACACACACACAAATATACACAGTGCTAGTTGGCCGTTGACCCAGAAAAAGAGTTCATTCGCCCTTTGGAAGGTCTTGTTTTTAATCCTTCAAGGAGACTAGCCGCCCTCCTCACCAAACAAGTCTGGTGGGGGAACCAGTTTAGTCGCCGGTGACCCGACCATGAGGCAGGTAGTACTGGGTTACATGGTACCAGTAGCATATGACATGACCTGACATAGACATACATACATACATACATACATACATACATACATTTAAACAAACAGGTGAGATTTATGTAATAGATGAGTAGGAGATTAGAAAATACTAATAATAACTAGAGTAGTCATATATATATATATATATATATATATATATATATATATAACCATTTCTCTTTGTATGGTCTTTGATCAGTGAAAGAGAAAGTCTTTCTAGATATAGCAGATTTTATTTTGACTTAATCCAATGTCTCTTTTTGGGAAGCTGGAATTTCCTCTTATTAAAAACCCATCTTGTGTGTCTTGCTTTGTCCTCGTATGGAGATTTAATAAATAGGGTCTATTCCAATAGTATGTACTATCTTTGTTAATAAATAAAACGAGAAAGCGTGATAGAATGGAGAGTAATAAACACTTTAAAAGAAGAGCATTTAGTGTTAATCAATATACAATGGGAGAGGGTGGGAATAATAGACAAAACCTTAGTAAGAGAGAAACGAGTTGATGGGATAACTGCCAGCACTTGTTAGTTACAGTAGGATTTCCCAAAGTGGTCATCACGGTGCTCTGGGGCTCCGTGAATGAGGCTGAAGTGCTCCAGAAGCCCTGTCCAAAAGCGGACCAAATGCTTTGTATGGAAAAATTAAATGGCTGCAGACATTTAACTATTGATCTTTTTTTTTTTTTTACTGAAAAGAGATATGATACATAACTGCAGATGCAAACAGTTTCAGGATGTTTCATGTAAAAGTAAATAAAAATAAATTAATAAAAAATTGCAACAACTTTTGATTAATCAAACATTTAAAAAAAAATTGTTCTAAAAACGAAAATATAGTAAAATCAGGAACAGTAACAAGTAATGAACAAGTTTAAATGGGAAATTGATGTTTTTCATATTTATTTTAGAAATTATTTTGTTAGTGCTCCGTGAAAACCCTTTGCCTTGTTCAGCGGCTCCATGGTGTCCTGAAATTTGGGAACCCCTGTGTCACAGTATTAATAAAGTATTTGTGTTAGTATTATAAGCAATTTACTATACTGTTATATAGTATTATAGGCAATTTAGTATATTGTTATATAGTATTATAGGCAATTTAGTATATTGTTATATAGTATTATAGGCAATTTAGTATATTGTTATATAGAATTATAGGCAATTTAATATACTGTTATACAGTATTATAGGCGATTTAGTATATTGTTATATAGTATTATAGGCAATTTAGTATATTGTCAGCATTATTGAATTAATTTTGTTCATAATTAGCTTTTTTTGTTTTGATATGCTTTCTAATATATAATAGTTTTTGTTTATTAGCTGTGTGTTCTGAAATAGAACTAGGATTAAACGCTATGACCTTGCCGACGAGGTTAACTATTGACACCGAACCCAGCGATAAAGCAAAATCTTTAACGATACACCATTCTTGCCTCCGTTATTAATTCCGAAAACATCTGGTAAAAAAAAACACTTCTATTTCAGAACACACTCGGAATCGTACAAAAACTACAAGTCTCTCTCCCATCTTGGACAGCGCACAAAAGAGTTCCTAACCTAATACGTTCCACACTAGCAATTTCCAGCCTGTGCCCAATCGCCCCAGTGTTGTGTCCCTGTGCTTATTTTACAAGTACTTCCATGGATTATGTTTCGGTGAACTTACTGCACATGTACCGCCTAAAATATACTACCTCAAACAAACCTGAAAAGCGACACCCCCTTCACTACAGAGTTCCCCAAATACTTGAAAGTTTTACACTAACAGTTCCTTTCGACGGACCGATTGTCTTTGAATTCCTACCAGTTCCCTTGACATCGACGGTACCATTATGCAGACATTTAAATCTTATGTAAAAAAAAGTTAGGATGCTCCCGATAAATCTGGCTCCTAACTGCAGTAGTCCATTTCGCTTTAATGAAATGTGTCTTGTTTTGGGTGAATTAAAACTGCAAAGAAATAAAATGTCTTATCAAAACGCACAGATCGATGTACAGAGCACTTTAAAAAGTTGCAAAGGTAGAGAGGGAAGAGATAGTGGAAGGAGAGAGAAAAAAAAGAGGGGAAAAGAAAAAGAGAGAAAGGGGAAAGGGAGATATAATAGGGAGGAAATGAAAAAAGACGAAAGAGAGGGGAAGGGAGAGAGAGGAGAGGAAAGAGAGAAAAAAGAGAAGAAAAAAAGAGAGAAGAGAAAGAGGAGATAAGAGAGAGAAAAAGAGATGATAGAGAGGTGGAAGAGAGAAGGAAAGACAGGGATAGAAAGAGAGAAAAGAAAGAAAAAGAGAGAGGAAAGAGAGAGAGATAGAGAGAGAGAAAGAGAGAGAGAGAGAGAGAGAGAGAGAGAGAGAGAGATGCGGATTCGTATCTAATGAAATATATTTTAAATAAAAATGGTCGTCGTTGTTTCCATCTTCGGGAATGCTCCATCACACCCGAGATAAAACTATCCAAATAACAGCTTTAAGCCCAACCCACGATAAAAAGAAGCGAATAATATGTATCAACTCGACCCACCCATCACCGGGGTGTATAACACTGCCTTGATATATAGTTGTATAATGTACAATGAGGGAGGCCCAAGCGTAAGTTTATGCACAGCTGACCGAGTCGGTATCCCCAATTTCTGACATTAGCTAATTTACCAGCGTCGGCCTCGTTGTCACGTTTCCAAGATTCAATTGGTCGAGACAATTTTTTGTCATAGAAGCAAGGGAAATCGGCCCAATCTATTCTTTTCTCAATTACAGAGAATCGGGGTCTTTTCAGTAGCCCCTACACACCACACGCTAGAAAGATCCCATGATCATGGAGGTGGTTTTAATGTGTTCCGTTAGGACGAAAAACACTCGCATGTGTGTGTGTGTATATATGTATGTATGTATGTATGTGTGTGTGTGTGTGCGTGCGTATGTGTGCGCGCCCCGGGGGTGTATGCTCGTTTATTCTTAAACACAAGTATTCACATTGTACGAATTAAGATACAAACTCATACATGTCCCTGCATACATTGCGTTTTGGCCCTAATACACAGGCCATTGTGTGTGCGTTTGTGCATATGCAACATATATCATTATGCACAGGCAGGTTGTTTCGCTGTATCTCAGCTATACAGTGTGGCTAGACAAGCAATTACTTCAAGCATCCAACCGTCGAGTTTATAGTCGGTAATATTTTATTATTGAAATTTCAACGTATAAAGGACAAGAGCTACTTAAGGATTAGGATTACTGAGACGGAAATGAATACAATCCGAAAGATGAAGAGTAGTATGGGAGTACTATCAGATGCCAACAAAATGTTTGTATAAATAAAAATTAAAGCTCATACTACATATGTATGTATAGCTTTCCTTGTCATATATATATATATATATATATATATATATATATATATACAGCAGTATAATTACTTTCCAAATATATATTTTTCATGCACAAACAGCTCCTCCAGCATGTTAAAATTTCGGTACACTTTTTGCAGATCCGTTTCGTTATACACAAACAAACGGTTATTATTATATCAATACCGGATTTCTTCGTAAATATACTCTTTGGAAAAATTAGAAATCCTTTGCTTAGATAAAAAAAAAATGCATAATATATAAAATGCATGAAAATATAATGCTGGAAGAAGAAAAAAAATCATAGAAGTCTCAGCATTGTCTGTTTTGATTATTTAATGTTTATATATGTTCTCTTGTTATATTTAATATAAATTGAGTTTCCAAACAAAAAAGATTGCTATACACAAAGAGTGACGTATAATTGAAAAGAAAAAAACATATTTTACTAAAACAACAACACACACACACACATATATATATATATATTAAATTAAATTAGGTGTATGCTAGGATATTAATGATTGTAGTTAAGGAGTAAGAATACGATTTGAACACACAGTCGTCCACCAAAGACACATATCTATATATATGCACATAGCCAATACGCTTATACTCATACATGCATGTAAATATGACGAAGTTAAGCAATATTAAGCCTGGTTAGTATCAAATACGTGACGATTTATGAATACCAGGCGCTGTATGTAAGACGTCGACACCTTCCTGCAAGAGTTACAAAAACCTAACGTCGTCATCTCCTCAACGAACAAACTGACGAGTAAATCGATAGTGATCGAGCAAGGAAGAAATCTACGTATGTCTTAAACAAAAACAACAAACGAATCAATCAACCAACCTTGAAAGGATGAGAAATAGACTGACAAAAGAATGAAGAAACGAATCAATGAAGGAATTGGGGAATGGATCAACGAATGGCAGACCAAGGAACGGATTGTGAAATGGGCAACGAAAAGACTAAGAAGTAGATTGAAGAACAGATTGACGAACGGACAGGAATTGACAGACAAACGGATGTGGTCTCGAAGCAACGAACGCGCTAACAAATGGACAGGCAAACGGATAGAGGAAAGGACCAACGAAAGAACTGAGGCTTCGATGTCATCGATTAAGTAAAGGGTTCCCTTCGACATTCGATACAGATCCCCAAGTTTAATTTAATATAAATTCCTGAGTTCGACCAGATGTACTTGAAAGAAGGCGGAAATTTCATCGGCCAAAACGCCCATGATGGGAACAGTAGTTCGAATAACCCAAATATATATAAATTAAATCTGACAGACCTACGTAAATGTTATTTTAAACGATGGGCGGATACAGTCTTGCATAGAGTTGATTGAACACATTTGAAACATAATAAAAGCTTGATATTTTATATTGATCCTAAGAATCAGTGTTCAAGTTATTTTAAAGTCCAGGACCAGGAAAACTTATTTTCAAGATAAAGCTTCCCAAGAACTCCACTTCGAAAACAGCAGCGTTTCTAAATTTTCTAAGCGTTTCATCCTGGAATAGTGATGGTTAAACTGATGTTTTAATGTGCTAGTGTTACGAGGGCGATACTGACAGAGCATTCTAAAATTAAAGCATCACGGTAACTTACCTGGACATTTCTGAAGAGTTACTTTTTTTTTACATAGGCATCACCACTTATCAAGGCCAAGGGGCCACTCGAGGATAAGGGGCAAAGAGTGCACAGTAGTCAAATGGACAATATAGTAATTGTCAGTAATGGAAATTCAGTAAATTTGTTAACTTAAGGGGAACAGCTTATCAAGAACTTGTTTACATTGGACTTGAAGACAACCATATTGTAGTCAGCTGGAAAGCAGGAAAACGGAAGACAGTTCCACGGGCGAGCAGTTCTAAGAAAGAAGCTTTGTTCATGGAATCTACGTTTAGGTTTAGGCACAGATAAAGAGTGGAGGGAATTATTGGTAGTGTTTTCAGCTAGGTGAGTGTTTCTTGTGAAAGCTTGGCAAGGGGGGACCATAGATTGAAGCTCAGTCGAGCACTTGCCATGAAAATAAAGATCAAGCAAATACACACTCGCTGCATCTCTTCTGTGAGAAAGAGGTTGCAGGGAAGAGAAAAGGACATATATGAGGCTATGAAGTCTATTTTGAACTCTATCAAGGCAGGATAAGATCTTTCTAGCAGCTCCTACCCAGATGTGGCAACAGTACTCCATCCTTGGACAAACTTGGCTCTTATATACGTAGAGAATTGCATCAGCAGTGAGATATCTACTGGATCGATAAAAGGGTCTCACCATTTTTCTAGCGACCTTGGCTACAAATTTGATGTGCGTGTTCCACTTCAGATCAGGAGTAAAGTTCAAGCCCAGAAGCTTCTCAAAACATGAGGCTTCCCCAAGACGAGAGATATTCATTTCATTTGATGCCAGATGGGGATCAGAGCGTTGATGATGTAAAGATAGAAACTTGGTTTTAGATGCATTAAAAGTAACCAGCCACTCCTTTCCGCATTGTACAACGGTCTCAAGATCAGAGGAGAGAGAATCGGAAAGAACTTGGTCGTTTACGGTCTTAGATGTGCTACCATAGATGGTAGTGTCATCAGCATAGATGTCTACGAATGATGTAAGGATGTGATTTGGAAGATCATTAATGTAAATCAGGAAGAGAGTTGGGCCCAGGATGGAACCCTGTGGGACTCCAGCATTAATACTGTGAGCTTCTGATTTCTGTCCATCAACTACTACTCTTATGAACCTATCAGAGGGAAATGATTTGATAATTGAGAAGACATTTCCAGCTACACCATAGCTGGAGATCTTCTGAAGTAGACCTTTATGCCATATCCTATCAAAGGCTTTTGATATGTCAAGAGCAATTGCCCTAGAAAGGTTGCCTCCGTCGAGAGATTCGCTAATCCTATGAGATATAACTGTAAGCACATCTGCTATAGATCTAGCAGAACGGAAACCATATTGTGTGTCACTAAGAAGGTTATTTTTGCTGAGATGGTTGATTACTTCTCTATTTAACACAGATTCCAGAAACTTACTCACGACGCACAGGAGACATTGACCTGTAATGAGAAGAATAATGATCGATCACCTGAATTCTTAAATACAGGGCAAACTGATGAGATTTTCCAGGGTGATGGGAAGCAATTCTCCTTAAGACAACGTTTAAACAGTTGGTCTTTTTATGAAACATCAAACCTTTTTCAGGGTTATTTAATGCCGAAATGTAAGGAATCGTGCGAAGATTCATTGCAGTTTAGCACTCTTCCAACGACTTTATTACGTAGCTAGCAAGATCCGTTAACCGGTGTTGCCCAGTGGAAGCCTGCCCATCTCCTCGAAAAAAGTATGAAGTTATAACATGCATGTACAGTTTGAATGTAAAAATCAATTGTGGATGCATAAATCAGTATGAATTAATAAAAGTACAGAAAATGATCCATTAAAATAATAATGGAAAGTAAAAATAGAAGTTGTAGAGGTTAAGGAGTCTCACTGTATATGTACTGTTTAGAGTGATCGAAATCTGTGGTAGCAGTCCTGGCTTTTTCTGTTTGTTGTTCAAATCTTCCTCTTTTAAACACTTCCACAAATAGTAATAAAGAAACTTTCATTTTTATTCCCTCTTTTTCTAACGTGTAAAACAAAACAATTACGACTTTTTCACTTCACTTCTTTGAGTATTGTCATTTTAAGAACGGCATTTGGAATAGACATCCAAAACTCTCCATATAAAGAACGGCTTTCGGAATCAACACATCCAACCTCCCCATTTTAAGAACGGCGTTCGGAATATACGCCCCCAACATCTTTATGTAAAGAACGGCTTTCAGAGTAAGCAACTCCCTTTTTTATTGGGGGATGTGAAAAAATTATTCTTCCCAATTTAACCGTGATAATCGTTGTCAGCATACCCACCCGCAAAAAAATGTGGGTTGGCAGTGTCGGTATGAAAGAAGTGTATTTGTTTATCGCGCATACGTACAAATCTGGTCAGTGACTGGTTTTAATATCTCTATAAGTACTTGTCTCCGCAAAATTCGAATGAGATTTTCTTAATCAGCATAGTCGAAAACTAATAAAAGTAGTCATTTTTAAGAAAATTGTGGAGGTGGACCTAATGTACCCCCACAAGAAAAACTTAACTTCAAAAGAAATTTAAATAAGATACTCCACCGAATTCAATTGGCTATGTAATGAAATTTATGTTAAAACTGTAGCGTAAGGAGGCGATGTAAAAAAATCGGTAATTGTGATTAAAACAAGCCCTAACTTGCAAACATGCGTGCAAATCTGGCAAGTGAGGTTTAGAAGCAAAAAATTGAAAATATCTAAACAGGTAATCTTGCAAAATTTTACCCGGATTGTCGGGATATCCCGTCAATCATGGATCGGGCGTGATCGGCAATCATCAGATTAAACCGAACACAGTAACTGACTCAGACTAATGTCAAAACAAATAAACAAACCCGAAAAAATACACTGAATAAAAATAACAAAACCTACCGTGTAGTGACTGAATATAAATGTTTTATTTATTTATTTTCAATATTTTTTGCGAATTATTTATCGATAATTTGTTTTTAAAGTAAAGATGAAAGGTTTATTTTTAACCGAAAATTGTAAGACGTAAGTATAGTTTTTTCAAGATGTTTTCATTAATCATTTTGACCAACAGAAGTTTTATTTTTTGTTTTAGAAAAGCTAAAAAATTGTTTACAAAAATCTTAAATTGTTAGGTGGAACACAATGCTTTCCAATCGAATACAACATGGTCGTTTCCAAGACAGATGTTAGCAAATTCTTCTTTAGTAATGAAATTTGCAAATCTCTATTTTGTTTCACAAGGCTAAAACCAAAAAACAAACATTTTGCTTTACAAAACCACCAAATAAAACACCAGGTACAAATATTTAAAGATATAAAAATTTTAAGCATAAAATCTTTTTCCAAAATTATTTTAGTCTAAGAAAAATACCCTAATACTAAATCTGACCTTTATTTTACTATATTATACTATTTACTACATTATTCGAGTATTATATGTAATATTTTATTATTATTGGTTATGAATGAAAACAACACCGAATTTTGAGTTAATCCCCTTGTGTTGAGTGTCATCTCCCCTTTCATAATTCCAGCAGTAGTCTGCCAACATACCAGGGTTCAATTTTCTTTTAAAACGTTTCTCCGTCACTTAAAATTGTGATGATGATGAAATCTCTTGCCATGTTCACTCACATCACTAAGATTCTCCACAAAATGACACAAAATACTCTAAAGTTACAATTTTGCTAAACAAAATATTTACTTAATTCGACGAAAATAAAGCCAGAAGTATGCGATTCCATGCGATTGTGTATTGAAAAATGTCTGCAGATGTTTTGCACTTTTTGAGTGTTGCATATTGTTATCACCAACTAGATATGCGTTTCACAGGCAAATATTTTAATAGTTTTCTGAATACATATAAAAATTAGTTATTTCTTTTTATTACAATACTTATGTCTTGGATATGATGAATCTGCATCCATTTAAAAAAACATATTTATTAACATCTTATTCGATAAATTGTATTTGTTTTTTTACTTCATGCATTATATCTTTGTTTTTGATTTACTTTCTGGTTGCCTGCCACGATTTCGTATATAAATATACAACTAAATAATGGAAATAATTAATAATTTAGTTTTGGACAACAGCTACATTATCTGTACTCTTTCGGATTTCGCCGCGTCTTTCACAAATTTGTTGAAAACCTGAAATAGACACAAGTATCTTCATAGGAAGACTTAGTTTTTATTCTCAGGCATATTTGAAACGTGCAGCACGAAATATCAACAGGCAACTAAACGAATTTAAAAGAATTCAGTTGTAGATATTTTAAAATTCTCACTTCAGTTGTATTTAAAAGAATTCAGTTGTAGATCTTTTAAAATTCTCACTTCAGTTGTATTTAAAAGAATTCAGTTGTAGATCTTTTAAAATTCTCACTTCAGTTGTATTTAAAAGAATTCAGTTGTAGATCCTAAAATTCTCACTTCAAAAAATGGCTACTTTATTTAGGCAACATTTTCATGTAATATTTCTGCTTAAGATTTGCATGTTCTTCCAAATAATCATTGGTAATTGTGTAACAGAATTAGAAACGAATTCTATCGCCCTTTTTATAATCTGATATTCTTCCTTGAAGTATTGTTTCAATATTTTTCCCCGTTTTATAGAATCGCCTAGTTTTTGATTTTGTGGCCATAATGTTTTCATTCGGCATATTCCGGCTGTTTACGAAAATAATCGGAAGATGCCGATCAAACGTCGGTTTTATTTTGGGTTACCAACTATACTATTTCGGACTATATATTTATAGACATAAACGTAGCATTATTCATAGATGTTATGAGTATGAAAAGTTTTATCCTCGCTGTCAATATCTTTGTATCTGTGTTTGGCTAAGTATTGCTTATCCCTTCTATGTGTCTATTCCCACTCTCCCTATTAGTCAGTTGGATATTTCTGTTTTCTTTTTTATTTTATTTGTTTCCATCTCTTAAAAATCTATCATAAATTGAGATTTTGTCCGTCTATCCGACCGTTCGTTAGCCACAATCTTTTTAAAACGTAATAAATACATTATGAAAAATTTCTACAGGTTTTGGACTAGACCTAAATTGTAGTATCTGCTTTGATACTATATATCATCCGTTGTGTTCATGATGAATAAAGAAGAAATCTTTCGAGACGGAAACAAATTAATTTTTTTATCTAAATCCAGAGTGCTTCTTTATGTGGAGCTGGACCTTTTCAATATTAAAAAACCGACGCTGTGTCTAACTTTGCCCTCGTAGATATGCAAGTAAGAAGAAAATAAATATTCGTATTAGTAAATATTTCATTAACAAATATTTCTTTAATGAATATTAGTTATTTGTAAATAATAAATTTCAAACAAATAAAGTGGTTGACATGATGCGGAATCAAACCAAACATTTTGAGATCTCCAGTCTAAATTCTACCAACTGAGTTATTTGAAACTTTTTTTTTAATATATAGGATGCGGCAGAAATATTTCCAACATTTTGACATGTGACCTTCCCAGTCACGCTCGTGTAGTTTCTGAGCGATCATTAATTTGTATGGATGGCAATGCATATCAGTGTGTAGAATTCTTCTGACTGGTCGATCAGGCAATCTCAAGGCCAACGCATGTTCGCGAGCTTAACGTATAGAAATCTGAGTAACACAAAGTCTAACAGCTCGAATACTGTCTGGTGTTCGAGCGCTTCGACGCTTTCCGGATGGATTTCTTTTAAGTGCCGAACCTGTAATTTTGACATTTGCAAGCCATAGCTGTATTGATTTTCTACCTGGAACCGCATCATGCCGTCCTAACGTAATGAATTAAGAAAGCTCGTCGTGTTACAGTCACAGATTCACCATTTTTCCAAAACATTTCTATAGTAAAAGCACGATGTGAACCAGTCCCAACCATATTGCTTGATGAGGATACCTGAAAAAAAAAAGGCGAGTTATTAGCTAAATGAAATCATCATTGACACTTGCATAAGTTTATGAACAATATATAGTTAAAAGCTTAAAATATGGGAGATATTTCTGCTGCACCCTGTATAAATACAGCTTAAAACAGTATCATAACAAAATAATTACAAATTTGACTTGATGTCATAGTATTATAATTCACGCCATGGTTGAAAACACGAACTCAACCATAAGTGACAATTAAAAAAATAAATGAATGGATAGAAATTATCAAAAACGTTCGAAATTATTTTAATAGTCGAAAACAATGTATTTTTCTTTAACTACGTATATGATGTACTCATTTCAAAATTATATAACCTTTTCAGCTTTGATCAGTCACGGTATAACTTGGGTAAGGTTAGATTATCTAAATGGACGAATCAATGGGAATTTTTGAAGGAAGGTCTGAAGACGACCATGTTATAGTAAGCCGAGAAACAGACACACGGGACTGCAATCCATAGACGAGAATGTTATTCCGTGTATTAAATAAAGGGCCCCGTTCAAAATTACGCAGATTCCCGAGTTCACGGAAAGATTTCCGAGTTCGATAAGATATAGTTTAAGAAAGTCGTTGTAAAAATAACAATCACTATAAAAACAGTAATTCGAAGAACACAAAGAATACGAACTATGAAACCACATCTAAAAAAAATCGTATTTTATAATTTCACTCTTCGTGGTTACCTTTGGGTTTACTAAATTCAGATACTAACGAAGAAAAATCAGACATGCTGGTATTTTAGAGATAGCGGTGGAAGCATTGATGGATTAGCAACATTAAAAAATTGAAAAAGGAAAGTAGAAAGCAAAGCTTGGCTTTACTTTCGGCAGCTTCGTAACTTTTAATTTACTTATTTTGTTCTTTAGTCTTTAAATTACATGTATCTGACAAAGGGGAAAGAATTTATGTTTTTGGAGTCAAAATGTATGCATAAAACATTTATTGTTGGACACTTTGAAGTAATTTTTAGCTCCTTACATCAGATGCTTCCACGTCGTATCTGGAGCGCTTTCTACATATAAATAATTGCAAGATTATTTATATATTCTTAAAATGAAAATCGGGGAATATATATATATATATATATATATATATATATATATATATATATATATATATTGTATATATACGTGTGTGTGCATATATATATAGTGTTGGGACGATTAATTGGAATCGGGAATCGAAAAAAATCAAAACTTTTGGGGGTATCGGAATCAGAAAGTTTTGTGCCTATTTCCCGATGCCAAAAACGATTCTGTCAATTGTGTCTTTTATTTGATTTTATTTAAAACAAAAGTGATGGGACGATTCGATATATATATATATATATATATACATATATATACATACATACATACACACACACACACACATATATATATATATATATATATATATATATATATATATATATATATATATATATATATATATATATATATATATATAAAGTGACATTCTCTGTCTCTCTGAGGAATGGTCTTTACACAACTCCTTTGTCAGTTTTTAGTCTACAGATTTGAAATTTTATATATAGGGGATTTGGACCTGTGAAACAAATTCGATTTAGTCTTTAGCAGGTAAAAATAGTTTCTAAGGGGTCAAAGTTGAAAAAGATTCGATATTGACAGGCGTAATTCGACCTAAAATGCTCTTCTACGCATACACAAATATACATTTATACCTTTAACAACGTAATTTTTTAGTTTTTATATGCGTTATTACAGTATGGTAACGAATAAGGCTGAAAAGCTATATGCTTTGATTTCGATTCTAGCTGATGGCACCCCCAAAAAACTTGAAATCACAAACAATACAACAATCAATAAAGAATTGGCTCTATCATAATAAAGTGTTTTTATTATAATTATTAATAGAATTGATAAAATTAATCAAGTGATTTTTATTGAAAAACCATAAAAAACTTTCAAAAAATTAGCATGAAATTCCAAAGGCAGATAATTACATAAAACTGCCGCCGTCAAATGATGCTGATAGTGTGGAGAACAGATGCTACACGTTTATCTAAGCCAAAAGACCAAGAAAAATACGATATTTGTGATCAAGCATGTTTAAATGAATGAAAAAATCTATTAATATATATAATGCGTCAACGTATAGAATTTTTCAATAAATAATTTAAAAAAATAATTTATTCATACACATAATATTATGAGTACTGCGTCCACCCATCAAAATTATAAAAAGGAAATAGTCTTATTCTTAATTTATTCATGTCAATAATAGTGTGAGATCTGCGTTCACGCTTGACATTTATAAATAGAAAATACATTTTATTTTCAATATTTTGGCCCCTGCATTCATGTCTGACATAAAAAAGAAATGCGTTTAAATTTTAATTGTTTACACCAATAATATTGTTTGATCTATATTTGTGCTTGACATTTATAAAAATGGATTCATTGTTTCTCTTTGTCTGTCCATTCCACTTTTTCTCGGAAACTACTGGACAGATCTAACTAAAAATTTGTATGGATCTTTGTTATGATTAGAAGCAGCGAACTACGTAGTATGGTATCTGTTAGATAAACGGTTAGAACTTATTAGGAATTAGTATTTAATATAAAAAGGAGCACAAATTAAACCATATTCAAACATCAATTTGGCATAAAGCGCTTGTTCTAAATCAAAGAGCTATAACTTTTGCCCCTTTCTAATGGGAAAAGTTTTTTTTTTTTGTTTTTTTTTTACAAAGGCATCACCACATTATCAAGGCCAAGAGGCCACTCAAGGATAAGGGTTAAAGAGTGTACAGTAGAAATTGGTCAATATAGTAATCATTAGTAATGAAAATTTGGTAAATTTAATAACTTATATGGAACGGCTCATCAAGAACTTATTTACTTTAGACTTGAACACAACCATATTGTAGTCAGCCGGAAAGCAGGAAAACGGAAGACAATTCCACAGGCGTGCAGTTCTAAGAAAGAAGCTTTGTTCATGGAATCTACGTTTAGGTTTAGGCATAGATAAAGAGTGGGGGAAATTATTGATAGTGTTTACAGCTAGACGAGTGTTTCTTGTGAAAGTTTGGCGAGGGGGGACCATAGATTGAAGCTCAGTTGAACACTTTCCATGAAAATAACGATACATCAGAGACAAACTCGCAACATCTCTTCTGTGAGATAGAGGTTGCAAGGAGGAGAAAAGGACATCTCCTACGAGGCTACGAAGTCTATTTTGAACTCTATCAAGGCAGGACAAGTCCTTTCTAGCAGCTCCTGCCCAGATGTGGCAGCAGTATTCCATCCTTGGACGTACCTGGCTCTTATATAGATAGAGAATAGCATCAGCAGTGAGATATCTACTGGATCGATAGAAAGATCCGACCATTTTTCCAGCGGCCTTGGCAACAGATTTGATATACGTGTTCTATTTAAGATCAGGAGTAATGGTCAAGCCCAGAAGCTTGTCAAAACTTGAGGCCTCCTGAAGACGAGAGCCATTCATTTCAATTGATGACAAATGTGGATTAGAATGTTGATGATGTAAAGAGAGAAGCTTGGTTTTAGATGCATTAAAAGTAACCAGCCACTCCTTTCCCCATTGTACTACGTGCTCAAGATCAGAGGAGAGAGAATCAGAGAGAACTTGGTCGTTTACTGTCTTAGATGTGGTACCATAAATGGTAGTGTCGTCAGCATAAATGTCTACAAATGATGTAAGGATATGATTTGGAAGATCATTAATGTAGATCAGGAAAAGAGTTGGGCCCAGGATGGATCCCTGAGGGACACTGGCATTAATACTGTGAGCTTCTGATTTTTGCCCATCAACTACTACTCTTATGAACCTATGAGAAAAAAATGATTTAATAATTTAGAAGACTTTTCCAGCTATACCATAGCTAGCGATCTTATGAAGTAAACCTTTATGCCATACCCTATCAAAGGCTTTTGATATGTCAAGAGCAATTGCCCTAGAAAGATTGCCACCGTCGAGAGATTTGCTAATCCTATGCGATATAACTGTAAGGACATCTGCTGTAGATCTAGCAGAACGGAAACCATATTGCATGTCACTAAGAAGGTTATTTTTGTTGAGATGTTTGATTACTTCTGTATTTAACACAGATTCTAGCAACTTACTCATGACGCACAGGAGACTTATTGGCCTGTACTGAGAGGGGGATGGGTGATCACCTGAATTCTTACATACAGGGCATACTGATGAGATTTTCCAGAGAGATGGGAAACTATTCTCCTTAAGACAACGTTTAAACAGTTTTGTAAGTATGGGCGCTAGTTCAGGTTGAAGTTTTTTGAGTACTATAATTGGAATACCATCAGGGCCAGTTGCTTTACCCGAATCAAGATTTTTGATTAGCTTCGCAACATCACGTACAGATATACGTATATCACATAGCGTGTTTTCTGATACAGGAGGAAATATTGGGGGTTGGCGGTCTTGGTCGCAAAGGGTAGAATTAGCTGCAAAGTTCTTGACAAAGAGTTTGGCTTTGTCTGATGCTGACGAGATTACCTCAGGTCCATTGATAATAGTTGGGATGGAGCACACGCTTCTGTTCAGGATTCTGTTTGCTATTTGCCAAAACTGGTGGGAACCAAGCCGCTGCTCAGCTACTTTGGACTTAACAGATTGAGCATACAACTCTCTTGCGTTCCTTATTACTTTCTTACAATGGTTGCTGGCAGTCCTGAAAACGGCTTTAGTTTCCATACATCTATTACGTTTGAAGCAGTGGAAAAAGTGATTTCTGTGCGCAATGGCAGCAGCACATTCTGGAGAGAACCATGGCTGGCTGTTAGGTTTTTGCTGGAACATTTTAGAGGGTATGAAATGGTCAATACCTACAATTAACCATTCAGTTAGGTCTAATACTATAGAGGACACATCCTTTTTAAACATGGAATGCAGAGGTAGATCAGATATAAATGTACGGAAGCTATCCCAGTCAGCCTTAGTGTATCGATATACTGTACGATGAAGAGGTACGTCTGGGGACTTATTACATTTCATTTTTATCTTAATTGATACAACAGAGTGGTCGGAAGATCCAAGAGGCGACAGAACAGAAACTGAACATAGTTCAGGGCAAGTTGTGAGAAAAAGGTCTAGTAGGCTCGCATACTGGCCGTCATTATCGGGCACACGGGTAGGTTCCTGAACAATCTGAGTGAGGTCATAGACAATGGAGAAATCATGACAGAACCTCCCCTCATCATCGGTCTTGTTTGAGTGGGTCAACCATTCGACGTTGTGAACATTGAAGTCTCCACATACGTGAATGTTAGCTGAAGGATTAGTAGAAAGGACTTGGTCAATTTTCTCAGATATGCTTTGAAAGATAGTAACTCCGCTGTTGTGGGGGCGATAGAGAGTAAATATAAATGCAGTAGTGTGAGCTAAAGCAACCCGGAAGCACATATAGGGTAAGTTAGGATCTTCCCTGGAGATGTCCCTCCCACATGGAAAGCTATCTTTAATATAGGCACATATTCCATGCCCATGGCGATCTTGGGGGTCAGATTTAGAAGTAAAGTTAGAGTATCCTGTAATTGCAAACTCATCTAGGGAAATAGCCTGTCCAATGCCAGTTTCACTTAAAAATAAAAGGTCTGGTTTAGTCTCCTGTAATTGGGTTTCAACCTCTGGAAGGTTAGAACGAAGACCCCTGATGTTGGAGAAGGAGACATGGTAGTAGGGGTCTACGTTGGAAGTTGGAGAACCGGGTTTAATCGTGTATTTTTTCTTGAAACTTGTCATGATGAAATTTTGGAATTTGTGGACTAGGTCGACAGATTTACTTAGAGCAGGACAGAGAGGGGAAACTAAGAGAGAAAAAGAAACGAAGAATTTTCTTTTTTTTTTTTTTTTTTGTAGCACATGATAAGGTAAAGCCGTAACAATTACCCACTAGTATGGCATCGAGAGGCCCCACCAGAAGCTACTGCATGGTCCAGATTCCATTCACCAAATGGCAATACAGCAGCCCCAGTACTTTGCACCTGCTGATAGGACAGCCTCCTTAGTGGTTAATCCAAGGTTCGGGTCCCTGACTATCAGGCGGATAACGTCAGCCCAGACAAAACGTTTACCTCCAGCACCCTTACTAGTGACATGGCTACAAGGATAGACATAGAAACAGAAAATTTCCACCAACTCTGCCAACTGTTCGCGCAAAAATACTGCCAACCTAGAAAACAGCTTTTTCTTCTCCCTTTGTCAGAAAAATCACTCATTTAAAAAATGAGGACTGAGGGACAAATAAGAAGTCTAGTATATTTTTTAAATCCCATTTTCACCTCAAACAAGTCACGGTGTCACTTTGATTTATCTTACTATCGGGGACATAAGTTGCAGGGATACTACGTAGGGAGTTGACCAGCAAGATGCCTATTCACATTACAATTTAACTTTTATATGTCAGTACAGTTGGGAAAATACGAACTCGGAAGGGAGTTCCCGAGTTTAGCAGTTCTGAGGAAGAAACTATTAGAGTAGAAGGCCTTCTTACATCTAGGGATCTGTACTGCGTGCGGGTGGGATTTTGCTGCTTGTTGGGTTTGTAGAGAGGTATTAACGTCGAGAGGGTACAAGGACTTGTACTTCGTCAGAACATCAACCATTAAAATACTTATAGAACAGGCAGAGGGATATAACATTTCGTAGATGAGACAGAGGTTGAAGCACCGTTCATGTTTCATTAAAATTAAAAGTAGAAAACTAACATTAAATTCTATTTATTATCTAAACAGATTATCACAAACTTAATAGCAATAATCGATAATCCTCAGTTTATCTTATTTAAATAATTTTAAGTGCAAATAATTTATCAATGATAAATTTTCTTTATTGTGTACTAGCAGTTCAGCCCGGCCTTGCTCGGGCCCTATGTACAGTCCATAACTTTATGTGCATATATATATATATATATATATATATATATATATATATATATATATATATATATATATATATATATATATATATATATATTAAAAAGTTTGACTCATGTTCAGATAACATCTAAAATTTCAAGTATTAAGACCCCAAATTGGCGGACGAGATTGGTAGAGTCTGCAAAGGTCAACTCTTTTAACTTTGACCTCTTGGCAGTCAAATTTTCGACCAAAATTTGATTAAAAAGCTTGCAGTAAAATTTCTCAAATGCTTGCACCCAAAATTGTCTGAATAGTTTGCTAGAGACCGCAAAGGTGAAATCTTTTGAAATTTGACCCCTTGGAAGCCAAATTTTTGGGGAAAACCGATTAAAAAACTTTCCCTATGTCAGAATACACTTTATGTAAAATTTTTAATGTTTAAACTAAAGATTGGCCGAGTGATTTGGTAGTGACCGCAAAGGTCAAACTTTTTTAAAAGTTCGACCCCAATTTTGACCCCTTAACATTTATTGTTTTGGGCTCAAATAAAATTAAAAAGCTTGATCCATGTCCAAGGAACCTACATCTAAAATTTCAAGTGTTTAGATCCAAAATTGGCGGAGGAGTTTGATAGAGTTTTCTCTATCGAATTGCTGACCTTTGACCTCTTTAACAGCCGAATTTCTGTCCTAAACCTGATTAAAAAGATTTTCCCAAATCTCAATACCCAATCTCGAGTCTGTAGACTGAAAATTGACAGAGTAGTTTGGTAGGGAAATGGGCAAACGCATACATAAACAATTTCACTTTTATAGATACATAGATAGATTGGCCGCATGTTTAGAAACGAATCAAGTACTTCAATGTCTTTGCATTTACAAGAATAAATATAATAATTTATTATGCATTATTTTATAATTCGACTTGTGGATAGGCGCTGGGACAAGAAACGGAAAGTGATACCAGTAATAATCTGAATACTTGGGTCAATATCCAAGAAGCTTTCGAATTACTTGGAGGAAATTTAAACACCAGAGAAATTGCAGCTTCACTAGAATCTGCTTAACTCGGAAAAGAAATAATTCTGGGAAAAACTCTTTGTTTCGGGTTTTAAAGCGTGTTTTAATAGTACACAATCAGTTCATGAAAACCATATCCGATGATGATGATGATGATCATCATCATCATCATCTATATATTGATACACATTTACCGTTTTGTTAACACGTGGAAGAAGAAGAAGAAGAAGAAGAGGAAGAAGAAAAGAGGAAGAAGAAGAAGAAGAGTGTTAAAGGGGGTAACATAGCGAAAGAAGAAGTGAGAAATATTGAATGGTATGGGGATAAAATTAAAGGACGCCTATGTACGTTAGAGAAAACTGAAAATTTCCGCTGAAAAAGTTAGCTCGTATTATTTGATTATTAAATTTTTTACGTAAAATTCTTGACTTTGTTTAATAAAATACAGCTGACATTATGGGAAAGGCATCCAAATATTCATTTATAACAAACAAATAATTTTAATTGAAGAAAAAATTAACAAATTAAAATGTACGAAAATATTGTAACTCCTAAAAAGTCTGTTTTCATTGTCTATTTGTTTCGATTTTTTAATGAAAAAAAAAAAAGGTATTTTACTGCACATTTCTAATATTCTATTATAATAATCTGAAACAAACAAAATACAAACTAGAAAATCTAATAAGTACAACAAGAATCTGTAGCTTCTGTATTAAAATAAAATCCAGAATATAAAACTGTGCACTACTAGAAATAAAAATGGGAAAACTTAAATCAGTAGAGAGCATATGACTACAAAACAGAGAGGCGATGAGGGCATTTGGCGAATATGTAAAAATTTAAAATATTTAAGACTTCTGCACTCAGACGCAGTTAAATCAATAAGAAATAAAAGAGATATGTTGAAGATATTGAACCTGAAAAGAACAAAAAGTGTAATCGGAATAAGATATATATATATATATATATATATATATATATATATATATATATATATATATATATATATATATAAATGTAATAAATTGAACAGTATCTCTAGTAAGATATTCTGGATCATTAATGCGCTGGAGAAAAGAAGGATAAGAGCAATTGAACCAAAGAAACTAATGATCACGCACACTTTACTCCATCTCAAAGATGCTGCTTAACTGTATGAAAAATGATAAAAGGGGGAAGAAGATTGGTAAGTACAGAAGACTACGTATTTAATACAAGAAGAAGTAGAACTATGAAAACATTTAGCCCAAAATATAGAAAGGCTATTTACGACTGTAAAAACACCACTAAAACGAACAACTCAAAGAGCTGTAGAATTTGAAACAAGAAAGCGACAAAAACAAAACTGAAAGAGAAACATCTTCATGGCCGATATATGGCCAAAAAACAAACGCACGGAAACACATGGACATAGTTAATATAAGGTCGCGTAGATCAGAATTTATGTATTCAAATTCCAGGATAAACATAACCCAGGAAAACAGTAAATGTAGACTCTGTGGACAAAGAGACGGAACAGTAACGTACATAAGTGAATGCAGCAAACAAAGCTACAAACATAGCAAACTAAATCTATCTTAAATAAAAAAAATGAATCTTAATAAAATACCAAAAGAAACAAAATATTTATATTTGCGATATCAATATCTAAGATGGGTCGTATGGAATGTATGAGTGAGGATGGCATGTAAATGCGTACTACTACTACTACTACTACTACTACTACTACTACTACTACTACTTGTATAATGAATTTAATATCACAGGGATCAAAAGCGATAAAAAAGCTGATATTTAAGTTTTACTTGAATAAGTACATCTGGTTTGTTATGACGAATGTGGGTGCTGCACCAAGCGATGCTTTTGAAGTCAGGTACCACCGAAGTCATAGTCTTGCTTTATGATATTTCTTTTTATAATTTTGTTGAAACACACATCTTCATTTTGAAACGCAGATACTTTTCATTATGTTCAAGTAAACACGCACCATTGCAAAATACTTATTATTTTGTAGCTTGCAAGGCGAATATATATATATATATATATCGCTTTCCCTATGACATTACACTATATGATGTAGATCTGTGTATAAATTGCGGACATGAAATCCAATTGAGCAAAATGACAAGCGATTTTATCTCTACGTCACGCCATCAGCTTACAAAATCAGCTTTTTTTTTTAAACCAATCAAAAACAATCGATTTTATTTTTTGATCAGAAGTTAAAAAAAATTAATTTTTAAGATGTGTTATTGAACATAAAGTTGGTAAAGATTAAAAATACTGATTTCTCTGATAAATGGAAGTGGGAGTGAACCACGGCTGATTATTTTGTCTCTGTTAGAATTTTCTAGAAGGTATAAAACTCTCAAAACGAGAAATTAATAAACTGGATGTGTCATAGGAGATACAGCAAACATAGTTTCCTGCAAATGAAATTCAGAAGAAATTCCAACATGGAAGCTTCCATGCTATCCTAATTAGCCGTTAAGTATTGGTACGATAGAAAGCGGCAACTGAGTCATTCCAAAGAATATCGAACAGTTCTTAGATTGTGAGCTCGATTTAAGAACCTACAAAATAAAGGATGTATATTCTGCTATTCTTATTTTTCCGGAATGACCTTATTTTAGAAACCCGCACGATAAATTTCTGAAATTTTGAGATGAGTAGTGGTTATTTATATTATTTCCTTTCATCGGACTACTGTTATTACAATCCATCCAATCCGTAACCGAGATTGAACTCACCACACTAGTTTGTAGTGTAATTCAAGTCTTGTCGGTAGCTGAATACTTGATGCTTCGCCGGCGTTATCAAGGGTAATTTTTTTATCGTGACGCCATCACTAGATGGGGTGCCTACCACGGCTTCAGAGAGCCCCACTTATCCTCGAGAGAAGGATAGACAGCGTCAGTTTCTAAACCTGGTATTTTACCTCGCGGTAAACTGTTATTACTTGTATATATTATCTATTGTTTATAAGCAAAATATGATATATATATATATATATATATATATATATATATATATATAAGTAAAAACAACAACAAAACTTTAATATATATATAGATAGATATGCGTTAATATATAGTAATAATTAGTAATAAATAGTGATATTTACAACTAGAAATGCAATAGGTTTAAGGCTCTTGAAATTCGTACTAGAACCTAAAGTTAGAGTACTTGGAAAAATCAATTGGAAAAAATTATATTCTCCAGAAGGTTGAAGGTTCAATCCTCAGTGTGGGAGACCGAAAATACAATTGCGAATTACTTACGACCTCTATCCAGTCATGGCTGACGGAACAAGAGTATGCTACTTCTTTGAAGTAACTAAAGAGTTCCGTTAGGAATTCATTTCAAGTTCCCGAGTTCGATAGAAACATTTCCGAATTCGACAAAATACACCTGAAGAAGGTCGGAGTTTACATCGACCGAAACGTTGTGAAAATCACATTAAAGATGAGAACAGTAGTCCGATGAATCCCAATAATACGAAGATTTATCTATATATTCCTACTTTATATCTAGACTCATTTAAACGCAGAATAAATTTTAGTACCAATAAAACCTACAACGTGTTACGGTTTTTTCTGGTTTATAAATTAAACTTCTTCAATAAAAACACATTTTTTAATCGACAAATCTATAAATAGTAATTAAATATTTAGAAATATTTTTGGGTTGAGACACGGAATATGTCGGGGAAAAACACTTGGTCATTTTATTTATTTTCTCAAAAATAATTTCTTATTTGTCGAATTTACCTGGTAAAAAAAAAATAACTAAAATAGCAGTAAAACCCCTTTCTGTTTTTTGTTTGTTTTTTCCCCTTTCGCCTACGAAATCGATTGATCAATTTCACTATCTTTCTGATACAGGTTTGTAGAATTAATAATATTCTTTCTTCGGAATTGCATCAAACTCTAGTACCTGTTTTGTTTGGCCAAGGGGAGAAAAATATTGCTCCTATCAAGAGTAGCCCTTCTTAGAGAACTGAATTTTCTCGTAATGCAAAACCAATTTATGTATACAAAATCCAGGATAGACATGACCCAGGAAAACAGTAAATGTAGACTCTATGGACAAAGAGACGAAACAGTAAATTGGTCAAAGCGAGGTAGAAGGACAATAGTCAATGTTCGTCATTGTTCGTGGTCATTTACTTATTTACGCGCCACAAGAAATATCTCAGCAAATAAAAAGATTGAATCTAAAACGGCGAACCGAATGCAGTCGAACACGTGGGAAGTCTTTAACTATAGCAAACAGCGTTATACATTTGCAGCATGTGGTCGCGATTAGAAAAAATGCCGAAAACAGATGAGAGTTTTGTACCGAACGAAAGAAAGGCACAACCAGCTACAATGCAGATGTGTGCTTTTAAGATGTGGGAATAAGGTCTTCGTTGAGACATGTCATCGTTGTCGTTTGATGGGAAATATAGAAAACTGTGCTGCAGAGATAAATGAACGGGTGATTACAAAATATCAATTCCATTTAATAAATACTAGCTGCAGTACATATCCAAAGGCGGGTTCATATTACTGAGACACCCTTAGACGATATAATGCTGAACCGTAAAGAAGATTCAAAGTCATTTATAGTTAAACTAAAGCCTATACGTTTCAAGTTATGAAAACTGCGGAAAGTGGTTATATTGAAGTTAGAATTTGCTAAACTTTTGTAATTTTTTATAGTTTTGTGTAATTCGACTTTTCTCTTAACTAACGAATCGCCAATTAAATAGGACAAAAGCCGCTCGAGGGTAAGGGTTAATGGTAGATGGCTTATTTGAGTAAACCAAGAAAAACGAGCAGATTGAAAAAGCTTAATGCAATCAACAAAGTTTGATTACTTAATTGGACAAGTATTTGTTAACATTTGACTTGAAAATAATTTAAATCGTAGTATAATCAAAGAGTAAAAAACATTTATATTTGCAATGTTAGCACCTGGGAGGTGCTACACAGAACACTATTTCTCGCCTTAACAGAGTACAAGATTGACGTCACGATCTAGTGGAGAATGATTTCTTTTGTTTTTTTAACCATCAAATCTTACCTCTCTAATCAATCTATATATTTATAAAAGTGAAAATTTGTGTGCGACGACACTTCCCAACCTATATACTCAACGAATTTTTGAACTACAGACTTGAAATTTGGTATATTGGGTATTCGAGCATGTGGAAATATTTTATCCGGAAAAGGGGCTGCTAAGGAGTTAAAATTGAAAAATGGGGTACATCGGACTTTATCTGTTTGTCAACTGTTTCACGAATGCGCATGCGTGAATCGTTCACGTGACAGACTCTTTATGTTAAGAATTAATAGGTTTGAAAACCTTTTATAAATCATGTCACGCTGGCCTAATGGTTATCGTATTTGACTTACTCTCTTTAGGTTTTGATCACAGCTCGATTATATTTTTTACTTACAAGAAGTGAACTGTTTCGAAAAAAACAAAAAAAACAACATAATACTCGCATGCATGTGTCTCAGTTTCTGTATGAATTAAACTATAATATTTGTGCGTATTTTACGACCGGGCAACGCCGGGTGGCCTGCTAGTAAGCCTATTAAAGTTGTTGCTGGTGGATAAAAATCTGAAGCATACAATGTACACTACCATCTATGGTAGCATATCAAAGGCCATAAGCGACCAAGTTCTCTCTGATCTTGAGCATGTGGTACAATGGAAAAAAGTGGCTGGTCACTTTTAATGCATCTAAAAGTAAGCTTCTATCTTTGCATCATCAACATTCTGATCCCCATCTGGCATCAATTAAAATGAATGGCTGTCTTCATAGAGAGGCTCTATGTTTTGACAAGCTCATAGGCTTGACCATTACTCCTGATCTAAAATGGAATACGTACATCAAATCTGTTGTCAAAGTCGCAGGAAAAATGATGGGATTCTTCTATCGATCCAGTAAATATCTACATGATGATGCAATTCTCTGCCTATATAAAGGCGAGGTACATCCAAGGATGGAGTATTGCTGACACATCTGGGCAGGAGCTGCTAGGAAGACTTTATCCTGCCTTGAAAGAGTTTAAAATAGACATCATAGCCTAGTAGGGGATGTCATTTCCTCTTCCCTGCAAACTTTTCTCACAGAAGATACGTTGCGAGCCTGTCTCTGTTTTATTGTTATTTTCATGGCACATACTCGTCTGAGCTCCAATTAATAGCCCCCCCCCTCGCCAAATATTCACGAGAAACACTCGTTTGGCTGAAAACACTATCAATAATTCTCCCCACTCTTTATCTGTGCCTATGGAATGGAATCTACGTTTAGGTTTAACCAAAACGTAGATTCCATGAACAAAGTTTCTTTCTTAGAACTGCACACATGTGGAACTCTCTTCCGCTTACCTGCTTTCCAACTGACTACAATATGGCCGTCTTCAAGTCCAATGTAAACAAATTCTTGATGAGCCATTCCCATTAAATAATCCAATATACCAAATTTACAATTCTAACGATATGATATTGTCCTTTTGACCAATGTACATTCTTTACCCCTTATCCTCGAGTGGCCTCTGGGCCTTGATAAGTGGTGATTCCTTTGTAAATAAATATATCAACGTCAGCCTTCCCTAAGAATATATTTTGAACCTAACCTTTTTCTGGTCCTCATAAATGAGATCCTTTGTTGACATTTATGACGAGAACAGCAATTTATGACAGAATTCTGAAAATCAATATATTGCCGATTTTTTCTCTTCCAACCTGGAATCTATTAAGCCATAGAGAAAAGTGGCTTGTTATTTTCAACCCTTCTAGAACCAGGTTTTCCACATTTCATCACCAACGCCCAGATCATTATTTTATCCCAATAGAAACAAATAGTGCTCTCTCTTTGCTTTGATAAATTCCTAAGACTGACTCTTACTGCCAAACCTAAAATAGAGGACATATAAAATCTGTTACCAAAGTCGCTGTTAAATTGGTTGACTCATTCTATCGCTCCAGAAAGTCCCTTATTCATAACGCAATTCTCTAGGTGTATGAGAGTGATGTCCTAAAATGGTGCACTGCTGCTGATATATCATTTGGGAGTTGCCGTCCAGGGCACTAAATTTTGATTTGACAGAGTACAAAATATATTAGGGTACGTTCTTTTCTCTTTCCTATAGACACACACACACACACACACACACACACACACACACACACACACACACACACACACACACACACACACACACACACACACACATTATTTGAATAGACTATATATGTAATAATTTTTCATCCCGGGAACGCAATATCACGAGACTGCTCTCAACTAAATATAACATGATAGTTTTTCCGTCCAGTGTTTATAAGTATTTGACAAGGTTCGATTTATTTTATTGTATTGTTCGATATCCAACTATCAATCTCATTAACTCTTATCCTCGAGTCGTATTTAGCCTTGGTAAATGCTAACACATTAGTATATAAAGCTTTTTTTCTCACAGTAAAAGTCATTGCCAGTCTTTCTCTACTCTAATATCATTCTTATGGAAGATAGTCGGCTGAGTTGAAAGCTATACAAAGAAATAACTCGTATTATTATTATTGTTATTATTATTATTATTATTATTATTATTATTATTATTACTATTACTATTATTATTATTGTTGTTATTATTATTATTATTAGTAGTAGTAGTAGTAGTAGTATTCTTTTTAAAAAGCAAAACTTTTCTTTATTTCCTTGTGTACCGAACATCAGCGGAAATTTCATGAACAGAGTTTCTTTGCAAGTATTGCTCATCTGTGGAACATATTATCACGGAACTGCTCCTCTAATCACTACAACATTGTCGTCTACATCCAATGTCGTCAAATACTTTTCATAAACCATTTTTCTATATTAAAATTGTGTCCATTGTATTCATCATTTTATTTTCAACCCTCTCGTTATATTCTTCAACATTTTAACGGCATTTTATTCATTTCATTAACCTATTTCGCCGAGTGACTCAATAGTATAAAGAATCATACCAAATCTCGCATTTCTCGATCTAATAATTTAAAATTAATTAGCAAACATACACATACATATATACATGCAAAGCAATAAAGATAGGGTTACAGTCACACATATACAACACATCACTCAATAAGACCTTTTGGGGCAAATTCGACTTCATTTATCAACACGATCTCCACCCACGGTCATACAAACAATTTTCTATTTTAATAGTTCGGTGCCTTTATGTAGAACGATTTATTTTTAGCCTTAAAATATGTCTGAGTTTTGATATGACTTCTTCATTAGTGATGAAGCCAGATAGCGTTCCCTGGAGTATACTTTTGGGGCCTGAAAGCAGTTAGTAGTCGCTGGGGACATATATGAAGAATAGGGTATACACAGAAGCTATTGAAATGGCAAGTCTTATAGTTTTGCCATCGTTGTAACTGACATAAGACACGGTGCATTGTCTTGGTAAAATTGCACTTTTTCTTTTAGTGATTTCATTCTTCAAATACACAAATTTTGCTGCATGCTATTCGTTATTAACGGTTCTTCCTTTCGAAAGATAGTTGATTAAGAAAAAAAAACGCTTCGGGCATCTGAAAATATAGAGAACAAATCATTGCCTGCTGATGTTTACGTCTTGAGTAGATTTAGGTACCATTAACTTGATGTTGGCTGCCGATTTGATACCAAAGAAAATTCGTGAATACATCTTCTATCTATTCACGCGACCCCCCCCTTTTACTTGCGGTGAAATAATTGTAAACAGCACTCTAATTGTCGTTTTTAACCGACTGCAAGCAAACGCCGCACACACTTTCAGCACAGCTTTCCATTTGATAAATATCCATGCAAGATAGCTGTATGCTGATATGTCCCACGCCCCTGCTATTTCATATAATTTCAATTTACGATCGCCAAAAATGAGTTTGATATATATTTTAATGTTTTTCAGCGCAACTGTCATATTTGAACAACTTAAATGTTCAACACCATTTACATCTGTACAACTGCGTGTAAATTCAGTATAGAACCACTTAACCATTGCTGATTCTGAATAATATTTACCAAGTGATTGCTTTGCTTGAGTAGTATTTTTCCCATCAGAAAGCAATGCTATATAAACAGTTAATAAAAAATAAAATTTTTCCATAGTTTTCAAAATTTGCTATAGTGACTTAAGGGAAATAACGATACTTTGTAAAGTAATAATTCGATGTTTCTGAGTTCTTTATTTATCAAGTTATGAAAAATCATGAGCATTGTTATCTTTATTGTGCTTTCCCTATATAATTTAGTTTCTAGGATAAAAAAATATCATCTGCGAAGTTCTATTTAATCTTTGTTTGATGATATCAGCTTTCAGAATGAGTAGATATTATGTTGATGGAAAAGTTCTTGCGGGATTTATAATTTTGATTTCAAATAATGTATTTTCAAATAAGTCTTCGTTATAATACCTTTACTTTATATATTATTTTAAAGGGCGTTTATTGCTTTATCTGATCGCTTGAATTATAATCGTTTTAAAACAAACATGTCTTCTTTTCAGAACGTTGAATGCAAGATGGATAAAAAGCCATTTCATACAATTTTCTTATTTCAATTCAAACTAGGCCAAAAAGCTGCTGAAAAAGCTTGCGATATCAACGAAACGTTTGGTCCAGGAACCACTACTGAACGCACAACACAATGGTGGTTTAAGAAATTTCGTGACGGCGACGAAGATGATGAGCGTAGTTGTAGGCCATCGGATGTTAACAACGGTCAATTAAGAGCCTTAGTCGAAACCGATCCACACACAACTGTTGGGGAATTTGCTTCTAATTAGACGTAACATATACGACGAATTCCAACCACTTGAGAGAGATGGGAAATACAAAAAAAAAATTGATAAATGAGTGCCTCACGAATTGAACGATAACCAAAAGAAACGCCGTTATCGTTTCCGTTCTTTACGCAACAAGAACGACCCGTTTCTCGACCGGGTTATGATATGCGATAAAAAGTGGGTTCTTTACGACAACCAGCGACGCTCAGTTCAGTAATTAGATGCCGACGAAGCTCCGCAACAATTCCCGAGGTCAGAGTTACACCAAAAGAGAGTCATGCAGACTGTTTTGTTGTCTGCGAGCGGTCTCATCCATTACAGATTTTTAAATCTAGTCGAAACCAGTATTGTCAACAAATGGATGAAATGCGTCAGAAATTTCGACAACAACACGCAACATTAGCCAACAGAAAAGGCTCAATTCTCCTCCATGACAATACCCGACTTCACATTGCTAAAACGACTCTGCAGAAGTTGAACAAATTAGGTTTTTTTTTTTTTTTTTTTTTTTTACACAGTGATCACCACTTATCAAGGCCCGGAAGCCACTCAGGGATAAGGGTTATTGCAAGTACATCACGTTAGTGAGGAGATTTTATGAAGTGTTTAATTAGGGGGGCGGTTCATTAGGAATTTGTTAACATTAGACTTGAAGACATCCAAGTTGTAGTCCGGAGGGAAGCAGGCAGACGGAACAGAGTTCCACAGGCGTGCAGTTCTAAGAAAGAAGCTTTGCTCATGAAATCCGCGTTTTGATTTAGGCACAGATATAGAGTGGGGGAAACTTTTCACAGTGGATTCAGCTAGACGGGTGTTTTTCGTGAAAGTTTGGCGAGGGGGGACCAGGGATTGGAGTTCAGACGAGCACCTGCCATGAAAATAACGATAAAACAAGGATAGGCTCGCAACGTCTCTTCTGTGGGAGAGGGGTTGCAGGGTAGAGAAAAGGGCATCCCCCACTAAACCACGAAGTCTATTTTGTACTCTGTCAAGGCATGATAGGCTGTTTTTGGCAGCTCCTGCCCAGATATGGCAACAGTATTCTATCCTTGGCCGTACTTGGCTTTTATATAGATAGAGAATTGCATCAGTAGTGAGATATCTTCGTGAGCGGTAGAAGGATCCCACCATCTTTCCTGCGACCTTGGCAACAGACTTGATGTACGTGTTCCATTTCAGATCAGGAGTAAAGGTCAAACCCAGAAGCTTGTCAAAACACGGGGCCTCACCCAGACGAGAGCCATCCATCACAATTGATGCCAGCTGGGGATCAGAGCGTTGATGATGTAAGGATAGGAGTTTGGTTTTAGATGCATTAAAGGTAACTAGCCACATCTTCCCCCACTGAACCACGCGCTCGAGATCAGAGGAGAGAGAATCCGAGAGAACTTCGTCATTTACAGCCTTTGATGTGTTGCCGTAGATGGTCGTGTCATCAGCATAGATGTCAACGAATGATTTAAGTATGTGTTTAGGGAGGTCATTGATGTAGATCAGGAAGAGAGTTGGGCCGAGGATTGACCCCTGAGGGACTCCAGCATTTATATTGCAGGCCTCCGATTTTTGTCCGTCTACCACTACTCTTATGAGCCTATCGGAGAGAAATGATTTAATGATTGAGAAAACATTTCCAGTTATACCGTAGCTGGAAATCTTGTGAAGTAGACCCTTATGCCATACTTTGTCAAAGGCTTTGATATGTCAAGAGAAACTGCCCTAGAAAGGAAGCCTTTGTCAAGAGATTCACTAATCCTGTGGGATATAACCGTCAGCACATCTGCGGTAGATCTTGCAGAGCGGAAACCATATTGTGTGTCACTAAGAAGGTTGTTTCTGCTGAGGTGGTTGACTGTTTCTCTATTTAATATTGATTCCAGTAACTTACTCATAACACAGAGAAGACTTATTGGTCTGTATTGAGAGGGAGATGACTTATCACCTGAATTCTTAAATACAGGGCAAACTGATGAGGTCTTCCAGGGGGTCGGAAAGCACTTCTCCTTAAGGCAGCGCTTAAATAGTTTCGTAAGTATGGGAGCAAGTTCTGGTTGAAGCTTTTTTAACACTATAATTGGGATGCCATCAGGGCCAGTTGCTTTACTGGAATCTAGGTTTTTTATTAGCTTGGCGACCTCATGCACGGATATTTGTATATTACCTAGCTTGTTCTGTGTTATAGGAGGAAATATGGGGAGTTGATGGCTTTCGTCGCATAGGGTAGAATTAGCTGCAAAGTTCTTTGCAAATAGTTTGGCCTTGTCTGACGCTGACGAGATAACCTCTGGTCCATTGATAATGGTTGGGATAGAACGCACACTTCTGTTCAGGATCCTATTTGTTATTTGCCAAAACTGGTGGGAACCAAGCCGTTGATCAGCTACCTTGGATTTAACAGACTGGGCATATAGCTCTCTTGCATTTTTTATTACTCTTTTACAGTGGTTGCTGGCAGTCCTGAAAGCAGCTTTAGTCTCAGTGCATCTATTACGTTGGTAGTTATGGAAAAAGTGATTTCTGTGCGCGATAGCAGCAGCACATTCTGGGGAGAACCATGGCTGGCTGTTAGGTTTTTGTTGGAATTTTTTTGATGGTATGAATTGGTCTATGCCTACAATTAACCATTCGGTCAGATCTGATACTATAGAGGACACTTCCTTTTTAAACATGGAGTGCAGAGGTAAATCAGATATGAATGTACGGAAGCTATCCCAGTCAGCCATAGAATATCGGTATACAGTACGGTGGAAGGGTACGTCTGATGGCTTCTTACATTTTGTTTTTATCTCAACTGATACGACGGAGTGGTCGGAGGATCCTAAAGGAGAATGAACGGTACATGAACATAGCTCAGGGGAAGTTGAAAGAAAAAGGTCTAAGAGGCTTGCATATTGATTGGGTGTATCGGGCACACGGGTGGGTTCGCGAACAATCTGAGTGAGGTCATAAGCAATGGCAAAATCATGACAAAACCTCCCCTCATCATCTGTCTTATTTGAATGGGTCAGCCATTCCACGTTATGGACGTTGAAGTCACCACAGATGTGGATGTTAGCCGAGGGATGTGAAGACAGTATGTGGTCTATTTTCTCAGATATGCTCTTAAAGATAGTAACTCCGCTGTTGTGGGGTCTATAGAGGGCAAATATTAATGCAGTGGTGTTAGCAAGTGCAACCCTGAAGCACATATAGGGTAAATTAGGATCTTCTCTAGAGATATCCCTGCCACATGGGAAGCCATCCTTAATGTAGGCACATATTCCATGCCCATGGCGATCTTGGGAGTCAGATTTAGCTGTTAAATTGGAGTATCCAAAAAATCTTACGAAATCTTGGTTCATCCCCGTACTCTTCAGACCTCTCACCTACCGACTACTATTTTTCAAGCATCTCGACAATTTTCTGTGTGAGAAATGCTTCATAAACCTAAGCGATATCAAAAACGCCGTCAGCGACCTAATCGCTGTTAGAACGCAAGAACTTTACATTACTGGCATGAATACACTTGTTTTGCGTTGGCAAAAGTGTGCTGCTTATTTTGATCTTTGAGCTTATTTTTTCTTTGAGCCAAGATATGACCATCTAAATTTTAAAGATTGAAACATCAAGAACTTTCTTGTCAACCTGTTATTTATATATTAATAGGATAGAGTGTGTGATCTATTTTGTATGTCATGCTTACACCCGAGTGAATGTGGTTTAATTGTTATGGACTTTCATTTCTTGTAATAAATAATTTTACCAAGAATTGTTCATAAGTTTTAGATTCGGTTTCGATTATAGCTGATGGCACTCCAATAATCTATTTTTTTACTATAAATAATTTTATCGAAAATTCTTCATAAGTTTTGGTTTTGGTTTCGATTATAGCTAAAGAAACTCAAGTTATATATATATATATATATATATATATATATATATATATATATATATATGTGTGTGTGCGTGTATTCATATGTTTTGGTTTCGGTTCAATTTGATGCACCCAAGTCATATGGATATATATATATTTTTGAAATCGCAACTTTATAATATATAAGAATCGATAGAACATTAACTCTATAATAATATATACGAAATCTGCAAGAATTAAAATATCATATTTAAGCGTACTTTACAACCGGACTACGCCAGGCGTCCCTGTTAGCTTAGATATATAATTTTGCAGTTTTAACAAAAGAGCTACAATAACATCAGAGCGTCTCCATTTACACTGAACATCTACAGAATGACAACATCAATATATTACATATGAATGAGTTCCCTGTGGAATTTCCACAGGTCCCGCTAATCTATAATTATCATATTAGTTAAGTGATCTTAATACTTATTTGATTAAATGTACACCTTCTGTTGTTTCGAGTTTTCCCTTTTTCGTCTGAAGTAATTCACATTTTTATTGTTCTCATTTACAATATTATTCGCACAACGTTTCGACCGATGTAACCGTTTTTCAGGTGTATCGTGTTGAATACAGGAATCTTTCGGTCGAACTCGGGAACTGGCAAGGGATTTCCAGCGGAACCCTTTATTTTACCTATGGTGGTAACATGTTCTCTTTTCATCAGCTATGATCGGTTAGAGATCTTAAGTAATTCGCAATTGTATTCTTAGTATCGTCTGCACTGAGAATTGAACCTTCAATCTTCAGAAATGTGTTACTTAGAACTGAATTTTACCTGATACATTATGCGTTACGTTACGAATGCCTGCGTACGACAGCGTACACCCGAAAAAGGTCGATGCTTACATCGGTCGAAACGTTGTGCGAATAAGAACCAAGATGAGTCTGAATAATAAAAATAATACAAATTACCAATCCCCATCTCAAAAGTTCAGAAACATAAACACCCATCGTCCTAAAATCAAATGTAAACAGATTGTTATTCCGAACCACACGATTAGTAAGCAAACGTAGTTCATACCATTGGTTATTTCATACCATTGATTATTTCATACTATTGATTATTAGTAGTTCCATACTGTTCTTCATCTTTCGGCTGAGAATCATTCCTTCCAATTAACATTTATTCTTGAGTGCCTTTTGGTCTTGATAAGTAGTGACCCAATAGCAAAAAGAAATATGTTACAAACAACAAATATTCATTATTCCTGTTTTTTTTTTATGGCCCTGTTTTTATCGGTCCACTTCTTGCTTCTTTGAAACGAGATATTCACAATTACTTTCTTAATAATTTTCGATATTACTTTGGCAGATATTTTGATATTATTATTATTATTATTATTATTATTATTATTATTATTATTATTATTATTCATTTAAAATATTTTTTGTGTAATAAGATCTAACAAGACATTGGAATAACCAATCCGACCGATAAAACCAAATAACAACCAAAAAGGTCACAAGACACCACACCCATTACTTGTCATTGACTCCTTAAATTTGATACGGAATATCAACAATAAATTGCAGGATTGGTTATCCGGATGCAGATGTGGGTAAAATTACACACTTCTGAGACGGCACAGCGTGAGTAACGTTGTAACCAAAGATATTATTTTCAATCAACTACACAACTGTTTACCAATGTCATAAACTGACCGAGCACAAGAGTGCAACAAGTTTGGTCAGAGTCCGAAATTTGTGTGATAAAAAACAGCACGTCATGATTAAATGATTAAAGTTTTCAAATAATATCGTTGTTCAATATCTGTGTAAAAGTATAAACCTACACCAACGCCCAAGATATACATCTTATTTCTAAAAATATCCGTTCGTATTTCTAAAGTTTCAACATTCTTTATCCGAATCTTACTATTTTTTAAGAATTGTTAGAAAAAAATACCCGTCTCCCAGGGATGTATTTAATCGTTCTTCAAAACATCCGTCGCCTGATTTATGTAAATGGTTGGATTTCAAAAACTAATATATCTAAAAAGAACTTTTCTCGGATTAATGATATTTTTCCTTAGTAAGTATAGACATGTTTTAAAGTCCTATATATTAGAGTCGGCTTGAAAAGTAATATATCTAAAACTTCGGCTGAAATCGAATATGTATTTAAAGGAAATGTAATAGCATTTTTGTCAAGTAATTTGCACACGATATAAACACTGGCCACTTATTTTCGGCACATTGACTCTATAAAAATATTTACGAATGTCGGTTTGAAACTGCTAATATGCCTAAAACACACCCTGAAACTGCTATAGAATATCAGTTAGTATTTTACAGTGATATGCTGATGGTCAGATAGGATGACATATGGTGAAGTACTGTCAGATAATCTTGTAGATATTTTACTTGAGCTAGGAAATTTCAAGATGTCTGATTTTCTTGTATATGCAAGTAAAATAACTATTTGATTACAACTTTCAGTTTCTAGGGTTTTGTCAGAACATCTTGACATGAGTATACTCTACTAATAAACCATGATCAACTATTCGTACGGCATAATCACGTTAACACACCGGTTCCCGCTGGATCACCAAAGTTAAGCAACGTTGAACCTGGTCAGTACTAATTGGGTGACCATTTGGGATTTCCAGGTGCTGTAAGTGCTCTCTGCTTATCTCGGCATTGTTTCCAGTCGTCCTGGTCTTCTCCTTGCCATTCAACTCAAACAGTACCAATTCAGGAGAGGTGTGGTTGGGGATTGCGCAACCCTTGCCTCACAATTACACGCGCTACTGCCCCTAAGGGTTAGCCTTTGTCTTTCAAGACTGAACGGAAGTATGGATGGACCAACTATTCAAAATAACATAGTATTCAGAGCCGAAATAAAATCCCTACCGCATTGGCTTATGCAATGAATATTTTACCTCCATGTGATGTTATTTCAAGTGATAGCACTAAGCTAGAATGAGTAATTCTTGTCAATACCACAAAATATACCATGACATATTTATAACCGCTGAATTGGTGGATAAAAAATAGTGTTATCCACTTCTTTATTAACTCATCGTTTAAGAGGTAGAAGTGAGAGTCAATGTAATACTAGCTTATCTATGTATCTTGTATAAAAATCAAGTGTTAATCACAGGAAGGGTTCTTTTGATTTCTAAGAACTTACACTGAGGCAAAATGAAAACAAAATCACGCACACACATTATATATATATATATATATATATATATATATATATATGTATATATATGTATATATGTATATATATATATATATATAAATTAGTTTTCTTTATGTAAATGCAGTCACATCTTGCTACGATGTGCAGACCGTTTCGATCATATTTGATTTCATCAGGTAAGAAAAGTTAAAAATTAGAGAGATTCAAAACGATTTTCAATTTTAGAGGAGAGAAAATATACTTTGCCATATTCGTAAGAACATTAAGGTTAATGTTTTTAAAGACATTAACCAAGCAAGGTTAATGTTTTTTAAAAACATTAACCAAGTAAGGTTATGACAAAGTATATTTTCTCTCCACTAAAACTGAAAATGGTCTTAAACTTTACAATTTTTAAATTTTCTTGCCTGACTAAATCAATTATGATCGTCGAAACGGTCTGCACATCCTAGCAAGATATGACTGTATTTACATAAAGAAAAATAAAAACTATAATTTGCTCTATTTGATTGAGCATGGTGAACGACACCTGTTGAAATTCAATTATTCTTAATATTTTCGATATCTAGAAAATATATATATATATATATATGTGTGTGTGTATGTGTGTGTGTGTGTGTGTGTGTGTGTGTGTGTGTGTGTGTGTGTGCTATTGGGTGATTTTAATGCTTTGTGTGGGTGTGGATAGTGCATCATGGGGTAGTGTTTTGGGTTATCATGATGTTGGTCGTATGAATGGTGATGGTCTTCTTTTGTTGTCACTTTGTAAAGAATTTAACCTGTGTACTACCAACACGTTATTCCAACAGAAAAATTCCCACAAGATTACATGGATTCATCAAGGGATTGGCACTTAATTGACTACATCACCACAAGAAGACGTGACATTAAAGACTTTCATATTACTCGTTCATTCCATACAAGCTAAAAATGAAATAAAACATCGTTTAATTTCCAACAAAGACGAATGAAACGCTCCTCTGACCCCAAACAAATTAACGTCCTTCCGTTAAAGAACACCGTTCAATAAGGGGCACTGTCGACCCGCCTTAATCATTCATTAGATTCTGTTGAAATAACTGATAATATTGAATCTGCATGGAAATCATTATGCGACGTAACGCACATATCTGCATTGGAAGTTCCGCGCTTACATGTCCGTGCAAATCAGGACTGGTTTGATGATCAAAATACTAAGGCACAGAATTTGATCAAAGAGATGCACAAGGCTCATAAAATAAAAACTATACATCAAAGAAGAAAATGCAAAAGCAAGGCCAGGAAAACACTATAGTAGTTAAAAGAAGCATGGTGGTCGTCACATGCCAAATCAGCGCAAGAAGCGTTTGACAGGAAAGACTTGAAAGCCTTTTATAAAGGTATCAAAGTAGTTTTGGGGCGCACGAATCTGATGTTTCTCCCATATCTGCAAGTGATGACACACTGTTGACTAACAGAGCGGATATTTTAAATCGCTGGAAGGGGCACTTTGAAGTAGTTCAAAACAATGCTTCTACAACTGACAGAGAATTAATTTCATCTATCACCGAGTGACCTAAAATTCCTTAACCCCCTTTCCCTCCAGAATTACATGAGGTTTTTGTTGCTATTAAGCAAATTTTTTCAGGCAAAAAGTCTGGGAAAGATGCCTTACCTCCTAAGGTTTTTCAGTTCGGTGGTTAAAAACTAATGAATGAGCTAAATTGTCTCTTTTTGAAGATCTGGCAAACTGGAAATGTCCGTCAGGATTTGAAGGATGCATTAATTCAACACTTGCATAAAAACATTAATTAATTCAACACTTGCATAAAAACATTAATTCAACACTTGTATAAAAACATTAATTAATTCAACACTTGCATAAAAACATTAATTAATTCAACACTTGCATAAAAACAAAGGCAATAGAAAAATCTGTCTCAACCATCGTGGCATCTCACTTTTATCAATTGCAGGGAAAATCTTGGCAAGACTCATTTTCAACAGAATAATCAAACATCTTGTTGACGATAACTACTCTGAATCTCAGTGCAGTTTCCGTGCTGGTCAGGATACTGTTAATATGATCTTTTCCCTCCGCCAGTTTGCTGAGAAATACGCGAGAAGAAAAAAGAGCTGTATATGGTCTTCATTGACCTTACAAAGGCCCTTGTTACAGTCAACCGTGCAGCTCTCTGGAAGGGTTTGAAATGGCTGGGGATACCTCACAACATGCTGAATGTAATCATGTCTTTTCAAATGGAGAGTCTTTAGAATATTTCAATGTGACAAATGGAACGTTTAGTTCTTTACAGTAATGCTGAATTATGCTTTTGTTGATATAAATACAGGCGTAGAATTTAAATTCAGAACAAGTGGTGATCTCTTTAACCAGCAGCGTTTTAAAGCTTAGACCCTCATTCGACAAACTGTCATTAGGGACATTTTGTTTGTAGATGTCGTTACACTTTGTGCAACCTCTCAGGAAAAAGTGCAACTGCTTGTAGACAGATTTTTCGCTGCTTGCAAGGCTTTTGGTCTGACACTCAGCATCAAGAAAATGGAAATGATTCACTAATCTCGCCCCACACACAAAAAAAGTTCAGGGCGCAAAGTGGCGGCCAACGGTGCACAGCTTTTCCGATATGCTAATCCGAGTGAATGGTAAAGATCTGAAATATGTAAAAAAACTTTACCTATCTTGGTAATAAGGTAAATTTGAATGGTTCTATTGATGATGAAATCGTTAATCGAACTGCGAAAGTAAGTAGTGCTTTTGAAAAACTGTTATATGATGATAGGAGAATTAGCTTAAGAACTAAAGTACTTGTGTATAAAGCAGTTGTGCTAACATCGCTACTTTACGGATCGAAATCATGAACAGTCCATCGCAATCACATCCAGAAGCTTGATATTTTCCACAAAGACTGCCTTAGAACAATTTGTGGTTTCACCCTAAGAAATCGGATGTCTAATGCAGACCTATACACGCACTGCGGTATTGGCGGAATTGAAATTTTTTTGATGCAATCACATTTCTACGTTGGGCAGGACATGTCTTGCGTACGGAAGACAACCGGATATCAAAGCAGGTGATGTACGGCGAGCTTAACAGTGGACAGCCTAATGTGAGTAGACTTCTGCTTCGCTTAAAGGACAAGTTGAAAAAGAATTTGACATGTGCAAATATTTCTTTTCATGATTTTTAACGAATTGCTTTTCAACAAAATGAATGGTGATCTGCTTGTCAGTGAGGCATCACGCAGTTCTCTGAAACTGAAATTAACCAACTGCGCGTTAGACGTTAAAGAACCAACGCATCTGCAAGTATCCCAGCCGATCATTCCCGTAATATTCATTCTTTCTTTAAAATGTGGGCTTGTTTGTAGATCTCTTGCAGAACTCGGATGTCATTTACGATTAAGTAGATGTAAGCATGCTACATCGAATTAAACATGTTTGAATTGTCAAGATATCATACATCGAAATCGACAGGACAGTCCATGATATATATATATATATATATATATATATATATATATATATATATATATATATATATATATATATATACTAAACGTTGTCAGGTCGGAGCAGTATAGTCATAAATTACTTCATGTATAACGTCATCGCTATGACGTCATATATGATGTCATAATGCATATCATCTGCTATGACCACATATGACGTATACTATAAACAATATATGTATATATATATATATATATATATATATATATATATATATATATATAACCTCGTTAAATTTATTAGTTATCACTTGAATTCCTATAACTTAGTATATATAGATATATACAGTTTTAATATATATATATACATATATATATATATATATAGTTTTAATTTTCTTCCTCTTATAATAAACTCTACTCTCTATTGCGTATTGAACTTTTTTATTCGGCTGGGATTAAATCATCTATATATAAATACTGCTATTTATATTAGATTGAGGTTTACCATAGCGTATATCAGGTAAACACTACATCCTTTTGATTTCAGTTCTGTGTGTGTATATATATATATATATATATATATATATATATATATATATATATATATATATATATATTTAATTTGAACTTCCTCTAAAGTTGGACTTCCTCTCATTTGAACTTTCTTCTCTTTTGGACTTCTTCTAAACCTGGACTTTCTCTAAACTTGAACTGTCTCGTCATTGAAATTGTATTAGCATATTTGATGCGGAGTTGCAGTAAAAATGTTCACATGGTTTAGTCAGATATGCCGCAAAAGTGTTAATATTGTATTATCTAATTAATGTAGATTAGATATTGATAATTTACAGTAACTGTCATTTTTTTTCAGATTGCTATATTTAAAATAGTGTAAAACAACCCATCACAAAGAATCAGAGAATACATCTGGTCTTGAAACTAAACGGTTACCGACCAACAACACTGTTCTTAAATCACTTAATGCAAATGATGTTGAAATGTGGGTACAACAAGATGAGAAAACTACTGATAAATATCCAGAAGGCAGAAATGTTGATGAAAATAGCAACAGCTCCCATTCTCTTGACTCTAATGTAAATAACCAAGAACATTCTGATGAAGCAATATCATGGGATGATGCAGAAAAGTCTATGGAGACGGTTATAAAATTTATAGAAAAAAGTCCTTACTTTAGTGACAACTATGTTTTGCAAGCAATGTCACTCCGAAGAGATATAATCATAAAGAAGCTACAGAACCAAAAAATTGTCGATTTTCGTGATCGCTTACGGAATACAATGGCAGCGCCCGAGAGCTCAATCGATGAAAATAGAAACTGCAAAGAAACTCATTCAATGAATAAATAACTAAAAAACTTATAATTTACATAAATGTATGATTTCTGTAGGTTATAACTTAGGTAAAAAATACCTAACAATTAAGAGTAGGTTTAATTTATTTTCAATGTTTTTGTTACTGGTAATAATATTTGACAATTCTTACTTGCAATATATCATAAACTGAACTTAATATATACTTGAAGTATCATATAGCAATGAATTTCATTTACTCTTTCTTAATTCTTAGAAAATTTAAGTTAACTGCAGTACATTTTTTTTATCACGAAACTTGAACAGGATTCTCTAATTTGAACGAAGTGGATGTTCAAATTATAGGAGTTATACTATATATATATATATATATATATATATATATATATATATATGCATACATACAGAAATGAAATCAAAAGGATGTAGTGTTTACCTGATATACGAAATGGTAAACTTCAATCTAATATAAATAGCAGAATTTATATATAGATAATTTAATCCCAACCGAGTACAAAGTGCAGTACGCAATAGAGAGTAAAGCTTATTATAAGAAGAAAGAAAATGAATACTGTAAGTTGAAATTTGCAATCAAAATTTATTGTTCGATTGAATATTCCAAAAAACAATTTACAAAGTCCTTATTCCATGGAGTTTCAAAGAATGCTATTCTTGCTATTCTTCTCATCAGAGGACAGAAAGAAATCAGCAAATTATATTTGTAGCAATGTTTGAATTTTCTGGTTTTGGCATTAAGTGAAACCGCAATTTATCATAATCGTAAATTGCCAAGAAAAACGAATAAAAAATGTTGGATATAAAAAAATATAAAAACAAACTGAGCATAATATTTCAGCTTGCATGAAGATTCTCTGAAGGTAATCAGAAAGGCGAAAATAATTCTTTAATGTAAATGAAGTCCAAAATTAAATCCAATGTTATGTTAATAGCCATAGTCCGGTTGGAAAGTTTTCAAACCAGCTGAAAACAATTAAAAATTGTTTTTTTTTTCGGACAGTGCAGTAGTCCAAAGAAAAATTGATCTCTAGTCAAGTGGGATCGAAAAATAAAAAGGAACAGAAAAACAGCATGGTATCTTCATCGCTGCCTTAATTAGAAAAGGTAATTTCAGACTAATTTTTAAAAAATTAGATCCGGCTAAAAATAAGAAAAAGAGGCCAGCACGTGAAAGTTTGTATTACTCTAATCGGACAGAGCGAAACAATTCTTTCTGCAAAGTATTGCAACTCATTGTCAATATTAAAAGGGCGAGGAGTGAGGATTAGAAAGTTTTAAGTGTGGCAAATTCTTAGCTTATTAGTAATAATAAAAGTGTCGAAAAGTCAGGATGTTAATGATGATGATGATAATGACACAATTAATGCAATGTAATGCTAATAATAGTAATAATAATGTTAATGATAATCATTATTAACAATAATAATAATAATTATTATTATCATTATTATAATATAAATAATAATAATAATAATAATAATAATAATTATGATATAAACAATAATAATAATAATAATAATAATAATGATAATAATAATTTCAATGATCATATTTTTCAGGCCATAATTATCTTCCTCTAGGGCGCTGGCTTTACAAATCCCATTTTTCGACTTTGGTGTTACATCATGCCGCCATGCGAGGGAGATAAATAACTTTACACTTAACTTCTATTGCTAAATGAATTCCTCTCTAAAAATCGTAGGAGATCAGATTTTCAATTTATTTAAGTATTGCTAAAATATGCAAAGAAAGTTCGAACTACTCTGAATCTTTTCTAAAAATAAACTACTTCTAAAACGCTTTATATTTTCTACATCTAGTTTTGCTAATCACATAAAACACTTGCACTCAATATTAACAGTTCGATTAAAATATATTTCATTCTAATCTATTTAAACAAAAATGCTTTTGATGTTATTGTATGAGGTGCCTTCAATAAGTTTCCAGACTCTTTTCGTATGGTTACTTTTATTGATAGTGCACGCATCAAAATCTAGTCCCTTCGAAGTAATATCCTCTGTTCCTTTGAACCAGAGATTTTAAAAAATAGCCAGTGATCTTATAAAATACATAGCAATAACATAGTGAATTTTCAAGAAACTACGACAACTTTAAATGCCCGTGCAAAAAAGTCTGAAAATTTATTGAAGGCACCTTGTAATTTGGAGATTTAAAAACAAAAAACTGATGTAAACATAGTAATTGTCTGTATTTTTTAGATGAGGTGTTTTCATTGATTGAGATTGTCGGACTGACTTCCTCATCTTGGTTGTTATCGTCACAACGTTTCGGCCGTTTTGCTCTCCGGCCTTCATCAGGTGTTTTGTATCGAACTGGGGAACCGTTTGTTAGGAGTCTCGAACCCAACCCTTTATTATTATTACAGGGGTACCGTGTTCGGACTCCAGCTAGGCTCTGGGACATAGTTGCTGATTCTCTGTTTTGAATGTTATTTTTTACTGCCTTCGTTCAGGATTGAACTCAGCACCTTTGGGTAACTGTAAACTTTGATACAACGTCTAGGACCACTCGGCCATATGTCACTAGTGACATATGGCCGAGTGGTCCTAGTGACATTTCGATACAATACAGTTCGATACAAAACACCCGATGAAGGCCGGAGGGCAAAACGGCCGAAACGTTCTGACGATAACAACCAAGATGAGGAAGTCAGTCCGACAATCTCAATCAATGATGCAAACATGTGATGCGCAGCATGTTTTATTGTTGCATACTTATGGCAGATGTTGCAGGCGAAAGATACTTTGGCCAAAGGAAGAACTGAAATTATCTTTGGCAAGAGTCCGGCCACTCAAGAGATATTTTCTTTGTTCGAAGAAAAGCACTTACCATGTTTCTACTAGAAGAGTGCGGAGAAAACTGGAAACTTGGAAACCCAATGTAACATAGTTGTTACCTGTCGACACTCAGGACCCGCACGTTTTATGTAGGTAGTCGCAAGGAAAAAAAGACAAAGGAAAAATTCAACTCACCTTTTTCAGTTGAAAAACAGACATTTATTTACATGTACTTTCAGAATAGCGTATTGTCTCTTGGTCAAAATCTTCTCGTACTCTAATAGACTTAACAACACTTCGTTGTATCGAACACGTGGTACTCTGTCTTTATGCGAGCATATTTAAGACACGTATTTCCCTGTCGCTCTCGGCTCACGGGTGTGACTTGTCTATTTCTGTCCTTTTATAATCTTTTACTTTTATTCCTCCATCGCTGTGACGTCACAACGCACACGGCTCGGTCATTTGCATACGGCTTCTGCTGTTGCCATACGCGCGTCCACGTACTGTTACATTAAAGAGAATAGGAATGGCTGTAACCAGCAAGATATTAATGGTAGGTATGACCATAATAAAAGCATAATTTTCGAGACCCATAACAAATAATAACAGTAAAAATTGTAAAATAAAATTGATTCATTGTAATTATTGCTGTATTCTCAAGAAGAAAGATTATTAAAAAATCTCATTTGTATAACTCTCCGTAAAAAAAAAAAATAAATTTTTTTTTTTAAATCTTAAAACGTAAGCCAATGTTATTATTACGTATTTGGACATGAACAATGAAAACAACGCGATTTTTTAAATTCTCTCAAAAAATCAAGTAATCGATCAATTTCGCTAATGTTTTTTAAATAAATGAACTATACATAAACTGAAATAAAATAATATTAAAAAAATTCCCATATTTTGCCACCCACAAAGCGATCTCTTCAGATTTTTTGAGGGGGTGTTTTTATAGTTTTTTTTTTCCATATTAATATGTTATGCAATCATGAAATAAAATATATTTCATTTTGGGTTGCAATTGCTGCCCAGGTATACGATTTTCTCACTTTTTCGGAAAAAATTAGAAAATACAATAAAATTATTTAAGTTTTACGATTTTCTTTTATTATTCCTTAATTACATTTAATAGTTTTTGCCTATGAAATTTCAAAAGATTTCCAAAATTATTTCTCCATTTTTTTTTGAATGTTTGAGTTTTTAGAGTTTCTGAAAACAATTATGAAAGATTGTCTTTTAAAACTTATTACAAATAAACAGACAATCTTACTGTTAATAATTAAAAACATTTTAAATCTATCCCGTTTTTTGAATAGTGGATAATTAAAAAATATATTTAGAAATCGAATATGAATAATTTTTCTATAGTAGACCGATGACACAAAAATCTGTTCACAGTTTGCTTATAAAAATCGTAGCTTTACTGGTTTCTTTTGTCGGAACAAAACTATAATTTCGAAACCAAATCACGGAAGCAATTATGAGTTCAGAGTTAATTAAATTTCTTTCTGCTGGTTTAACAATCTGTATATAAAAACGTGACTTTTAGTTTATATGTTAATATAAATATTTTGAATTGAAAATAATTTTCCGATGAAGTAAATTTTAGCGTTTAGTTAAGATAAAATAGCTTACTTTTAGGAATTAAAAATTGAGATTTCATAGAATAAAGAGTAATTTAATAAAAATATAATTTAAATATTACTTTTTTCGGGCTACAAATTAGATATTGAAATTTAACAATAATTGAAATTTTCTCAGTTAACGGGCTCAACATCAACAAGAAACAAATCGTTTTAGTTGTTGTCATTATATTTCAAGCCAAAGGTAAAACTTTTATTATTTTATTTAACTGGACGATTAATTGGACAAAAATTTAACAACATATAATGTATATTTATACTTACTATTTTTCCTATATTTTTAATATTTAATGTTTCTTCCATTGTTCCTATATTTTTAATATTTAATGTTTCTTCCATATTTCCTATATTTTTAATATTTAATGTTACTTCAATTTTTCATATATTTTTAATATTAAATGCTTCTTCCATTTTTCCTGTATTTTTAATATTTAATGTTTCTTCCATTTTTTCGATATTTTTAATATTTAATATTACTTCTACTTTTCCTATATTTTAATATTTATTTTACTTCCATTTTTACTATATTTTTAATATTTAATGTTTCTTCCATTGTTCCTATATTTTTAATATTTAATATTACTGCTATTTTTCCTATATTTTTAATATTTAATGTTTCTTCCATTTTTTCGATATTTTTAATATTTAATGTTTCTTCCATATTTCCTATATATTTAGTATGTAATGTGTCTTCCATTTTTCCTATATTTTTAATATGTAATCTTTCTTCAATATTTCCTATATTTTTTTAATATTTAATGTTTCTTCCATTTTTCATATATTGTTAATATTTAATGTTTCTTCCATTGTTCCTATATTTTTCATATGTTTCTTCCATTTTTCCTATATTTTTAGTATTTAATGCTTTTTCCAATTTTCCTATATTTTTAATATTTAATGTTTCTTCTATTTTTCCTATATTCTTTATAGGTAATGTTTCCTCCATTTTCCCTATATTTTTACTATTTAATGCTTCTTCCATATTTCCTACATTTTTAATATTTTATACTACTTCCATTTTTCCTATATTTTTAATAGGTAATGTTTCTTCCATACTTCCTATATTTTGAATATTTAATGTTTCTTCCATTTCTCCTATATTTTTAATATTTAATGTTTCTTCCATTGTTCTTATGTTTTAATATTTAATGCTCCTTCAATATTTCCTATATTTTTAATATTTAATGTTTCTTCTATTTTTCCGATATTTTATATATTTAATTGTTTCTACTTTTCCTATATTTTTAATATTTATTTTACTTCCATTTTTCCTATATTTTATATATCTAATGTTTCTTCCATTTCTCCTATATTTTTAATATTTAATGTTTGTTCCATTTTTCATATATTGCTAATATTTTATGTATCTTCCATATTTTCTATATTTTTAATATGTATGTTTCTTCAATTTTTCCTATATTCTTAATATTTAATGTTTCTTCTACTTTTCCTATATTTTAATATTAAAAATACTTCCATTTTTCCTATATTTTTAATATCTAATGTGTCTTCATTTCTCCTATATTTTTATATTTAATGTTTCTTCCATATTTCAAATATTTGTAATATTTAATGTTTCTTCCATTTTTCCTATATCTTAAATATTTAATGTTTTTTCTATTTTTCCTATATATTTAATATTTAATGTTTCTTCCATTTTTCCTATATTTTAATATTTAATGCTTCGCCCATGTTTCCTATATTTTTAATATTTAATGCTTCTTCAATATTTCCTATATTTTTAATATTTAATGTTTCTTCCATTTTTTTTCGATATTTGAAATATTTCATGTTATTTCTACGTTTCCTATATTTTTAATATCTTTTTACTTCAATTTTTGTATATTTTTAATATTTAATGTTTCTTCCATTGTACCTTTATTTTTAATATTTAATGTTTCTTCCATATTTCCTATATTTTTAATATTTAATGTTACTTCCATTTTTCTTATATTTTTAATATTTAATGCTTCTCCCATTTTTCCTATATTTTTAAGATTTAAATCTTCTTCCATTTTTCCAATATTTTTAATATTTAATATTACTTCGATTTTTCCTATATTTTTAATATTTAATATTACTTCGATTTTACCTTTTTTTAATATTTAATTTTTCTTCAATTGTTCCTATATTTTCAATATTTAATGTTTCTTCTATTTGTCCTATATGTTTAATATTTAATGTTTCTTCCATTTCTCCTATATTTTTAATATTTAATGTTTTTTCTATTTTTCCTGTATATTTAATATTTAATGTTTCGTCAATATTTCCTATATTTTTAATATTTAATGTTTCTTCCATTGTTCCTATATTTTTAATATTTGATGTTACTTCCATTTTTCTTATATTTTATATTACTTCCATGTTTCCTATATTTTTAATATTTAATGCTTCTTCAATATTTCCTATATTTTTAATATTTAATGTTTCTTCTATTTTTCCAATATTTTATATATTTAATTGTTTCTACTTTTCCTATATTTTTAATATTTATTTTACTTCCATTTTTCCTATATTTTAAATATCTAATGTTTCTTCCATTTATTCTATATTTTTAATATTTAATGTTTGTTCCATTTTTCATATATTGCTAATATTTTATGTATCTTCCATATTTCCTATATTTTTAATATGTATGTTTCTTCAATTTTTCCTATATTTTTAATATTTTATGTTTCTTCTACTTTTCCTATATTTTTAATATTAAAATACATCTATTGTTCCAATATTTTCAATATTTAATGTGTCTTCCATTTCTCCCGTATTTTTAATATTTAATGTTTCTTCCATATTTCAAATATTTTTAATATTTAATGTTTCCTCCATTTTTCCTATATTTTTAATATATAATGTTTTTTCTATATATATTGTATATTTTCTATATATATTGTATATTTAATGTTTCTTCCATTTTTCCTATATTTTAATATATTATGCTTCGCCCATTTCTCCTATATTTTTAATATTTAATGCTTCTCCATATTTCCTATATTTTTAATATGTAATGTTTCT
>NC_136492.1:103985008-104070008 GCF_053919585.1 Euprymna scolopes
CCCATCATGCATCCCCCCATTGTTTCATCACCGTTCCCCCCAATAGAAAAGTGATAGCAAAGAGCCGAGAAAGGTCAAGAAGGACTGAAAGACCGAGGAGAGAGCGCTAGCCAGACCTCGGCTGGACAAGCGCGAAGAGAACTGGGACCTTGAGGAGGCTGAGTGCCACTCAAATTCCAGTATAAACCAATGGCCACTGCCAGCGAGAAATCAATGGTAAGAGGCTGTTGCGATGATGCAAATTCATTTGTAAATGCTATCGAAGAAGATGGAGAGAGCTGGACGTCTGGGGAGACTTGTTGTCACTCAGCTTCCAGAGAACACCACAGGTTTCCAATCAGATCGTTTGTTGACTTGTGTGAAAGCTCCATGTGAGCCAATAATAATAATAATAATAATAATAATAATAATAATAATAATAATAATAATAATAATAATAATAAACCTAGTAAAAGGTATAAATACATGGGCAGTGTCACTAGTGAGGTACTCTGGACCGTTTATAGGATGGACAAAAGAAGAACTGAGACAGCTCGACCAGAAAACCAGGAAACTCATGACCATGCATAATGCACTACACCCAAAGGACGATATTGACAGACTCTACGTGAAGTTGAAAGACGGCGGGAGAGGACTGATCTCTATAGAAGACTGTGTGAAGGACACACAAAAAAAAAGAACTTGAAAAATACATAATGCAAAACACCTAAAGGATAATTATGGCAGCGAGAGATATTGAGAAAACCAACAAAACAGAAAACAGACAGACAAATGACAAAACGAGAAAAGAGAAATGGGAAGAGAAATAACTCCACGGAAAATTCGTAAGAATGACAAAAGATGAGAATAACGAAAACACCTGGACATGGATGCGAAAAGGACATATAAACCGAGAAATTGAATCCCTAATAACCACAGCACAAGATAACTCGATAAAAACCAACCATATCAAAGCAAGGATAGATAAAACACAAGAAAACAGCAAATGCAGACTCTATGGACAGAGAGACGAAAAGATAAACCATATAGTAAGTGAATGCAGCAAACTGGCCCAAAAGGAATACAAAAACAGGCATGACAAAGCGAGGAGGGCAGTGAACTGGGAATTGTGCAAACGGCTGCATTTTGAGCGTACAGATAAATGATACAAGCATAAATCCGCAACAGCACTCGAAAACGAGAACCACAAACTCCTATGGGACATGGACATACAGACGGATAAACCCATCCAAGTAAGAAGACCAGATGTCGTAATAATTAACAAGAAAGAGAAATCCTGTCAAATCGTAGCCTTTGCTGTCCCAGCTGGCCACAGGGTGAGTATGAAAGAAAAAGAGAAACGAAGCAAATACACAGAACTAGCCAGAGAGTTGAAAGGGATTTGGATGATGAAGAAAATCAAAATAGTACCGATAATAGTAGGAGCACTAGGAACAATCCCAAAAACCTGGAAAAAAAGAATGGCAGAAATTGGAATCAGAGGAATAGCTGCAAAAATACAACGCCTAACGATAATGAAAACGGCTGAAATATTAAGGAAACCCCTTGAATGCGGAGAATAACACAAGACAATATAACGAAGAAGCGTTACAGGGCATGAAGAACACCGAAGCTGCAAATCTACGTGTTCTACAACCCCCCATCATGCATCTCTCCATTGTTTCACCACCGTTACCCCCCCCCCCTCTCCAAAAGTGATAACAAAGAGCCGAGAAGGGTCAAGGAGGATGGAAAGACCGAGGAGGGAGCACTGGCCAGACCTCCACTGGACAAGTGTGAAGAGAACTGGGATCTTGGGAAGGCTTAGTGCCACTCAAATTCCAGTATAAACCAATGGCCACTGCCAGCGAGAAATCAATGGTAAGCGGCTGTTGCGATGATGCAAATTTATTTGCAAATGCTATCGAAGAAGGAGGAGGAGGAGGGGGAGGAGGAGAGAGCTGGACGTCTGGGGAGACTTGTTGTCACTCAGCTTCCATAGAACACCACAGGTCTCCAATCAGATCGTTTGCTGACTCGTGTGAAAGCTCCAGGTGAGCCAATAATAATAATAGTAATAATAATAATAATGGATTGAAAAGAAAAGGCATGGCCATTCAGTAAAGGTCTACCAAAGACAGTGGACAAAGGAAAAACCTAGCGATTGTTGTCAAAATGTGACTTGAAGGTTGGGACAGAAAACCTAATGTGTGTGACACGTAGGAGCAAGCGCTCCGGACAAAATATGTGAGGAATCACATGAATTAAACGGCTAAAAGTCTTCTATGTCGACGGAAAGGTGAGAATGTACAACACCATATCAGTAGTTGTGAGAAGTTAGCTCAAAAGGAAGACAAGAGACGGCAGTACAATATTGCGAGAAATGTCCATTGGGATATATACAAGAAAAGGGTGTTGGAATGCAATGAAAAATGGTACGAAATGTTCTAGAAGGGCTGATGGAGAGTGATAATGTGAAATTATTGTACAATATGAATATCGAATGTGATAATGTGATTGAAGCAAGGAGACCAGATTTACTTTTGTTGGAAAAACACATACTTAAATCATTCGTTGACATGTATGCTGATGACACGACTATCTATGGCAACACATCAAAGGCCGCAAATGACAACGTACTCTCTGATTCTCTCTCCTCAGATCTCGAGCGCGTGGTTCAGTGAGGGAAGAGGTGGCTGGTTACCTTTAATGCATCTAAGACCAAGCTCCTATCATTACATCATAAACGCTCTGATCCCCATCTGGCATCGATTGAAATGAATGACTCTTGTCTAGGGGAGGCCCAATTTTTTTATAAGCTTCTGGGTTTGACCTTTACTCCTGATCTGAAATGGAACACATACATCAAGTCTGTGGCCAAGGTCGCTGGGAAAATGGTGGGATCCTTCTACCGCTCCAGAAGATATCTTACTAATGATGCAATTCTCTATTTATATAAAAGGCAAGTACGTCCAAGGATGGAGTACTGCTGCCACATCTGGGCAGGAGCTGCAAAAAACAGCCTATTCTGCCTTGATAGAGTACAAAATAGACTTCGTGGCTTGGTGGGTCATGCCCTTTTCTCTTCCCTGCAACCTCTCTCCCACAGAAGAGACGTTGCGAGCCTGTCTTTATTTTATCGTTATTTCCATGGCAAGTGCTCGTCTGAGCTCCATTCTCTGCCCCCCCCCCGCCAATTTTTCACGAAAAACACCCGACTAGCTGAAACCACCATCAATAATTTCCCCACTCTCTATCCGTGCCTAAATCAAAACGTAGATTCCATGAACAAAGCTTCTTTCTTAGAACAGCACAGCCGTGGAACTCTCTGCCGTTTGCCTGTTCCTACCCCCCTCGAATTCAACCTGGATGTCTTCAAGTCCAACACAAACAAATTCCTGATGAACCGCCCCCTTAAGTAATGACACCTTATCAAATCCCCAATAATATTACTACGATACTATCCCTTTGATTACTGTACACACAATAACCCTTATCCCCGAGTGGCTCCTGGGCTTGATAAGTGGTGACCCACAGGTAAAATAACAAAACAAAAAAAACACAAGGCAATAATCAATGATGTGGATGCAGCGGAAAAAGAAAAGGAGAAGGTCGAAAAGTACCAAGACTTGAAAAGGAAAATTAAAAGATTGTGGAAGTTGGAGAAGGTAGAAGTTGTAGCTCTGGGGAATGTAACAAAAAGATTTAACATGTGGATTGGGAAAATTGGGATGAATTGAAATATTGGAGTACTTCAAAAGACTGCCTTGTTGGGAACCTGCAGAATCTTGCGGAAAGTGCTGGAGACTTAGAAAAGAAGATGTTGAGAGCCTATGTTTATATGTTATGATCCGCCTATCAGTATAAAATCGGCAATACCAACAACCAGACACAAAATACTACTACTACTACTACTACTACTACTACTACTACACACCAGGCGTTTTCATACAAGTTGATATATGTGAGTGCTCACGAGCTATAAATGCCGTTTTTCTCAAGCCGGACTGACAAGTCTCCCCTTATTTTCAACATTCTGCATATCTTTCGATAACCGTTGCAAATCATTTTGTCACCGCAATAATCATTTATTTTTTATTTCTTGCTAGTTACGATCGTTGGTCTTCTCCAATCTTTGGGTAGCAATGAGCGTTTCCATGGTTCAAGTTCTCTTCGCACCTTTCCAAAATGTGTACAGAATTTCAAACGGGACCCTTCATTAAACATTCCAACAACCATTAGGTGCAAGTCTTAAATAATTCGCAATTGTATTTTGAGTGTCACCTGCAATGAGGATTGAACCTTCAACTCATCAGAAGAGTGTTACTTACAACTGAATGTTACCAAATACTTTACCCACTAGGTCGCGTGTCTGTAAAATCCCTAAAAATTCCCCGAGTTTCCGAATCTGATAGAAAGATTCCAAAGTTCCTCAAGATGCACCTGAAGAAGTTCAGAGGTTACACCCACCGAAACGTTCTGCGATTAACACTAAAGATGTAACAGAAATCTGAATCATCCTTATTTCAAAAATTCAGAACCGCAATGGACATTAATAGATTTTACAGAATGTCCCCTGGACGTTGGAATAAGAGTGCAGAGGACTTTCATTTAAAAAAAATATCCAGGTTTTGTGACGTTCTTTCAACACCACTTAATGTTAACGACATCAACGATTCCCATCCCGGGAAAAAGAGGCCATTGCATATACCTAGGTAAGACCCTCTCCCGCAGAAAACAGGTCAGTGAGTACAAACATCTTAAATGATATCTCATCATATCTCGCATTCAATTCAAAAAGAAAAAAAAAAATAATGAAAATGTATTTGTCTTTCGAATATTTATTTTATTTTATTATTTGACAGACATTGAGTGTTTTTACATTTGAACTTTTGAAAATTAGTTATAAAAAGAAAACAAAAATAATAAAGCGTTATTTTTTAATAGAATAAACTATATTTCATAACAATGATTTTTTTTTTTTTTTTTTTTTTTTTTTTTTTTTACAAAGGCATCACCACATTATCAAGGCCCAGAGGCCACTCAAGGATAAGGGTTAAAGAGTGTACAGTAGAAGTTGGTCAATATAGTAATCATTAGTAATGAAAATTTGGTAAATTTAATAACTTATATGGAACGGCTCATCAAGAACTTATTTACCTTAGACTTGAACACAACCATATTGTAGTCAGCCGGAAAGCAGGAAAACGGAAGACAATTCCACAGGCGTGCAGTTCTAAGAAAGAAGCTTTGTTCATGGAATCTATGTTTAGGTTTAGGCACAGATAAAGAGTGGGGGAAATTATTGATATTGATGATGATTATTTGCATTTCTCAAATATGCGGAAGGCTAAAGCGTGAGTATTATAATGATTCGAGGAGCTGTTGGTATTTATATTATTAGTTTTGTTTTTCACTCCATGGAGATAACTAGTTTCCCCAAGTTTTCAGTACGACCCCACCGGACGCGTTAGCGTGTGTAAATGGGTGCAGTTTATGTTGTTTTACGTTATTTTGGTTTGAACACAGGAAGATGGGCGAACTGGTCGTATTTATGAGCGCAACACACACACACACACACACACACACACACACACACACACACACACACACACACACACACACACACACACACACATGAATTTAGACTGCATTTTTTCAATTTTATTTTAGTATTTTTTATAATATACCCAAAAGCTTCATTAAATTATATATATATATATATATATATATATATATATATATATATATATATATATATATATATATATATATATATATATATATATAAAAGCTATTTATCTCTGTGTGTCTGGATGCGTGTCTGTTTACGTGTGTGTAAGTTCGCCCCCTATGGACTCCGAAAGGTTGGGTGGATTTTGTTTTAAATTTCACACAAATGTACTTTATGTGTCGGGAGTGTTCTTAGATAAGTTTCTTTTATCAGAATGCCTTCAATAAGTATCGAAAATCGATAATCTAATAAAAAAAAACGATTAAAGAAGGAACAGTCCAATTTTGATCAAGATGAACATCTTTATACAGCCTAATATTGAAAGTGCATTTGATAAGTTTTATCACCACACAGGTAGAGTGCCCGGCATATACAATAGTAGTTTCTTCGATACTACTGAAGCACGTTCGAAATGAATGTTTCTGTTTAGAGCACAACTGATATGTGATTTTTGCTTTTTAATTTTTTTATTCAAGACTTATAAAAAAACTAGTCTGGTTTCCCAGCGTTCTTTACCGTTGCGTCCATCACCAATTCGGAAGTGACAAAAGTTTAAATTAAGGCTAGTCAATCGAAAAGAGGGTGATGACTTTCGAAAATATCGGCGAAAAAAGCATCCCCTCCTTGTTGAAAAGTGCCCAGTTGAGGGCGAAGAAATTATTGCTTTTAGCCAATTTTTTTAATAATTGTCGTCCGAAGTGTCGGGCTTCAAAGCGATACCGATCTTGTGAAAATCCGTCGCCTCGATCGAAAGTCTTAGGCATATATACATACATACATACATAAATATATACATACATACATACATACATACATACATACATACATACGTTTAAATAGGTGAGATTGATAAAATAGAAGTTACATTCCAAGATCCAAATATTTATTTTTATGCAAAGCAGCTCCTCAATCATGTTAAAATTTCCGTACAATTTTTACAGACCCGTTTCGTTATGCAAAAAAAAACAAAAACAAACAAACGGTTATTATCATTTCAATACAGTTTCTTTGCATGCATATATTCCTCAGAAAAATTAGAAATTCTTTGTTTATATAGAAAAAAAATGTATGATTATATGCTTCAAGAAGAAAATAAGTTGATAGAAGACCCACCATCGTATGTTTGTTGCGGCAACCATCTTTGTTCATATTGAGTATATATATATATATATATATATATATATATATATATATATATATATATATATATATATATATATAATGAATTAAAAAGTAATGTCCATACTTTTGAGCTATTGTTTTAAAATTTGAAATTTTATTGGAAATTAAAGAAAGCCCCAAACCTTTTTCTTATTTCTTTAAAATAAACTATTTAAGTGCCTTAAAAATGAATAATTAAGCTATCAACTATATACGTTCTTATTCAAGCCTTTTCTTCTTAAATTAATTTTCGTTGGAAATATTAAAATCACTCAAGGATGGAAGTTCCTCGATGTATTGATAGTAAATGATATGATGGTCTGACTATCTTTTCTTGCGCCACACGTTGCATACGTAATTCGGTTAATGAATTAATATTGGTACCTTTCAGAAATCATTTGAAATTGAAGATATTACAAATTTTAGAAAACCATAAACGATATAATTTTTTGTATAAGAAAAAAAAAAAAAAAAAAAACAATTAGATCTTTCGCGATCATTACTTCGACAGACTTCTGTCACTGAGAGATTTTGATATCTCCGACAGAAAAAAATTAACAATCAATAAGATACGTTTGAAAACGATATTATATGGTTGTTGCAAGCTTTCTTATATATTTTAGAGGACAAATTATTAAAATAAAATATTTAGAAGTTTATTTTTATAAAATAGCAAATATCTAATCCGAATCCCTCTTTCTACTGAGTATTTTTATATAAAAAAAATCATCGTGTCACTTTACATTCAATGTATTTTGTTGCGTGAGTGTATTAACAATTAAATACGCGTGCAGAAGAGGTACCGTACTTCTGTATATACATATAATGCGGTAGAGTTCATGTTTGTACAACTCTCCTACAGCCTACACCACTGGACGATCATGGGCCAACCTGGCATGATGATGGTCTCTTACCTAGGGATATATCACAATATTTTTCAAGGTTAAGGTCAAAGGTCAAGGTCATAGCCCCTATATATATATATATATATATATATATATATATATATATATATATATATATATATCCTCTCCTATAGCCCAAACCACTATGACCAGGCCAGACATAATGATGGTCCTCCACCTAGGGATAATGTACACTATTTTTGAAGGTCAAAGGTTAAGGTCATATTTGGTGCGACTTTTACAACATTCACTTACTGTGATGGTGCCCGCGAAGCAGATATCCGAGCGTACAGCAAAGCCCCGCGCAAAATGCAGGTATGATTGCTAGTAAATAATAAAGTTATTATTTACAAACCCGTTCTTAACAAGAGGACTGGAGGTTGTTTTGTAACTATTATGCACTTCCATCTAACAATTTAATAAAAAAAAAGTTCCGTAAAACCTAGATTTGACTTGAAAATGCTATTAAAAATAGCACGGTGCCTTTTTTGAATAAGTACAAACACTTGTATATTTGTTCCTCAACAATTTGTCAGAGAGCGAGAAATGTGGTATATGGTTGATCGTCCCTTACAGAATCCATTCTGATTCAGACGCAAAACTTAATCGATGAAAGGTTCAATTCTGTTAAGCAGACAGCGATTATAAATCTTGGCTGCAACTGGAGAAAGTGAAATTCCTCTGTAGTTGTCCGTTTCAGAGAGATTACCTTTCTTTGGAATATGGATCAGACCAGATATGCCTCATTCTTTTGGGCTTTCGACTCCATCAATCGTACCTGAATGATTGAAATTCTGTCAGTCTATGGAATTCCCACAGGAGTTTTCAGCGCAATTCATGTTATGTACAGAGACATTTCCGCTGTGGTGATCACGCCGGAAATAGATACAGATGAATTTTAGATATAAACAGGAGTTCTTCAAGCGGACTCGCTTGCTCCTTTTCTATTCATAGTTGTTATCAATTATGCGCTTCGCACATCAATCACTAGTAGTAATGGCCTTACTTTGAAAAAACGCCGTAGCAGTAGGCACCCTGCTCAAATGCTAGCCGACTTGGACCATCCTGGAGGGTTGTATTGAGTCTGCTCAGGATCTTCTGAAACGAGTCGAGAAGTCTTGTGAAGACGTTGGGTTGTATCTCAATTCTCCAAAAACAAAGTACATCCATTTAAATCGATCTTCTTACGCACCTGTGTTGATGACTTCAAATACCTGAGAGACTATTCCGAAAGCGAACATGATATGAATGTTAGGATCGTGCTAGCATGGAGTGCACTTCATTCTTTAGAGAAAGTATGGAAATCTCCTATCAAGAAAGAAACCAAGACCAAGATCTTCAAAGCCTGCATGGTCAATCCTTCTATACGGCTCAGAATCATGGATACTAAGTGTATCACGCTGAAAACATCTCGATAGTAAATATACAAGAATGCTTCAATCAGCCTACAATATTTCCTGGAAAAGTCATCCAACAAATAAGTCATTGTATGATTCCCTACCTCTTGTTTCCGATATTGTGAGACAGAGACGTCTAGCACTTGCCGATCTTATTAGTGGCCATGATGAACGAGCCGGAAAACTCCTACTTTAGACTCCAAGCGCAAAAAAGGAGAGTTGGACGTCCATGTGAAACACTGAAATCCATTATTGAAGGGGAAACGGTTCTGGCAGGAACTGAGCTGGTTGCTGCAATGGCCGACCGAAGACTCTGGAAATCAGAATTTGTTCACGTTTCACCTGTGCATTATTGACATTTGAAGGAAACAACAAGTAATAAAAAATATATCATTTTTTAGCTTATATCAATATTTTCTAAAACCAGAAATGACTTTGTAAATTTTAAGAGGTGGTTGTATAATTTTATTAAAAAAAAAACATGGAATTTAGCCACCGTGTCGATCCCCTCTGAGCTTTTAACGTGTAAATATTATAAACGACAATAAACACCAGGAATTCATATATATATATATATATATATATATATATATATATATATATATAGTCATCCACATACAGTACTGTTTATATATATATATATATATATATATATATATATATATATATAGATGTTTTTATTTATTTTTGTTAGCGATACTCTTTGAACGAATTCAATTATTTATACGAAAGTGCTTTTGCACCTAAATGCGAGTTGGAGGTTCAGGCTTCATATCATGGGGTCCTGATTTCGAATCTCGCAAGATTCAGCCACTCTGATGAGTTGTAGACGACGAAACACGATTCAGTGGATAATTATATTTTAAAAATAGTATATATATATATATATATATATATATATATATATATATATATATATATATATATATATATATATAAAACAAAAAAAAAATTAAAACATTTACATAAAAACGCGATATATTCAGTAGTCAAGCGAAGTGGTCCCGTGGTCGAGGTTTAGACTTCTTATCAAGGTGTCCTGATTTCGAATCTCGCTAGATTCAGCCACTCTGACGAGTCGTAGACGCCGAAACACGTGCCAGTGGATAATTGTATATTAAAATAATATATATATATATATATATATATATATATATATATATAATCTGAGGTTATTTTTCCAGAGGTTACGAAACCAATGAAGTTTACCGAACGAGGTTAATACAAGAGTGCTCAATACCAAAGTAGAACAAGATATACTCTTTATTTGTTTTTACATAAACAGTAATACGTATACTCTTAGCACAGATGAGTCACTTATTCTGTAATAAAAACAAATAAAAAGCATATATACTGAGAACTATATATAAACATATCAGTAAAGGGCCGAAACAATTGTACGCTTGTATAGTTATTAAACTGAACCTTTTTAGATGAGCATAACAATGTACATCTGTAACTAGTAGAGGCGGTATATATATATATATATATATATATATATATATATATATATATATATATATATATATATACCGCCTCTACTATATATAAGTAACCAATGGAGTTTAATACAAGTTACACGTTACAGCTTATATGAAAGCAAAGTTTGCTTTCATATAAGCTGTAACACCTGAAGAGATCTCTAGTTATTAGTAAAGGCTATGCGTAAATCTTTATAATATAATATGAAATATAAAGCTTAACACTTATGAATGAAGCACGACAAAATTACACTTCATAACAAAATAACAGGGTTCTGCAAGATACATTTCCGAATTTAATGAATGGAGGATTTATCCTTAAACGTTAGAAGCCAGAAGAACTTTATTGAAGTAATATACTCATTATCTACAAATTCTATATGTTCATTTCCCCATAGCTTATAGTTTATTTCCAGTTATACCTGCACTGAAATATGCTTCTAAACATAATTATATCGTTACTTCAATCTATATTGAATAGATATAGATTTTCGCTCTTATCGACTTAAATATCCAGAGTTTCTGCATCAAATTTTATCATAATTCCCAATATCCCTTTTGAATCATACTTTAACATTTTATCTTATTCTTAAACTAATACATGAACAATATTTTAACCATATATTAACTCCTCTTTTAAACCAACCAGTTGCAAATTTAAATACTTCCACCGCATGCGTTTTTACTTAACCTCTCTTTTCCAATAATGCAGACAACCTAGTAGTATCAGAAGAAATCACACTTAAATCCCACCCCTAAGGTGAATAACCATTGCTCAAAACGACAAGGTATTACAAAATGGCTGACTGGGAAACCATCAGAAAACATATCAGAGATGTGTCATGGACCAATATCTTCTCTCTCTTTCTGCTGAACAGTGTACGAAAGAGACAACTGAATGGTGTAAAGCCGGCAAGGTTTTTGACAAAATCTGGCATCAAGGGTTGCTAATGAAAATGAAATAATACTGTATTAATACTGACGAATACTAAATATAATTAAATCCTTATTAGACAGTAGGACCACCCAAGTTGTCATTGATGGACGTTCAACCAAGCAGCATAACATTAATGCGGGAATGCCTTCATAGTCGATCCTTGGACCACTATTCATCAATGACCTCCTTCATAATATTGTGTCCGAGATGGGTATATTTGCTGATGATACAATGCTCTATAACATGCATGAGGGGAAAATCGATGTACAAAAATCCAAGACAATAGCTGAATCTTTAGAAAATGACTTCCAGACCGTAGTGGAATGGAGCCATAAATTAATAGTAACATTTAATGCTCGTAAGACTAAGCTGCTCTCTTTTAACAATTACAAGACGCCTTTCCAACCACCGATATCTATGACAAATAACAGGAAATATGAACTGGAACAAATACATTGAGGACATTGCGTAGGCTGCTGCAAAGAAGGTGGGCTCCGCCCGTCATGCTAGAAAACTACTCTAATAGCGTTTTCCATAGAACAGCTAGACTGTGGAATTTCCTTCCTGATACCTGCTTTCCTAACTGTACTGGCATGCAGAAGTTCAAATGTATTGTAAACCATCTTAATCTTTCTTAGGCATGGTCCCAGTTTGTATCCCCTTACGTCCAAGTGGAAATGTACTTTGTTTGGGGTGAAGGTGAGTAAAAAAAGCCGGAGAGGTTGGACTTCATAGAACTGCATAGCACCACCATTACACCGCAATCAACAGGAACCTGATCATTACAAGAATGGTTTAATCTCTGTTGAATTACGTGGCCAAGAATCCACCGTTAGGAGATTCACTGCCTTTCAATTATAAAGATGAAATGTTCCGGGGCAGAATTCCTTGAAGAAGTGAGCGACTATTAAATATTTGAAATTTATGTCGCGAAACAAGAATGAAAAATATGACATACTAGAATTAAGTTAGAGAAAGAAAAAAGCCAAAAATAGATGAAAAAGAAATAAACAAGTTGGGGGTCAACAGAGTACATAGTATTATAATTAAAGAAGAAGTAATGGGACGGATAAGGTGGGAGTTTTACAGTGGTGAGAGTTAGGTTTCAGTAGAAAGGAGGAGGAAGTAAGTCTTAAGATTAGGGTTTGGATGGGAAAGTAGGGTAGTACTACGAATAGGGAAATTTTTAAGAGTGAGGGAATGTTGGATTATTTGTAAAATGGTGTTGTTAAATTTATCTATCATCTAATAGAAAGTACAGATTACCCCCTATAGAGAGGGTGGGGGAAAAAGGAATGCAGAAGGGAGCACGGTAACGGAGATTTAAGGAATAAGATATATACAAGTCCTTAAGTTCCTGGACTATATTAAGTTAAAAATATAGAGGACAAGGAATAGCTATATATATATTTATATATCGAGAGATAGATAAAACTACAGCGATAAATATAAATATAATCTTTAAAATTGGAACATATCAAGGTAATAAAAAGCTCAATTTACTATATAAGGTAATAAAAGAAATAGAAAAAATACATGCTGAAAAATGAGTAAACTACAATAATCAAGGAATTATAATAATGAAAAAAATGTAGTTTATTGTAATGAATTCAATTTTGTTCTCATGATCCATTTTTCTTATTTCTCTCTGTCTCTCTGTCTCTGTCTGTCTGTCTGTCTGTCTGTCTGTCTCTCTCTCTCTCTGTATATATATATATATATATATATATATATATATATATATATATATATATATATATATATATATATATTCACACTGAGGTAGACCGAAGGATCGGTAAAAAATTATGTGCTTCTGAAGGAAACATTCTTGTTTTTTTTTCAAAAGACTTTTAATATTCCTACACGTCAACACATAGGAAATAAATACAGAATAGATATGCACATTTATACATTTTTCGTATTGAAGATTTTATTCACACACACACACACACACACACACACACACACACACACACACACACACACACATATATATATATTTCTATAACTTTCAAAATCTGAAGAAAAAATAATTTTTAAAATGAGTAAATCAGCTCGTTTTTCAGGTTTCAATTAATGCCATATTTACCAGGATGACATATTAATTAATGCCATATTTACCAGGATGACATATTAATAATGAATAATAATTGAAAACGTGTTAAAGAGTGATTTTTATTATTGATGCATCATACTAACTTGATTTTAACTCTAGGACATTCAGAATAACATAATCTAAAAAACAGAAAAAAGTATCGACTCTACCGCATTTTCGAAAAATTATAATCCTTCTCTAATCTTGATTTTACCTGAAACAGTAAATATTTACAATAAAGGAATCCTAAAATTGCCGATTGATACTATTTCTTATGAATTATTGTCGTCCAAAATATGCTAATTTGAGTTTAATCACTATGCCTGGTTCTGGTTCACAATTCGTTGAGAACAAATGCAAAACTAAAACGTATGTATAGTGTGGCAAATACGTGCCTATTCTACAAACTGTTCAACCTTATTTTCCGCAAATATATTGGTTCCTATAATATGTCGCATCCCAACGATATTTGAGTTCGAAACAGAAGCGCCATGTTTGATGAACTTCAGTAAAAATAAACAAGCAACCATGTTGTAATCGACTCCAACTAGAGTAGAGAAAAAAGTGATAAATGTTAAATTAAATCAAATGCGTTTTTTTTTTTTCCAAAAGATACAAAATATAATGGTTTGGAAAGTGGTGAGCGGCATAAGTTAACATCAGGTCGGACAGTAGTTTCTACCGAATTAAAAATAAAAACTGTGTCTTTGAATCTTTACTCATAACAATAAAGACATTTGTTCTGAATAATTTATTTTCCATCAGTCAACGACCTTATAAATGCTTGTAACATACTCTAAGTTTTGATATAAAATATAGATCGAACTCGTCAATCTTCTCTTTTGACGTTAACCTAAGTCCATCGAAATAGTTTTGCAATCTTCGAAACATGTGATCATCCGAAAGAGCTAAGTAAAGAGTATATCCAAGATGCGGCAAGATTTTTCAACCAAATTTTCCTGGGAGATTTTTTAGTCAGAATCGCTGTGTTTAGGCAAGCATGATCATGATGGAAGCTGGATCCCTTTCTGTTGACTAAATAAGGTCGTTTTCGGGTCAACATCTGTGAGATTATTGCAGAAAAATATGAATGATGTTTTTAATAATCTGTAAAAATGTTTTAAATTAATCATGATGATATGTTTTAGTTATAACAATATGCATGAAGTAAATTGCAATCAGTTAAAATAATCCTCCTACAAGCCGGCAAAAACATTTGCACTCGTTTAAAACATACTCGTGTTATCCTATTATTTAAATTTTGGTACCTTCCTTTGCATTATATACATAAATTGATATAATATAAACGTTGCAGTGCCAACTACTTGGGTCGAACGACATTAATGTTAGATGGAAGAATTCAACAACATGTACCCAGTAAAATTAGGAATGGAACCTACCGCGCAACTGATGTCGTTACTAACACATACGGGTCCTCAATTACTGATCATTTACTTAAAACCCCGTCTTGTGCAGCAAACTTTAGCACGGACTCTTTTACTATTATTAGTCGTGCTCATTCTTTATACCATCTCAAGATCTTGGCGACCATTCACGTTCGACTCAGAAAACCTTCTCTTTGCAAGCAAAGGGAATGCCTCCTGGGTTTGAACGTGATTAATCTCTAGTGTATTCGTCCATAACGCTGTTTTATTTTAATCGTTTTCCCACTTTTTTTTCTCCCCGTGAATTAAATAAAACGCTATTTTAATCGCTTTCATTCTTTATTTTAAAAATTCCCTCGATACAGCTTTGAGAAGCGAGGGTCGAAACCGGTCAGCTGGCTCCTCATTCCTTTTTCTTTCCTCTCCTGTTCCCCCTTCATTCCCACCTTTTTGGAGAGAAGATATATATATATATATATATATATATATATATATATATATATATATATATTTATATATATACAAATTTACTTTACTTTTAATCATGAATCATAAAAGTCTTCCCTTCCTAATTGCAATATTTAAATTTTGTATCTCTAAAAACATCATGAAATATATATATATATATATATATATATATATATATATATATATTATATATATATTATTATATATTATATCAGAATCGGTAAAATATTGGAATCATTCCATCACTAATATATATATATATATATATATATATATATATATATATATATATATACCATCCCATCACTAATATATATATATATATATATATATATATATATATATATATATATATGACTACTTCATTTAATCACATAAATTAATATACGAAAGTATAAATTTATGCGTAAACTTTAAGTATTTACTTCAACAGTGGTCAATACGTAGGTAGTAAGTTATAAAATATATATGGCGATTAAGCTACACAGAATATTCAACGTTTCATCCACGCTAGGATTGATCAGGCTTATGCGAGAATTTTTTAGTTGTCTCGCGTTTTTATATACGCACCTTCTATTGAGTTTTTTTTAGTTAGCCAATCAGCTTTCTAGTCTCCACCGCACCCTTCCTAATCAGCCAATATTGATAGTCAACGGTTAAAGAACTTTGGTAACATAAAGGAATGCTCAAGAAAACGGCGATACGTGAGCATAATAAGTAAATATTTGTTTCTAAATTCTGTATTTATTTCCGAATATAATCGCTGTCTACCGTTTTCACTTCAAAGGTTACCATTACCAACATGGAATTTCTGAAACAAACTTCATACTGTCCGTGAATGCTTACCTCTTTTGGTATTAGCGGTATTTGGGGGGGCATTATTATCATGTTTGAATGCACCAAAAGTATGCGCATTACTTTTAGTTGGTTTAGTTATTTTTTTCTTTAGCCTTTGTGCTCCAATGTTGTACATCGAAATACATTATTGAAAATTATTTTTAAAGTTTTGATCACTTATTACGCATGTAATATATACATCAATAAAGTTGAGTTTTGTCGCACTGATATTGGTATTAAAAGCTTACTTTTTTCTATTTAAAATCATTAAAACGCGCTTTCATTCACTAATTTTTCATTTTGTGTTGTTTTTTATTGAATGATTGGCTTCATTTAACTATTACGTTCAGTTCTATCTATGCATATTTTGTACATTGTGCATAATTGCGCAACATTCAGGATAGAAAAGTTCTAGCACAGACACATGCATTCATATACAAGGATCATTCAATAAATGAGGTAATTTGTTGATATACTGGCTTCTAATACAGATTTAAGTTAACGTTTTCTTAAAAAACATGTTTTACTTCTTAAGTGATTTTAATTTCTTTTGTAGATTCATGAGAAACTTTGAAAGTTTTGGCTATTAACAAACATTTTTTTAAATTACATTTTCACCCCAAACAAGGCACATTGCCACTTTGGTGTAGGGGCTACTATCAGGGGCTGCAACTGCTGGGGCACTATGTTGGGATTTGGGCAGCAAGATGTCGGTTCACGTTACACTTGAACTTCTGCATGTTAGTACAGTTGGGGAAGCAGAGACCTGGAATGGAATTCCAGAGTCTAGCGGTTCTGGGGAAGAAACTACTGGAGTAGAACGATCTTTTACATCTAAGGATCTCTACTGTGTGAGGGTGGGATTTAGCTGCCTGTCGGGTTTGTCGAGGGTGTCTACGTCATGGGGGCACAAGTGTCTGCAGTTCGTCAGAGCATTCACCATTAAAATACTTGTAAAACAGGCAGAGGGTGCAACGTTTCGTCGATGGGACAGAGGCTGAAGCTTAGATGCCAGTTCAGGGCCTATCAGATTGGCGACTCTCTTTTGAACCTTGTCTAGGAGCGCGAGACTAGTAGCAGATGCACCAGCCCAAATGTGACAACAATACTCCATACATGGGCGAATGGTGGCCTTATAGAGGTACATGATACTTTCAGGTGTCAGCAGTTTTCTAGCACGGTAGAGAGAGAGCCTACCTTTTTCGCAGCGGCCCTGGCAATGTTTTCAATATAATTGTTCCAACTCATGTTTCCTGTGAACATTAGGCCAAGCAGTTTGAAAGATGTACTCTCTCAGAGAGGGAGTCACTAGCCATTGCTATAGGTGGCAGAGAAGGTTTCTTGTAATTATTGAAGGAAACCAGTTTAGTCTTGGCAGCATTGAATGTGACCATCCATTTATGTCCCCATTCCACTACAGATTGGAGGTCATCCTCTAGTATTTTTGCCGTTTGTTTAGTTATGTGTTCATTTGTTTTCCTGTCATGCCTGTTATAGAGTGTGGTGTCATCAGCATGTATACCCATATCAAAGGCAGTTTTTTCGGGGAGGTCATTAATAAATATTAGGAACAATAGAGGTCCAAGGATAGACCGCTGAGGCACTCCCGCGTTTATATCACACTGTTTAGATGTACGCCCGTCGAGGACAACCTGATTTTTTCTTTTATCTAAGAAGGATTTAATTATGTTAAGTATTCTACCAGTGATACCGTATGATTTAATTTTCTTGAGGAGACCCTCACGCCATACCCTGTCAAAAGCCTTAGATATATCTAGAGCTACCGCTCTGCCCTCCCCCGCTTTGTCCAGTGAATGGTATATACGTTCAGATATTACAGCGAGGATGTCTGCTGTGGAACGGGCTTATCTAAATCCATATTGTTTGTCAGTCAGAAGTTTAGCATCTCTAAGGTGCCGGGCTAGAGCATGGTTAATTATGGTCTCAAATATTTTGGCAAAAAGTGGGAGGAGGCTAATGGGGCGATAATTTGATGGGTCAGTTCTTTCGCCAGAATTCTTGAATACTGGTACCACAGAAGCAGTTTTCCAACAGCCCGGAAAGCATGATTCATTAAGGCATTTGTTGTAGATGTTGGAGAGAACTGGAGCTACTTCGGCTGAGCACTTTTTTAATAGCACAGCTGGGATCAGGTCCAAATGCTTTTGAAGTGTCAAGGTTTTTTATGATAGCGTGTACCTGAGCAGGGGTGATTTTTAGATCGTCTTGCGTGGCGTCTGTCCGCAAAGGAAAGTCAGGCAGGGGGTGGTTGGAAGGGTCCAGTGTGGAGTTCGAGGCAAACCGACTGGCAAGCATATTAGCCTTCTCGGTTGCTGAGCAAAAAACCTCGTGATTTTTGGTTAGTGGGGGAATTGTTGATTGCCCATTATTTACTACACTGTTGTAGATTTTCCAGAAGTCACAATTTCCTAATTTTTGTGCTTCGATGCGTTTTTTAGTGGTTTCAGTAAATTCTCTCTTAGCTGTCGCTATTTCTTTCTCAACGTTACTTCTAGCTTCTATATACTTCTGTTTGTTTGAACTGGACTTATGTCGGTTAAATCTGCGGTATGCATGCTGCCTTTAAGCAATGGCAGTTGCGCAAGTAGAAGTAAACCATTGGGGAGAGTGGGGCTTGCTATAAAATTTCCGCATGGGAACAGGTGCTTCAATTGCTGTTTTGAACCATTCAGTTCCCGAGTGGGCTGTCAGCATTTGTTATACAATCCTTGGGAACTGTAGTCAGAAACAGATCTAGAAGTGATGCGTGTTGTTCTTGCTGGTCAGGGAAACGGGTTGGAAACGTAACCATTTGTGATAGGGAGTGAGATATAGCGAAACTATGTGTTGAGCTGCCCGCTGCATCTGTGTGAGTAGAGAATCCAAGCCAGTTTTTGTGGTGAACATTAAAGTCACCAGGGCCAGCCAAGAAGCATGCTCTAGGATTGAACAGCGGTCAGTTCTCAAGTTTTTGGTGGCTAAAGAGTGAAAATTAGTTGGAATTCATAGGGTAATGTCAACTGTGTATAATGCCACATATTTCAGCCGAAAAATGTCTAGAAGTGAACAAAATTATTTAAAGAAGGACGAACCAGTGTTGGGGATATAGACAGGCTTGGGAGGCCCAGAGAAGTGAGGTATTCTGAGATGATCGAATCAGTAAATGACATCATTCAATCTAACGGAAGAATAACAATGGATGAGGTTTCAAGGATTTTGAGGTTATTTGTTATGACAGCACACAGAAATTCCCATGATAACCTTGACTATTTAAAGGTTGTTGGATGCCAAAGATGCTTAATACAGAGCACAAACGGAGAAGGATCAAAATGTCTCATCAATGTCTTCCGCTATGAGCAGACTGGCGAAGAAAGTGGTGACATGTGACATAACACTTGTTTGGCACTATGAGCCTGAGTTAAAACGGCAGTTCATGGAGTGGAAGCATGTAGGCTCTCCAGTGAAGAAGTTCAAATCCTAACGGTCCACGAAGGAGGTTATTCTCACGGCTTATTTGGGATATACAAGGCCCAATCACCATTGCATTCCTTGAGAAAGAAAGCACTTTGAACAGTACAAACTATTATGAACTGCTGAGGAAGGTCAAGAAAGACATCAAGAACAAATCATCAGTCAGAAGGAGGCATCTTGCATCATGACAACACAAGACCTCACACAGCAGCCCAAACGGTGCAGACCATCAACGAGTTGGGCTAGAAATTACTCCTTCACTCTCCTTACAGCCCAGACCTTGCCCCTGTGGACTTTCACTATTTCGGTGTATTGAAAGCGTTCATGAGAGGCACGAAGTTTGAAGTAAAAGTTTTATGAGGCATGAGTTCAAGGATTTATACTCTGAGGAAATACGGAAGCTTGTACACAAATGGGAAAAGTGTATGACATTGCTGGAAGACTACGTTGAAAAAACAGTAAGATTCTATCTGTATTTGAAGTTTTCATACTAAAAAGTTCCCCTTTCTCTACCAAACTCCTCTCTAAATTTTTGGTCTACAGATTAAAAAGTTGATATACGGGGAATTTGGACCTGTGAAACAAATTTTGATTTAGTTTTTAACTGGTAAAAATATCTGCTAAGTGGTCATAATTTAAAATAAGTTGAGCTTGGAAGAAATAAGGCGACTAAACCTGTTACTTTTGCGCATGCCCAAATATACATTATTAGCTTGAAGTTGATATATTTTTAACCTTTCTTATTCATCTGTCGATAGATCAAACGGTAACGACTAAGGCTGGAACGCTAAAAGTTATAATTTCTATTGTAGTTGATTGCACTCAAGTCATATATATATATATATATATATATATATATATATATATATACATATATACATATATATATATTTAACCTAGGAAATGATTATTAAATATTGGGTACAATATAATAATCAATAGACAACTGGCTTTATAATATTAAATAAGAAATCTGCATGAATTAAAATATCATATTTATACGTATTTTACAACCGGGTTACGCCGGGCGGCATACTGGTATTCTCTAAAACACTACAAAATAGCAACTCAAATTCGCTTTTAAAAAAATATATAATTATTATTCCGTGTATGTACATACGATTTTTTAAAATCTATATTTAGTATTTTCTTCAGTAGTGCTCGATACGTAAGTAGAGCTGGGTAGCAAGCTATGAAATAATATATAATTGCCATATATATATATATATATATATATATATATATATATATATATATATATATATATATTCATAACTAACTAAAACAAATATTTGTCGCTTTATTTACATGCAATACTTCTTAAAAGTAGCCCAATCTCCTTTAATCTTTAATCAATTTTTTTAGATTAAGCGGCACACTTAAAAGTGGCATAAACTCTCTAACTTTTCTCTTATCGACTAACTGACACCACAAGACAAAATCCGATTCTTTTACGGACAAGATGGCGCTCCATGTCACACGTCTCACAGATCACTGACATAAGTTCATAAGTGCAAATCTGTGACACCAATGGTCCTCAGCGATAGCTCGCCGCCCCAACGCTATGTGCCGCGCATTTTTCGTTCATCTTCTTATCTTATCATGACTGTATCTTCATAGTTTCTCGCATTGGTGGCTGTTGAGAGGAGAGCACGGGATCACAAGTATAAAAATAAACCAGGAAAACAAAATGAAAAACATACACGGGACTCTTGTTGTGTGCGACATCCCACATCCGTATTTACTCTCGAGACCATTTCCGTCAGTTAATTGATCAGATCGTTTACCCCAGTTGCTCCGAGTCACAATCCGTTTTCAACTGCGTCTACCTTCATCTGACATCAAAGTTCAACTAACAGTCCAGACTGACTCATGATTGTCGTTAAGTCTAATTCATGACTGTTGTTAAGCCCATTTCATGATTGTCATTAATTCCAATTCATGACTGTCGTTAAGCCCAATTCATTATTGTCGTTAAACCCAATTCATGATAGTCGTTGAACCCAATTCTGCCAGAAAATCCTCAGACCGCCCGTAAACCGTTCCTACTGTCATTAACCCATAGCCACTCCATAGTGTCATAAAACTGATTGCCAATCCTAAAGCACCCACAAACCAAATCTAAATATATATCGGGTCCATTGTCACCGTTTCTTTTGTGTACCTTACTGCCTATTGTTTCTTAATAACTTTTGGCACTTCATTTTTTATTCGCTAAACTTACTTTCTTTTGTTATATATCTTTTTTTTTCTTTTACTCCCCAACACCTGGGCTTGAAACACCCTAGAGTATCACAAATCTGAAATATTGAAATTTTAAAAAGAAGGTTGTGCTATATTATGCATAAAACTCCTTAAAATAGTTCAAAGAAACTGGAATTTGGAAAATAATTATTAATTGATGTCTAATACCTATGATTAACAATTTCAACAGAACCGGAGGTGTCAACATTTTCACTTTTCTCTACTCCATTTTATATCATTTGCATAAACTAAATTAAACTAAATGTAGTCTATGTTACGCTCGCTTACGCATAGCAGCCGTGTAAAAACTCACAATTATCGATTAATTTGCTTGGGAGCGAATCATGTACATACAATATATAAACACTAGCTGATTGTGCTATCATTGTGTAAAGTTTACTAGTGTAAATACTTGAAAAATTAATTTAAAATAAATGTTTCATTTATAATTTTGTTGTAAACTTGAACATATATAGAAATATTAGCATCTTTATAATTTTCATACAAATTATTCATATTTTAAGTGTGACCGTAAAGAATAAAAACGAAGAAGAAATTAAGTTGCCCTTTCACTTGGAATGTAGAAATAAATCGTTCTTTTTGGGGGAAATTAAGTCGGTTCATCTAAAATAAAGGGAACATTTGGATACAAATGCTAAATATTTGTCCATGAAAAAACAAACAAAAATTAAAAGAAAAACAATATTGCGAAACAGAACTAGTTGTAATATTAAAATTAAAACAATCATTGAATGTAAAAATAATAACAAATAATAATAATAATTAAAATATTATTTTTCAAAACACATTTACAAATTAGTTAACTTTGTGACTGATATCGCATACACAATATATAAAAAAAAATGATCATGCGTTTAATGTGTAAATCTTAATTAACGTGAAATAGAACGCTTTAACTTTATGTTAGCGTTAGAAATGATCTCAATATTAGCATTTATTATCATTTGTTTATTATGTAAATCACTCCAGACAAAGCATGAAACCACGTAATGTAACAAGAACAAACGATGATTATCGCAAAGACAGGAAATGCCTATTGACCTTAGTCTTGAAAACACGAAGGTTATATTTAAAGTTGTAAGTCATTTTAGCCTCAGTTTCCAACCTCTAAGAACGTGCCGAGTGTTACCTCCACCATGACACGTAAGAAGAAAAAAATGTCTATTTCTTGAAGAAGAATATTTTATTATTCGAAAATTTGAAACAAAAATCAATTTAATTTTAATAGATAGAAATGTTTATTAAAATCAATATTGCACTTGTCTGGTTTTTCAACCGTTAAATCTTAAATTCTTAATATTTAGTGCCTTTCAAACTGTAGGTTTCCTACGAGATACAACTGTAAGATCTTTATTTAGCATAATTTGATTGCACCACCAAATCTATGACACGGGAACAACAACAACAACAACAACAAATATCAACAATACTGCACATTTTCTCTTCCTTACTACAGTCTTGCACCCTTTATAACAAATCAAAAACCTGAAAATTGAAAAAACACAATTATACATGCAACCATTAAACGACCTTTACGTTTTTTCTTAATTAAAAACAGTCACAAAAGTTGTTCATATTTGCATTGCATTGTAGTATTTATTTGTATTGCAGTATTTATTTTTAAATCAAAGTTTAATTACTTTTTTCATCATTGTTCGTTTATTCTCATTATTGTTCTTTTTTTTGCCATTGTTCGTCGTTGGTTTTTGTTTTTTATATCCCGTATATTGCATTCATATATCGTGAGTATAATTCTGTAATCTGCACTTTCATATTGAAACAGTATTCTCTCCAACCCGTCTTTTTAACCTGTTATGCATGCGTTTGTAAATTATTGTGTCGACTCTTCCGGAAGATTTCCTACGGATATTCCTTTCTTTCTTGACCGTGTTCTAATGTGTGAACGTTCGTTGCATTTTTTTTAATTATTATTTCTGTGCCAAATCCTGGCGCGCATAAAAATTCACTCGCTGTATGGACTGTTTAGTCAACAACAAAAAAGAATATACCATATATCACTGCAGTGAACCAATTCTTACCTCCGAGAATATTATCCGAATTGCGGCTCATCCATACACACTTAAAGCATTGGTTCGGTAGATCACACATAGCAGTACTTTATGCTCTCCTCTTTTCCATTGTAGTTACAGTCTTCTTTTCTAATAACAATGGTTGCAAAATCACAGTATATGTTTAGTAGAGGTTTAACAATGCTTTAGGGCTTTTTGTTTTTTTAACTAGTGCACATATATACATAATATCATAGCTCATTCCTAACAGGGAAAACAGCCATCTCAAACCCGACTGTTCTCTTATGCGATTAAGAAAAAAAGAGAAAAATGTCATCAGTTTAGCCACTACGTATTTCCGGCGGCTTCCTGTTTGTAAAACAGTATCCTAATTTAATCTTGCCTTGATAGAGTTCAAAACCGGCTTCGAAACTTTGTAAATGCGCATTTCTCCTCCCTACAACTTCTTTCCCACAAAAGAGACATTGCGAGCCTGTCTCCGTTCTATCGTTATTTTCATAGCAAGTGTTCATCTGATTTTCAAGCTATGCCCCTCTTGTCAAACTTCCACAAAAGCACTTGTCTAGCGACAACCACTATGAACAATTTCACCCACTCTCTATCTGTGCCTAAATCTAAACGCAGATTAGCTTCTTCCCTAGAATGGCCTGCTAGTGGAACACTGTTCCGCTGGCCTGCTTCCCGGCTGATTACAATATATTCACCATCAAGGCCAATGTAAACAACTTATTGATCTATTCCTTAAATAATCCAAATTCTACCCAATCTACACCATTAACGATTACTACACTACCATTTTACATCCATTAACTCTTATCCTTGAGTGGCCTTTTGGTCTTGATGACTCCCTTGTAAAAAATCCTATAATTTCTAATGGAATTTTCTATTGTTTAATCTAACTTTATGCGGCAAACACAGCTTTTAACGTTATATTTACATGTGCACGTTCAATCTTGTGGCATTAGAAGTGGTAGCTATTTGCTTACTATGAGAATTTTTAAGTTTGTTATTTATCACTTGTCTTAAGTGAAACAGGTAGCCTAACTACTTTTCTGACAGAACACTGGTCTGTCGCCGTATATAATTTCCAGAAAGGTTGGTATCCATCAATAGACAGTTCAATGTCCGTTAACTTCGTTGATCTAACATTGAAGCAGTTGTAAACGTTATTATTTTGATATTTTCAAATGTAAAATGTAATGTATTCAAGGTTGAATGCGACTTTCACTAATTTCCAATCCCCCTTTAATTATTGCAAAAGCTTGCCTTTAAAGTAATCTTCTATATATATAAATCCCAAATGTCTGTGAGTTTGTATGTTTGTATGTAACGCTAAAACTTTTGAAAGACACAACCAGACTTGATAAATTTGGTATCATATCGAAGCCCCGTGTCCCGGATGACAAATATCGAAATTTCACGTCAAACGGACGAGGAGAAAGGGGTAAACGTATCAGTTATCTCCAAGGGGGTCCCAAAAAAAAACTGTCATTGTAATGCTTTTTATTACGTAATTCTTGAATGATCCAATGTAATTAATACGTAAAAAAAAAAAAGCTTAGTCATGTCACGTGACGTGACGTCAACGTCCACTAATGGCGAACAATTGTTAATAAAAAAATCTTTCTCCGATACTTTTGCATTTTTCTCTTCGGCTCAGTTATATCTTTTTTTTTACTTTATGCCAATGTTTCCATCGTTATTACCTGGTTAAAAATATTATTTATACAAGAGTTTTAACGAAAAATGCCAGGAAAAAATGTACGGGAATAAAAAAATTCACCTTTCAAAATATTAGACGATTATAAAAATATCGTAATATTTATGTAATGTAAAATAATTAGCCATTTTGTATATTACCACGTGACCTCATACCTCTTAAGCTGGAAGGGGGGGGAGTAAAACCAACACCGTCTCTCTCTCTCACACTTACTCTCTCTCTCTCTCTCTCTCTCTCTCTCACTTTCTCTATCACCCTCTTTCTATTTTTCTATTCGTTTAAAAACACTTAGTCATGTCACGTGACGTGACGTCAACGTTCAGTGTGCACCGGTTTGGTTACTATGGAAACACTTAATTTTTGTGCTGCTTCGAAAAGGAACAAAATTCAACATACACCGCTTCCTCTTCCCTCCCTCTCTCTCTCTCTCTCACACACACACACACACTTTCTTCGGTGTGTTTTTGATGTTACGTACGTATTTTTTATATTTTTATCTCAGTAATTTTTATTATATTTAATAGCATTTTCTTTTTTTTTTTTTCATGGGAAATTATTTTTCTATTCGTTTTAAGAAAATGCTATTAAAAAATAAAAATGCGATAAATTCTGGCAACAGTTATTTATTTATGCTATTCGCAGCCGGCCGGAAGAAACGCGCTTAGACATTTTGTAAACATTGTTTTTAAAAAATAAAAAATAATACTTCTATTATGTTTTAAACGACTGTAATAGTTTATTTTGGAAGTATATTTCATAAGGAAAATAAACAACCCACTTTAAAAACAGAAATTACGAGTTTTATATATTTTATTCGCAGTTTTTTTTTTGGGGGTAGTCCAGTGTAACAGTTTGTTGAAAAAGTGTAGAATTCAATTAAAAAAACAACACCGTCTTTTTTTTTTTTTTTAAATAAAACTAATTTTAAAATTTCGATGTTCGAAAAAGAGTCCATAAAGAATAAAACAGTTATTAAATACAAAAAAAAGTCCATTAATTTGAACTTAAAGCCTGTTTGAATAAAACTTATATAAAAAAAAACCGTCACTTCCGGCAAATGGCTATGTAAACAACTGGTGGCATTTTTCGAATACATCGGTAAACACTGTATGTTTTTCGAGCTGAATAAATATGTTACATTGAATAAAAACACAAAAAATATATCCAGTTGGATAGAAAAGTAACTTATCTTGCCTTTGCTAACATTTATTTGTTATATATTTGTCTTTTGACCGTCCACTAATGGCGAGTCTTTTTTTTTTTTTTTTTAAATAAAACTAATTTTAAAATTTCGATGTTAGAAAAACAGTCCATCACATGTCAATATAAAAATTCTCTTTTTGTTTGATAAAAAGAATAAACAGTTAATAGATACAACAAAAAAGTCCATTAAGTTCAACAAACTAAACTCTTTTATTTATAATAAAACTCTTCGACAGTTTAAATGCTTTCAAAATCCTATGTAAGTATATCGTTTTTACTGTACACAGATTCGAAAAAGTTGTCATCAAACAAATATATGAATATGACAGAGTTGAATAAATATGTTACATTGATTAAAAACACTTCTTATTAGCATTTTCTTTTTATATGACAACGTTAATGTTCATGAATCTCTCTTTTAATCATTTTTATCGACTATCAGCCAAATAACCGGGGTCTAAAATTTGGGAAATTATTTTTCTATATTTTTCTATTCATTTAAAGAATATGCTATTAAAAAAGAAAAAGTCGATAAAAGTTAGACATAAACAGTAAAAAAATAGAAGATATTATTATTAAATAAAAATAATTATTAAAATAAAAATGAGTTTATTATTAAAAATACATATTAATATTCAAATAAAATTGTTTTTATTATTAAAAATAAATATTAATATTTAAAGTAGAATAAAATGTGTTTATTATTATACATAAATATTAATATTTAAAATAATATGTGTTTATTATTAAAAATAAATATTAATATTTAAAATAATATAATGTGTTTATTATTACAAATAAATATTAATATTAAAATAAAATGTGTTTATTATTAAAAATAAATATTAAGGAAGGTCAACAGGTGGAGGAAAAATAGTCAATGCAGGTCATACCACCTGACCAGCTAAAATCGCCTTTTTATATAAGGCAGACAGTCAGACTATTTGCCTTGAGGGCGGGCTAAGCCCTCCTACCCCCCCCCCCCACCCCAAAGCTGAGAGCTGGGGAAACTTCTCTCAGAAGGGGTATGGGAGGACAGGGAGACCTTCCCTCTTTCAACTAAGAGATAGATATCCTTTTGTATGGTTGATTGACCCCCCCCCCCTGTCGGTTCTGCTTACTCCATTCCGAAAGAGATCAACCTTACACAAAAAAAAAAAAAATATGGGGACAGGGAAGCCTTCCCGGGCCCCCTTTCTGGGAGGAGAAGTTCCCCGGCTCCTACCTTTTTGGGAGTGCTCAGCCCGTCCTCCAGTCAACCACAATATTTGAAGAATAAAGATATTTTTGTTTTTGTGTTTTAGGTGGTGAAGGTGATCTGGGGAGTGTTTTTTTTTTTCACAAAAAAGGTACTTTTTTCGAATGGGTATCCAAGAAAATTACAGTATTTTGTCAGAAATTAAGATTTTCATTGACCACTCTCAATACTATCAGAAATGAACAAAGTTAATTAAACAGTCTACACAATATAAACTAACTGTTTTGTTGGCTTTTTATTCTAACTCCAAACTAACCCATAACTACATTTTTCTTTTATTTTGCAAATTTGATTTCCTTTAGTTTATATTGTGTAGCTGAATCAGAAATTGATTTATCTTTTGTCATTTGTAGTTAACATGCTATCAGCGCAATTACTACAGTGTAATCACACATGATCTACCAAAATAAAAACACTTCAGATAAAGTCTTAAATAGAATTCAGTTCCTTACATGACATCTGATGAAGTCAGTACAAACGTTACAAACTAATACTTGAAAAACAATTTGACAGTTACTGTACTACAATATCACATTTGTATAGAAGTAGAAATCTGGATACCTATTCTGATACCTAATAAAAGAAAGGACACTCTTTGGGGCGGATTTTGATGATAACAAGTCACTAATTAGAAATTATAATAAACATTGAAATAATTTAAGAATTTTACCAAAATAAAATTACTTGGTAATCACCCAATTTCTGCCACAAAATTTTAATTGGCAAAACTCATACGCATAAAATATATATTTTCTAATTTCATCTTTTTTTTTTTACATAATCTGGTTTGATGTTTTCCTAAATATTCAAATCACTATATTTTGCTGCTTAATATTAAATACAGCAAATGAGTTATTTTTATGCATCAAACAATTACATTTTCTCATTCATCCAAACTAATCACTGAACATCAATTTCATATTTTCTTCACTAAAATATTACTATGCTTGATGTCATCACGTAGAGCGGATCATTTTTTTTTACATTTGTTTACACATTTTTTACAAATGTTTTTGAGAGTCCATACAAAGTTATAAGTGTTCAACATTTTTTTTCATTTGAATATATTTTGTCTAAGATTCTTAGCCTATGTCATTGCATACCAATTTGTTTCTTGAAAGTTAAGTTCACTGTAAAAACATCTGATACACCAAAATCCCTGATACCTGTTTCTTATAAGCGCCAAATAACTATCACTATTTCGATTTGTGTTTCATGAGAACAATTCAATATTGATACATTATAAGAAACATTTCCAGTGCTTTTCTCTTTTTAGCAATAGTTGGTTGATAATTAGAGGACACAACTAACCCTATACTATGCTTTACTTTGTTTTGTATATATATTTTGTATTGTGTGAAATTAACAAAGATTCATATGCAGGAATCTGTTGATACATTCCAAGAATCCCAATGCGACCAACAAACTTGAAAGACTACAATTTCTTTTTACTATGACCAATAAGAAAGCTCAAGGACTAAGTTGTTGGACTCATCCTGATCACCATTTTAAATTATTGTTAACAGTAAGTTTAACATTTTAAGTACAGAATAATATTCCTTTTGATATTTATAAATTACTATTTTCTGTGACAGATGTTACTTTTTCAATATTGATTGTACCCTCTTTTGTGTTTTTAAATTTTGCATACAATAATATTAAGCACACCATACCAAGACCACTATTTGAGCATCTAATAAACTGCCTACCAAGACCAATGTTTTCAAGTGACAATGGAGAGTATTCATGTTATGTTTCACATTTTTATGTTTTGAAATATTTTGCTGCTTAATATCAAATTCAGCAGATGTTTACTTTGTTTTGTGTATATACTTTATATTAGGTAGAATAAACAAATCTTAATTTCGCTACCATCATTATTTGTAGTGACATGCACTGTTAACATAAATAAAATCAATGGTGACAATCCCTGATACCTGTTTCGTATAAGCACCAAATAACTATGATAATGTGTTATTGTTGATACATTATAATAAACATTTCCATTGACTGGTCGTTTGCTTAGCTTAGGTTTACATCATTTTTTCACAATGTTTCTCTACTTGCTTTCAGCATGAGAGCAGATCATATTCTGCACATGTTTCATGCATATCACAAAAACTTATAATATTTGATCAACATTTGACTAACAATTTTACAAAAAAGACCTACCACCTTAAGGGGGGTAAAGGTAAGGCTCCCCACATAACCATAAAAGAAAGCCGCCCCCCCCCCATACAGTGGGAAAGAGCTCCCTTCCCATTCTGGGGCAGAGAAGGGGCAAGGAAAACTCTTAAACATAATTGGTCAACGGAGGGTATACACCCTGGGAAACTAAAAGTCTATATGGAATCTGCATAAATTAAAATATCCTGTTTAAGCGTATTGTATGACAGGGAGGGAAGGTCAACAGGTGGAAGAAAAATGGTCTACGCAGAGCATACCGCCTGACAAGCTAAAATCGCCTTTTTATATACGGCAGACAATCAGACTCTGATTGCCTGGACGGCGGGCTGAGCAATGAATGTGGAAGCCGGGGAACTTCTCTCAGAAGGAGGATGGGAGGCCCAGGGAGCCTTCGGTCTCCTCCTAAGAGAGGGATATCCTCTTACTCCCTTTGGAAAGAGATCAACCTTACACAAAACAAAAAATATGGGAAGAGAAGCCTTCCCGGGCCCCCCTCCCCCTTCTGGGAGGAGAAGTTCCCTGGCTCCAACCTTTTTTTTTGGGGGGGGGGGGGCCTAAGCCTGTCCTCCAGGCAACCAAATGAAAAAGAAATTTACCCATCCCACCTTTGTAGGAAGTGTGCTCAGCCCACCTTCTGAGCCACTGTGAAAGTTTCCTTCCACCAAAAGGGAAGGGAACGAGGAAGGAAAAGTCTCTGAGAATCTTCATGCAATTTCTTTGACAAAGAAACTGTTTTCACTTGATTCCACACAAAATTTTTATTGCTTTTTCATCTATTGTCTTATATTAGGATTTCTTTATGCATGTTATTTTATTTAAGAGTACTAAATAGCTTTTCAGTTTCTTGAGACTCTTTCAACTGTCTGGATTCTGCAGCAACGTTGTGGAGTGATATGTAAAACATAAATTGGTACTTTATAACAATAGGTATGTAGAATTCTAACTCGCCAGTGTTGATCGTTTCAATTATTTACAAATTCACCAGGTCCTGGATATGACCATAAACTGTATCCAAACATGGGGCTTTGTGAAGTGTGAAGCCACCATTTAATTGCTATTGCTACCAGGTCCACTCTGATCTGGAGTAGTAGTACCTGTTAGGGTCCCAATTATGAGTTAAATAGAAACCAACATTAAATAAACAAATATATTCTAGGAAAAAAAAATGTCACTAGATTGGGCATGATATAGTGTTGATATGTCATAAAACAAAATGAACCAACAAATTCAACAATCGACACAATATCAACAAATGTATCTTTCTTTTCCTTATTCTGTGCTTATTTCTTGGTACTAAGCTTATCATTAACTAACCCTGACATTTCTTTTACTTTGTTTTGTGTATATATTTTATTTTGTGTAGAATAACCAAAAAGACATTTAGCTACCACATTTGCAGCGAAATGTTAGCATACATAAAATCACTGGTGACAACCCATGATGTTTTTTCTTATGAACACGAAATAACCAACACGCTTTCCATTGGTTTTTCATGATAACAATTTAATATTGATAAATTATAATAAACATGTCCATTACTTTTCTTTTTTTATCAATAAATATACTTGGTTGATAATTAGAGAACACAATGTTTATTGTAATAAAACTTGTGATCTATAACATCCAATTCTAAAAATTAAACTTTCCTTTCTCAATTGAAACAAACAACATACCCCACACTATGTTCCTAAAAATGAGGATTTTACTATTGCGTTTACATAATTTTTTAGCTATGTTTCTCTTACTTTCAGCATGAGATCATTTTCTACACGTGTTTCATGCATACCACACAAACATTTTACCTCTGACATTTTTAATTTTTTTCCAATTTCCTTTCACCATGAACATTATCATTAGTACAGTTTTCATTTAAAATGAAGCTGTACATGGTTACTATTACTTGGAAAGCAGATATAAAAAAAAAAAAAAAAATACTTCTATTATGTTTTAAACGACTGTAATAGTTTATTTTGGAAGTATATTTCATAAGGAAAATAAACAACCCACTTTAAAAACAGAAATTACGAGTTTTATATATTTTATTCGCAGTTTTTTGTTGGGGGTAGTCCATTATGTCTGTAACAGTTTGTTGAAAAAGTGTAGAATTCAATTAAAAAAACAACACCGTCTTCTTTTTTTTTTTTTTTAAATAAAACTAAAAACTTCATTTTTAAAATTTCGATGTTTGACAAACAGTCCATTATGTCTGTAACAGTTTGTTGAAAAAGTGTAGAATTCAATTAAAAAAACAACACCGTCTTTTTTTTTTTTTAAATAAAACTAATTTTACAATTTCGATGTTCGAAAAAGAGTCCATAAAGAATAAAACAGTTATTAAATACAAAAAAAAGTCCATTAAGTTCAAATAAAGCCTGTTTGAATAAAACTTATATAAAAAAAAAACCGTCACTTCCGGCAAATGGCTTTGTAAACAACGGGTGGCATTTTTCGAATACATCGGTAAACACTGTATGATTTTCGAGCTGAATAAATATGTTACATTGAATAAAAACACAAAAAATATATCCAGTTGCCTTTGATAACATTTATTTGTTATATATTTGTCTTTTGACAACTTTTTTGAATCTACGTGTACAGTAATACAACCCCAAATATTTTTTTTTTAAACAGTAATGAATTTTCCGAACTCAATATTTTACAATTTTTTAAATTTTAAAATCTATCAAAATTTTTCTATTGATCCTATTTTTACGATATTTTCAGGGTCAATGTGAAATTTTATGTTCTTTCCAATAAATCGAAAATAATATTTTAGACTATCGTTTTTTTTTTTTTATTCACGAACCCCCCCCCCCCATGTACATTTTTCGAATACATCGGTAAACACTGTATGTTTTTCGAGCTGAATAAATATGTTACATTGAATAAAAACACAAAAAATATATCCAGTTGCCTTTGATAACATTTATTTGTTATATATTTGTCTTTTGACAACTTTTTTGAATCTACGTGTACAGTAATACAACCCCAAATATTTTTTTTTTAAACAGTAATGAATTTTCCGAACTCAATATTTTACAATTTTTTAAATTTTAAAATCTATCAAAATTTTTCTATTGATTCTATTTTTACGATATTTTCAGGGTCAATGTGAAATTTTATGTTCTTTCCAATAAATCGAAAATAATATTTTAGACTATCGTTTTTTTTTTTAAATTCACGAACCCCCCCCCCATGTACATTTTTCGAATACATCGCTAAACACTGTATGTTTTTCGAGCTAAATAAATATGTTACATTGAATAAAAACACAAAAAATATATCCAGTTGGATAGAAAAGTAACTTATCTTGCCTTTGATAACATTTATTTGTTATATATTTGTCTTTTGACAACTTTTTTGAATCTACGTGTACAGTAATACAAACCCAAATATATATTTTTTTAAACAGTAATGAATTTTCCGAACTCAATATTTTACAATTTTTTAAATTTTAAAATCTATCAAAATTTTTCTATTGATTCTATTTTTACGATATTTTCAGGGTCAATGTGAAATTTTATGTTCTTTCCAATAAATCGAAAATAATATTTTAGACTATCGTTTTTTTTTTAAATTCACGAACCCCCCCCCATGTACATTTTTCGAATACATCGCTAAACACTGTATGTTTTTCGAGCTGAATAAATGTTACATTGAATAAAAACACAAAAAATATATCCAGTTGGATAGAAAAGTAACTTATCTTGCCTTTGATAACATTTATTTGTTATATATTTGTCTTTTGACAACTTTTTTGAATCTACGTGTACAGTAATAATACAAACCCAAATATTTTTTTTTTTAAACAGTAATGAATTTTCCGAACTCAATATTTTACAATTTTTTAAATTTTAAAATCTATCAAAATTTTTCTATTGATTCTATTTTTACGATATTTTCAGGGTCAATGTGAAATTTTATGTTCTTTCCAATAAATCGAAAATAATATTGTAGACTATCGTTTTTTTTTTAAATTCACGAACCCCCCCCATGTACATTTTTCGAATACATCGCTAAACACTGTATGTTTTTCGAGCTAAATAAATATGTTACATTGAATAAAAACACAAAAAATATATCCAGTTGGATAGAAAAGTAACTTATCTTGCCTTTGATAACATTTATTTGTTATATATTTGTCTTTTGACAACTTTTTTGAATCTACGTGTACAGTAATACAAACCCAAAAATTTTTTTTTTTAAACAGTAATGAATTTTCCGAACTCAATATTTTACAATTTTTTAAATTTTAAAATCTATCAAAATTTTTCTATTGATTCTATTTTTACGATATTTTCAGGGTCAATGTGAAATTTTATGATCTTTCCAATAAATCGAAAATAATATTTTAGACTATCGTTTTTTTTTTTAAATTCACGAACCCCCCCCCCATGTACATTTTTCGAATACATCGGTAAACACTGTATGTTTTTCGAGCTGAATAAATATGTTACATTGAATAAAAACACAAAAAATATATCCAGTTGGATAGAAAAGTAACTTATCTTGCCTTTGCTAACATTTATTTGTTATATATTTGTCTTTTGACCGTCCACTAATGGCGAGTCTTTTTTTTTTTTTTTAAATAAAACTAATTTTAAAATTTCGATGTTCGAAACACAGTCCATAATATGTCAATATAAAAATTCTATTTTTGTCTGATAAAAAGAATAAACAGTTAATAAATACAACAAAAAAGTCCATTAAGTTCAACAAGCTAAACTCTTTTATTTATAATAAAACTCTTCGACAGTTTAAATGCTTTCAAAATCCTATGTAAGTATATCGTTTTTACTGTACACAGATTCGAAAAAGTTGTCATCAAACAAATATATGACAGAGTTGAATAAATATGTTACATTGATTAAAAACACTTCTTATTAGCATTTTCTTTTTATATGACAACGTTAATGTTCATGAATATTTAAATAAAATACATTACTGCACATTTATTAATATTATCTCTCTTTTAATCACTTTTATCGACTATCAGCCAAATAACCGGGGTCTAAAAGTTGGGAAATTATTTTTCTATTCATTTAAAGAATATGCTATTAAAAAAGAAAAAGTCGATAAAAGTTAGACATAAACAGTAAAAAAAAAGAAGATATTATTATTAAATAACAATAATTATTAAAAATAAATATTAACATTTACAATAATAAAATGAGTTAGTATTAAAAATAATTATTAATATTTAAAATATGTGTTCATTAATAACAATAAATATTAATATTTAATATAAAATAAAATGTGTTTATTAATGAATATAAATATTACTATTTAAAATTATAAAATGTGCTTATTATTAACAATAAATATTAATATTTAAAATAATAACATGTGTTTTTTATTAAAAGTAAATATTAATATTTAAAATAAAATAACATGTGTTTATTATTAAAAATTAATATTAATATTTAAAATAAAATAAGTGTTTATTATAAAAAATAAATATTAACATTTACAATAATAACAGGTGTTTATTATTAACAATAAGTATTAATATTAAAAATAACATAAAATGTGTTTATTATTAAAAATAAATAATAATATTTAAAATAATAAAATGTGTTCATTATTAAAAATAAATATTAATATTTAAAGTAGAATAAAATGTGTTTATTATTATAAATAAATATTAATATTTAAAATAATATGTGTTTATTATTAAAAATAAATATTAATATTTAAAATAATATTATGTGTTTATTATTACAAATAAATATTAATATTAAAATAAAATGTGTTTATTATTAAAAATAAATATTAAGGAAGGTCAATAGGTGGAGGAAAAATAGTCAATGCAGGTCATACCACCTGACCAGCTAAAATCGCCTTTTTATATAAGGCAGACAGTCAGACTATTTGCCTTGAGGGCGGGCTAAGCCCTTCTACTCCCCCCCCCCAAAGCTGAGAGCTGGGGAAACTTCTCTCAGAAGGGGTATGGGAGGACAGGGAGACCTTCCCTCTTTCAAGTAAGAGATAGATATCCTTTTGTATGGTTGATTGACCCCCCCCCCCTGTCGGTTCCGCTTACTCCATTCGGAAAGAGATCAACCTTACACAAAAAAAAAAAAAATATGGGGACAGGGAAGCCTTCCCGGGCCCCCTTTCTGGGAGGAGAAGTTCCCCGGCTCCTACCTTTTTGGGAGTGCTCAGCCCGCCCTCCAGTCAACCACAATATTTGAAGAATAAAGATATTTTTGTTTTTGTGTTTTAGGTGGTGAAGATGATCTGGGGAGTGTTTTTTTTTTCACAAAAAAGGTACTTTTTATGAATGGGTATCCAAGAAAATTACAGTATTTTGTCAGAAATTAAGGTTTTCATTGACCACTCTCAATACTATCAGAAATGAAAAAAGTTAATTAAACAGTCTACACAATATAAACTAACTGTTTTGTTGGCTTTTTATTCTAACTCCAAACTAACCCATAACTACATTTTTCTTTTATTTTGCAAATTTGATTTCCTTTAGTTTATATTGTGTAGCTGAATCAGAAATTGATTTCACTTTTGTCATTTGTAGTTAACATGCTATCAGCGCAATTACTACAGTGTAATCACACATGATCTACCAAAATAAAAACACTTCAGATAAAGTCTTAAATAGAATTCAGTTCCTTACATGACATCTGATGAAGTCAGTACAAACGTTACAAACTAATACTTGAAAAACAATTTGACATTTACTGTACTACAATATCACATTTGTATAGAAGTAGAAATCTGGATACCTATTCTGATACCTAATAAAAGAAAGGACACTCTTTGGGGCGGATTTTGATGATAACAAGTCACTAATTAGAAATTATAATAAACATTGAAATAATTTAAGAATTTTACCAAAATAAAATTACTTGGTAATCACCCAATTTCTGCCACAACATTTTAATTGGCAAAACTCATAAGCATAAAATATATATTTTCTAATTTCATCTTTTTTTTTTTACATAATCTGGTTTGATGTTTTCCTAAATATTCAAATCACTATATTTTGCTGCTTAATATTAAATACAGCAAATGAGTTATTTTTATGCATCAAACAATTACATTTTGGTACTAAGCTTATCATTAACTAACCCTGACATTTCTTTTACTTTGTTTTGTGTATATATTTTATTTTGTGTAGAATAACCAAAAAGACATTTAGCTACCACATTTGCAGCGAAATGTTAGCATACATAAAATCACTGGTGACAACCCATGATGTTTTTTCTTATGAACACGAAATAACCAACACGCTTTCCATTGGTTTTTCATGATAACAATTTAATATTGATAAATTATAATAAACATGTCCATTACTTTTCTTTTTTTATCAATAAATATACTTGGTTGATAATTAGAGAACACAATGTTTATTGTAATAAAACTTGTGATCTATAACATCCAATTCTAAAAATTAAACTTTCCTTTCTCAATTGAAACAAACAACATACCCCACACTATGTTCCTAAAAATGAGGATTTTACTATTGCGTTTACATAATTTTTTAGCTATGTTTCTCTTACTTTCAGCATGAGATCATTTTCTACACGTGTTTCATGCATACCACACAAACATTTTACATCTGACATTTTTAATTTTTTTCCAATTTCCTTTCACCATGAACATTATCATTAGTACAGTTTTCATTTAAAATGAAGCTGTACATGGTTACTATTACTTGGAAAGCAGATCTAAAAAAAAAAAAAAATAACTGTTTTCACTTTGAAAATTTACGATTTATAGATCTCGGATTTGGCCCTTCTTCACCTTTTATCTTACATTTGTAAATATTGTATATATAAACTTTTTTCTTATTTCTCCAATGTTATTTCATTCATGCAATTTCATAATCCACCAACATTGTATAAGATTCAATTCCATTTGACACTTGAAAACAACTTTTTATATAGTAAACAGCATTTATTTCTTTTCAGACATATTCTTATTTTATTTTATTTCCAGTACTATGTTTTATTTCATTTTGTGGACACTCATTTACCTCTCTGGGATGCTGCAGGGAACATGTAGAGTGATATATCAAACAAGAAGTGGTACTTTATGACAATAGGTATCTAGGATTTACACATACCAGTGTTGATAGTTTGAAATATTTACAGACTAACATTTTACACAATATAAACACATGTACTTTTTTTTTTCTTTTCCTTTGCTTATTTCTCGAACCTAAACTTATCATTAACTAACCCGTAACTTTGTTTACTTTGTTTTGCGTATATATTTTATATTGGGTAGAATTAACAAAACTTAATTTCGCTACCATCATTATTTTTTAGTGACATGCACTGTTAACATCAATAAAATCACTGGTGACAATACTTGATACCTGTTTCGTATAAGCACCAAATAACTATCACTATTTCGATTTGCTTTTTCATGATAATATGTTCATCTTGATACATTATAATAAACATTTCCATTCACTGGTCGTTTGCTTAGCTTAGCTTTACATCATTTTTTCACAATGTTTCTCTACTTGCTTTCAGCATGAGAGCAGCTCATATTCTAAACGTTTCATGCATATCACACAAACTTATAATATTTGATCAACATTTGACTAACAATTTTTTGCCAATTTCCTTCAACATTCTCATTACAATTAGTACAGTTTACATTTTGTCGTTAAAATGAAGCTGTACATGTTTCCTATTACTTGGAAACCAGATTTGTAAAAATCCCATTTTTTTTTTCACTCTGAGAATTTTCATTATATTTCTTTGACCAACGATTTGTTTTCAATGGACTTGATAAGTGCTAATATAGAGAGAAGAGAAACAGGGTGAGAGAGAGGCAGAAGAGAAAGTTGTTCCATCCTCTTTCCCAAATTTGACTACTGTGCGCGTTTGAACTCTCATCCTCGAGTTGCCTATTAGCCTTGATAAGTGCTAATATAGATAGAAATACCTATTCTGATACCTAATAAAAGAAAGGACACTCTTTGGGGCGGATTTTGATGATAACAAGTCACTAATTAGAAATTATAATAAACATTCAAATAATTTAAGAATTTTAACAAAAATAAAATTACATGGTAATCACCCAATTTCTGCCACAAAATTTTGATTGGCAAAACTCATAAACAGAAAATATATATTTTCTAATTTCATCTTTTTCTTTTTTTTTTTTTTTTTTTTTTTTTTTTTTTTTACATAATCTGGTTTGATGTTTTCCTAAATATTCAAATCACTATATTTTGCTGCTTAATATCAAATACAGCAAATGAGTTATTTTTTATGCATCAAACAATTACATTTTCTCATTCATCCAAACTAATCACTGAACATCAATTTCATAGTTTCTTCGCTAAAATATTACTGTGCTTGATGTCATCAAGTGGAGCAGATCATTTTTTTTTTCATTTGTTCACACATTTTTCCAATTTATATATATTTTGTCTAAGATTCTTAGCCTATGTCATTGCATACCAAGCTGTTTATTAAAAGTTAAGGTTCACTGTAAACACATATGTTACACCAAAATAAAAACGCTTCAGATAATGTCTTGATATTCAATTCAGTTTCTCACATGACATCTTATGAAGTTAGTAGAAATGTTACAGACTTTTGAATCTCAAACATTTTCAATACTGAGCACTGATATTTTCTTTTTTGGAATATAAGCACATTCATGATTTTTTTTTTTACAAACGTCAACAAATTTCACATTGTGTAGCAATGTACTGAAACAATTATAAAAATATTTGTTTTTATTTTGGATGATGCAGGGCATCCGGAGAGAGATGTTTCTAACAAAATGAAAGTATAATTTTTAGCAATAGGTATCTAAGAAAAGGCCACTACATATGTTATAAATTCCAAATTTCCACAACCTGGCAAATACTGGTACACGCTAGCAAATTTAGATTTGCAATTACAGAATATGATTCTAATTTTTTCCTTTGCTCTTTATTCTAACACTACACTAAGTTTACTGTTTTATTTCGCTACAGTTGATATTGTGTAGAACAATAAGAAAATCATAGTGAACAATGCATTCAACAAAATTTCATACACATTTCTAGATACCTATATCTAATAAGTTCAAAAGAAAGGACACACTTAGGGAGGTATTTTGGTGGTCAAGTCACTAAATAGAGATTAGCTGGTTTCCCGGCATAGCCCAGGATGTAATAAAGATTGACTGAAATACATGTTCTAGCTGGTTTCTAGGCGTTGCCAGGGATGTAATATAGACACATTATGTTGTATATTACCTGTTCTCTTCTCCCTAAGGTAAAACAATTTCATATACATGCTGTAAATTACCTACGCTAGGGATAAAACATGAACAATACCAGTCCTAGGGTAGATAAAACAAATAATACATAGAGATGAAAGATTCCTCTCCCCTAAGAATAAAACATATATTCAATATCTGCTTTTGTTTTTTCATTGTTTATACGGTCCCGAGCAACGCCGGGTAGCCCTGCTAGTCTATATATATAAAAGGCAAAAATCGGTGTGTATGTATGTATGTATGTATGTTTGTTTGTAACGCTAAAACTTTTGACAGACACAACCAAAGTTGACAAATTAGGTAGCATATTGCACCTTGATCACCCGGATGACAAATATCGAAATTTCACGTCAAACGGACAACTAGAAGGGGGTTAACTGATCATTTTTCTCCCAGGGGGGCCCCCCAAAAAACCTGTCATTTTAACATTATTCATTAGCTGTCACGTGACGTGACGTCAGCTCAGTAAAATGTCGGCTACGCTGAGCCTCTGACGTACATTAAAGCTGCCTGCGAGGAGTATCATTGATACTATAACACAGTTAAATATTAGTTTAAGAGTCGAACCGTTATTACCAACGGATTTATCGCACTTCAAAAAGAAGAATCCCAAAATTACATAAAAATTGACGTAGGGAAAATGTTTTTATTTTTGCTTGAAGTTTTTTACCGGCGAAGAAAGATGACTATGCTCTTTGCTATAGTTTACCATGTAAACAAGGCTTTAGCCATTTTGTTTTTACCTCCTAACTCTGTTAAACTGGAAGGGGGAGGGGTGGCTATCAGTATAAGGCCGCTTAAATACACGAAAATTACTTTTATACGAGTTTGTTTTCTTATGAATGGAACCGCGTTTATAGGGGGGAGGGGGGAGGAGGCAATGTGCACAGTCTCCCAAGCATTACCTACTATAAAAAAAGATGCACATTTACCCTCTTCTCTCACCCTCTTTCTCTCTCTCTCTCTCTCTTTCTCTTCTCTCTCTCACTCTCTTTCTCTATCACCCTCTTCTCTCTCTCTCTTTCTCTTCTCTCTCTCATCCTCTTTCTCTCTCTCTCACCCTCTTCTCTCTCTCTACCTTTTTCTCTTCTCTCTCGCACCCTCTTCTCTCTCTCTCACCCGCTTCTCTCTCTCTACCTCTTTCTCTTCTCTCTCGCACCCTCTTCTCTCTCTCACCCGCTTCTCTCTCTCTACCTCTTTCTCTTATCTCTCTCTCTCTCAACCTCTTCTCTCTCTCTCTCTTACCCTCTTCTCTCTCTCACTCTCTGTGTACACCTTTTTCTCTTCTCTTCTCTCTCTCTCTGACCCTCTTTCTCTCTCTCTCACCCTCTTTTTCTGCTCTCTCTCACCCTTCTCTCTCTCTCTCTCTACCTCTTTCTCTTCTCTATCACCCTCTTTCCCTGCTCTCTCTCACCTTCATCTCTCTCTCTCTACCTATTTCTCTTCTCTCTCTCTCCCTCTGCTCTCTCTCACCCTCTTCTTTCTCCCTCACCCTCTTCTCTCTCTCTCTCACCCTCTTCTTTCTCCCTCACCCTCTTCTCTCTCTCTCTCTACCTCTTTCTCTTATCTCTCTCTCTCACTACCCCTCTCTCTCTCTGTCTTACCCTCTTCTCTCTCTCTACCTCTTTCTCTTATCTCTCTCTCTCACTACCTCTCTCTCTCTCACCCTCTTCTCTCTCTCACCCTCTTTCTCTCTTACCCTCTTCTCTCTCTACCTCTTTCACTTCTCTCACCCTCTTTCTCTCTCACCCTCTTTCTCTGCTCTCTCTCACCCTCTTCTCTGCTCTCTCTCACCCTCTTCTCTCTCTACCTCTTTCTCTTCTCTCTCTCTCACCCTCTTCTCTCTCTCTTACCTATTTTGTAATATATATATATAGATATATATATTGTACAAACTATTGTACAAACTATTACCACTTATCAAGTTAAAAGTGCACAGTAGTCAAATTCGGCAAAGATGACGGAACCGCTTTAAGAGGAGGATGAATTATTCAGTGACTCCAACCTATTTTGTTACATATATGTATGTATATATTTTTGTAAAAAATATATATTACTACTTATCAAGGCCCATAGGACACTCGAGGATTAGAGTTGAAAAGTGCACAGCAGTCAAATCTGGGAAAGAGGATGGAACCGCTTTAACGGGAGGATGAGTTATTCAGCGACTCCAACCTATTTTGGTATATATATATTTATATCTATATTTATTTTTAAATATATATTACCACTTATCAAGGCCCATAGGCCACACGAGGATGAGAGTTTAAAAGTGCACAGTAGTCAAATTCGGCAAAGATGATGGAACCGCTTTAAGAGGAGGATGAATTATTCAGTGACTCCAACCTATTTTGTTATATATATGTATGTATATATTTTTGTAAAAAATATATATTACTACTTATCAAGGCCCATAGGACACTCGAGGATTAGAGTTGAAAAGTGCACAGTAGTCAAATTCGGGAAAGAGGATGGAACCGCTTTCACGGGAGGATGAGTTATTCAGCGACTCCAACCTGTTTTTTTATATATATATTTATATCTATATTTATTAAAAAATATATATTACCACTTATCAAGGACAATAGGCCACTCGAGGATGAGAGTTGAATAGTGCACTGTATAAAAAATACGGTAAAGAGGATGGAACCGCTTTAACGGGAGGATGAGTTATTCAGCAACTCCAACCTATTTTTTTATATATATATATATATATATACTTTTATTAAAAAATATATATTACCACTTATCAAGGACAATAGGCCACTCGAGGATGAGAGTTGAAAAGTGCATAGTAGTAAAATTCGGGAAAGAGGATGGAACCGCTTTAACGGGAGGATGAGTTATTCAGCGACTCCAACCTATTTTTTATATATATATATATATATATATATATATATTTATAACAAAAATATATTACCACTTATCAAGGCCCATAGGCTACTCGAGGATAAGAGTTGAAAAGTGCACATTAGTCAAATTCGGGAAAGAGGATGGAACCGCTTTAACGGGAGGATGAGTGATTCAGCGACTCCAACCTATTTTGTTATATATATATATATATATATATATATATATATATATTTTGTACAAACTATATATTACCACTTATCAAGGCCCATAGGCCACACGAGGATGAGAGTTTAAAAGTGCACAGTAGTCAAATTTGGGAAAGAGGATTTAATCGCTTTAATAGAAGGATGAATTATTCAGCGACTCACACCTGTTTTGGTATATATATATATATATTTATAAAAAAATATGTATTACCACTTATCAAGGCCCATAGGCCACTCGAGGATGAGAGTTAAAAAGTCCACAGTAGTCAAATTTGGGAAAGAGGATGGAACCGCTTTAACAGGAGGATGAGTTATTCAGCAACTCCAACCTATTTTGTTATATATATATATATATATATATATATATATATATATATATTTTTCATAAAATATGTATTACCACTTATCAAGGCCCATAGTCCACTCGAGGACGAGAGTTGAAAAGTGCACAGTAGTCAAATTGGGGAAAGAGGATGGAACCGCTTTAACGGGAGGATGAGTTATTCAGCGACTCCAACCTTTTTTTTTATTTTGTAAAAAATATATATGACCACTTATCAAGGCCCAGAGGCCACTCGAGGATAAGAGTTGAAAAGTGCACAGTAGTCAAATTTGGGAAATTTGTTATATATCTATTTTTTTGTTACTTAGGCATTTCCACTTATCAAGGCCCAGATACATCTCGAGGATAAGAGTTAAATGTGCACAGTAGTCAATTGGACAATAAGGCCCAGAGGCCACCCGAGGATAAGGGTTGAAAATGGCAGTAGTTAATTGGACAACATAGTAATCGTTAGTAATGGAAAGTCGGGAAATTTGTTATATATATATTTATATTTTGTTTAGATAGGCATTACCACTTATCAAGGCCCAGAGGCCACTAGAGGATAAGTGTTGAAAAGTGCAGTAGTCAATTGGACAAAATATAGTAATTGTTAGTAATGGAAATTCAGTAAATTTGTTATATATATATTAATATTTTGTTAAATACGCATTACCACTTATCAAAGCCCACAGGCCACTCGAGGATAAGGATTGAAAAGTGCACCGTAGTAGTCGGTTGTAATGGAAATGCGGGATATTTGTAATATACCTATTTTTTGTTACTTAGGCACAACCACTTATTAAGGCCCAGAGGCCACTCGATGGTATTACCACTTATCAAGGCCCAGAGGCCACTCGAGGATAAGCGTTTAAAAGTGCAGTAGTCAATTGGACAATATAGTAATCGTTAGTAATGGAAATTCAGTAAATTTGTTATATATATGTATATTTTGTTACATACGCATTACCATTTATCAAGGCCCAGAGGCCACTCGAGGATAAGGATTGAAAAGTGCACAGTAGTCAATTGGACAATATAGTAATCGTTAGTAATGGAAATTCAGTAAATTTGTTATATACCTATTTTTTGTTACTTGGTCATTTCCACTTATCAAGGCCCAGAGGCCACTCGAGCATAAGAGTTAAAAAGTCCACAGTAGTCAATTGGACAATAAGGCCCAGAGGCCACCCGAGGATAAGGGTTAAAAAGTGCAGTAGTCCATTGGTCAATATAGTAATCGTTAGTAATTACTACTTCTCAAGGCCCAGAGGCCACTCGAGGATAAGGGTTGAAAAGCGCAGTAGTCAATTGGACAATACAGTAATCGTTAGTAATGGAAATTCAGTAAATTTGTTATATATATATATATTTATATTTTGCTAAATACGCATTACTACTTATCAAGGCCCAGACGCCACTCGAGGATAAGGGTTGAAAATATTCAACAAATTTTTTATCTACAGATTAGAAAATTTGTATATAGGGTATTCAGACATATGGAATATATCTAGCATAATCTATCTATTATATCTATAAAAGTCAGAATGTTTGTGTGTGTGGGTGTGTGTGAGGTAGAGAGAGAGAGAGAGAACAATTCTTAACCTATATATTCAACAAATTTTTTATCTACAGATTTTAAATTTGTTATAAAGGGTATTCATACATATGGAAATATATCTAGCATAATCTATCTATTATATCTACAAAAGTGAAAATGTGTGTGTCTGTGAGAGAGAGAGCAATTCTCAACCTATATAATCAACAAATTTTTTATCTACAGATTAGATAATTTGTATATAGGGTATTCAGACATATGGAAATATATCTAGCATAATCTATCTATTATGTCTATAAAAGTGAGAATATGTCTGTGTGTGAGAGAGAGAGAGTAAGAACAATTCTCACCCTTTATATTCAACAAATTTTTATCTACAGATTAGAAAATTTTTATATAGTGTATTCAGACATATGGAAATATATCTAGCATAATCTATCTATTATATCTATAAAAGTGAGCATGCGTGAGAGGAGAGAGAGAGAGAGAGAACAATTCTCAACCTATATACTCAACAAATTTTTTATCTACAGATTTGAAAATTTGTATATAGATTATTCAGACACATGGAAATATATCTAGCATAATTTATCTATTATATCTATAAAAGTGAGAATGTGTGGGTGTGTGAGAGAGAGAATGAGAGAGAACAATTCTCAGCTTATATATGCAACAAATTGTTTATCTACAGATCCGAAATATCACATTTGTATAGAAGTAGAAATCTGGATACCTATTCTGATACCTAATAAAAGAAAGGACACTCTTTGGGGCGGATTTTGATGATAACAAGTCACTAATAAGAAATTATAATAAACATTGAAATAATTTAAGAATTTTATCAAAATAAAATTGCATGGTAATCACCCAATTTCTGCCACAAAATTTTGATTGGCAAAACTCATAAACAGAAAATATATATTTTCTAATTTCATCTTTTTTTTTATATAATCTGATTTGATGTTTTCCTTAATATTCAAATCACTATATTTTGCTGCTTAATATCAAATACAGCAAATGAGTTATTTTTTATGCATCAAACAATTACATTTTCTCATTCATCCAAACTAATCACTGAACATCAATTTCATATTTTCTTCACTAAAATATTACTGTGCTTGATGTCATCAAGTGGAGCGGATCATTTTTTTTTCATTTGTTCACACATTTTTCCAATTTATATATATTTTGTCTAAGATTCTTAGCCTATGTCATTGCATACCAAGCTGTTTATTAAAAGTTACGGTTCACTGTAAACACATACGTTACACCAAAATAAAAACGCTTCAGATAATGTCTTGATATTCAATTAAGTTTCTCACATGACATCTTATGAAGTTAGTAGAAATGTTACAGACTTTTGAATCTCAAACACTTTCAATACTGTGCACTGATATTTTCTTTTTTGGAATATAAGCACATTCATGATTTTTTTTTACAAACGTCAACAAATTTCACAATGTGTAGCAATGTACTGAAACAATTATAAAAATATTTGTTTTTATTTTGGATGATGCAGGGCATCCGAAGAGAGATTTTTCTAACAAAATGAAAGTATAATTTTTAGCAATAGGTATCTAGGAAAAGGCCACTACATACGTTATAAATTCCAAATTTCCACAACCTGGCAAATACTGGTACACGCTAGCAAATTTAGATTTGCAATTACAGAATATGATTCTAATTTTTTCCTTTGCTCTTTATTCTAACACTACACTAAGTTTACTGTTTTATTTCGCTACAGTTGATATTGTGTAGAACAATAAGAAAATCATAGTGAACAATGCATTCAACAAAATTTCACACACATTTCTAGATACCTATATCTAATAAGTTCAAAAGAAAGGACACACTTAGGGAGGTATTTTGGTGGTCAAGTCACTAAATAGAGATTAGCTGGTTTCCCGGCATAGCCCAGGATGTAATAAAGATTGACTGAAATACATGTTCTAGCTGGTTTCTAGGCGTTGCCAGGGATGTAATATAGACACATTATGTTGTATATTACCTGTTCTCTTCTCCCTAAGGTAAAACAATTTCATATACATGCTGTAAATTACCTATGCTAGGGATAAAACATGAACAATACCAGTCCGGGGGTAGATAAAACAAATAATACATAGAGATGAAAGATTCGTCTCCCCTAAGAATAAAACATATGTTCAATATCTGCTTTTGTTTTTTCATTGTTTATACGGTCCCGAGCAACGCCGGGTAGCCCTGCTAGTCTATATATATAAAAGGCAAAAATCGGTGTGTATGTATGTATGTATGTATGTATGTATGTTTGTTTGTAACGCTAAAACTTTTGAAAGACGGAACCAGAGTTGACAAATTTGGTATCATATTGCACCTTGATCACCCGGATGACAAATATCGAAATTTCACGTCAAACGGACCAGTAGAAAGGGGTCAACTGATCGTTTTTCTCCTAGGGGGCCCCCCAAAAAACCTGTCATTTTAACGTTATTCAATACGTGTCACGTGACGTGACGTCAGCTCAAACTTTTGACAGACACAACCAAAGTTGACAAATTATGTATCATATTGAACCTTGATCACCCGCATGACAAATATCGAAATTCCACACCAAACGGACCATTAAAAGGGGGTGAACTGATCATTTCTCTCCTAGGGGGGCCCCCCAAAAAACCTGTCATTTTAATGTTAATATTACATAATCCAAAAACGCTTAGTCATGTCACGTGACGTGACGTCAACATCCAGTAATGGCGAACAAATGTAAACAAACACTTTGTTTTACCGATACTTTTGTAATTTCTCTTCTGCTTTGTTCTAGAGATTATTAAACTCCATGACAATGTCTCCAACGTATTTAACTGGTTAAAAATAGTATTTATACAAGAGTTTTAACGAAAAATATCAGGAAAAAATGTACAGGAATAAAAAAAAATTCAGCTTTCAAAATATTCGTCGATAAAAAAACCGATCTTTATATTTACGCTAGCCATTTTGTATATTACCACGTGACCTGCTATCTCTTAAACTGGAGGGGGGGATCCACTTGAATCCAACAAAACCAGTAATTTTTTTTTTTCTATTATATATACATCATTTTCTATAAAATTAAGTGTAGACTTTATAATTAAAACAAAAAATGTTATTCATACTAAAAAAAAAAACGCTTAGTCATGTCACGTGACGTGACGTCAACATCCACTAATGGCGAACAATTGTACCTATTTACTATGCCTCCCCACGGGACAGAGTTAGACACCAGGGTCGTTTTTTAACGTGGAGAAAAGGTACAAAAATAAAAATTGTCTCAGTCGTGGAGGATTTCTCCTCCACCGAAAGAGAACAAGAAATAGAAGTGCAGCATCTGAAGAACAGATACTACACTTTGATCTTGACCAAAAGGCCAAGAATGCGAACAATTGTAAATAACAACTTTTTTCACAAAACCAACACCGTCTTTCTTTTTTTTTCTCTCTCTTTCTCTCTCTCACCCACTTACTCTTCCCTCTCTCTCACCCTCTTTCTCTTGACGTCACACCACTGTTAAACTGTGGGGGGGAGGAACACATTCCCAGGCATTATCTCCTATAGATGCACATTTTATTAGAAATTCAGCTTTCAAAATATTAGACGATAATAAAAATATAAAACCAACACCCTCTTTCTCTTTTCTCTCTCTCTCACCAACTTACTCTTCTCTCTCTCTCACCCTCTTTCTCTTGACCTCCTACTACTGTTAAACTGTGTGTGTGTGGGGGGGAAGAGGCAGCTTGAAAACCAACAAAAACAGTGCACAGTTTCCCAAGCATTTGGGGTGGGAAGGGGGGGAAGAAGCCGAGCGCACAGTTTCGTGTGAGAGAGAGAGAACAATTCTCAACCTATATACTCAACAAATTTTTTATCTACAGATTTGAAAGTTTGTATATAGGGTATTCAGACATATGGAAATATATCTAGCATAATCTATCTATTATATCTATAAAAGTGAAAATGTGTGTGTGTGTGAGGTAGCCAGAGAGAGAGAGAGAGAGAGAGAGAGAGAGAGAGAGAGAGACAACAATTCTCAACCTATATATTCAATACATTTTTTATCTACAGATTTGAAAATTTGTATATAGGGTATTCAGACATATGGAAATATATCTAGCATAATCTATCTATTATATCTATAAAAGTGAAAATGTGTGTGTGTGTGTGTGTGTGTGTGTGTGTGTGTGTGTGCGTAAGAGAGAGAGAGAACAATTCTCAACCTATATACTCAACGTATTTTTATCTACGGATTTTAAACTTTGTATATAGGGTATTCAGACATATAGAAATATATCTAGCATAATCTATACATTATATCTATAAAAGTGAGAATGTGAGTGTGTGAGAGAGAGAGAACAATTCTCAACCTATATATTCAACAAATTTTTTACCTACAGATTTGAAAATTTGTATATTGGGTATTCAGACATATGGAAATATATCTAGCATAATCGATCTATTATATCTATAAAAGTCAGAATGTTTGCGTGTGGTTGTGTGTGTAAGGTTGCGAGAGAGAGAGAGAGAACAATTCTCAACCTATCTATTCAATAAATTTGTTATCTACAGATTTGACCATTTGTATATAGGGTATTCAGACATATGGAAATATATCCAGCATAATCTATCTATTATATCCATAAAAGTGAGAATGTGTGCGTGAGAGAGAGAGAGAGAGAGAGAGTAAGTACAATTCTCACCCTATATATTCAACAAATTTTTTATCTACCGATTAGAAAATTTGTATATAGGGTATTCAGACATATGGAAATATATCTAGCATAATCTATCTATTATATCTAGAAAAATGAGAATGTGTGTGAAAGAGAGAGAGAGAAGAGAGAGAGAGAGAACAATTCTCAACCTATATATTCAACTAATTTTTATGTACAGATCTGAAAATTTGTATACAGGGTATTCAGACATATGGAAATATATCTAGCATAATCTATTATATCTATAAAAGGTAGAATGTGTGTGTGTGTGTGTGAGTGAGTGAGTGAGTGAGTGAGAGAGAGAGAGAGAGAACAATTCTCAACCTATATACTCAACAAATTTTGTATCTACAGATTTGATAATTTGTATATAGGGTATTCAGACATAAGGAAATATATCTAGCATAATCTATCTATTATATCTATAAAAGTGAGAATGTGTGTGAAAGAGAGAGAGAGAGAACAATTCTCAACCTATATATTCAACAAATTCTATCTTTACAGATTTGAAAATTTGTATATAGGGTATTCAGACATTTGGAACTATATCTAGCATAATCTATTATATCTATAAAAGTGAGAATGTGTGTGTGAGAGAGAGAGAAAGAACAATTCTCAACCTATATACTCAACAAATTTTTTATCTACAGATTTAAAAATTTGTATATAGGGTATTCAGACATATAGAAATATATCTAGCATAACCTATCTATTATATCTATAAAATGACCATGTGTGTGTGTGTGAGAGAGAGAGAGAGAGTCAGAGAGAGAGAGAGAACAATTTTCAGCTTGTGTGTGTGTGAGAAAGAGAGAGAGAGAAAGAGAGGAAGGAAAATTCTCACCCTATATATTCAACAAATTTTTTATCTACATATTAGAAAATTTGGATATAGGGTATTCAGACGTATGGAAATATATCTAGCATAATCTATCTATTATATCTATAAAAGTGAGAATGTGTGTATGAGAGAGAGAGAAAGAGAGAGAGAGAGAACAATTCTCAACCTATATATTCAACTAATTTTTTATCTACAGATTTGAAAATGTGTATATTGGGTATTCAGACATATGTAAATATATCTGGCATAATCTATGTATTATATCTATAAAAGTGTGAATGTGAGTGATGGAAAGAGCAAAAAATTCTCAACCTATATAACCTATAAAAGTGAGAATATGTGTGAGAGAGAGAGAGAGAGAACAATTCTCAACCTATATATTCCACACATTTTTGGGCACAGATTTGGAAATTTGTATATAGGGTAGGCAGACATATAGAAATATATCTAGCATAATCTATCTATTATATCTATAAAAGTGAGAACTTGTGTGTGTGTGTGTGTGTGTGTGAGAGAGAGAGAGAACAATTCTTAACCTACATACTCAACAAATTTTTTACCTACAGTTTAGAAAATTTGTATATAGGGTATTCAGACATATGGAAATATATCTAGCATAATCTATCTATTATAACTACAAAAGTTAGAATGTGTGTGTGAGAGAGAGAGAGAACAATTCTAAACCTATATATTCAACAAATTTTTTATCTACAGATTTGAAACTTTGTATATAGGGTATTCAGACATATGGAAATATATCTAGCATAATCTATCTATTTTATCTATAAAAGTGAGAATGCGTGTGTGTGAGATAGCGAGAGAGAGAGAGAGAAAAAGAGAGAGATAAAAATTCTCAACCTATACATTCAACAAATTTTTTATCCACAGATTTGAACATTTGTATATAGGGTGTTCAGACATATAGAAATATATCTAGCATAATCTATCTATTATATGTATAAAAGTGAGAATGTGTGTGTGTGTGAGAGAGAGGACAATTGTCAACCTATGTATACAACAAATTTTTTATCTACAGATTTCAAAATTTGTATATTGGGCATTCAGACATATTTTAATATATCTGGCATAATCTGTCTATTATATCTATAAAAGTGAGAATGTGTGTGATAGAGAGAGAGAGAACAATTCTCAACCTATATACTCAACAAATTTTTTATCTACAGATTTGAAAATTTGTATATAGGGTATTCAGACATATGGAAATATATCTAGCATAATCTATTATATCTATAAAAGTGAGAATGTGTGTGTGTGTGTGTGAGAGAGAGAGAGAGAGAGAGAGAACAATTCTCAACCCATATACTCAACAAATTCTTTATCTACAGATTTTAAAATGTGTATATAGAGTATTCATACAAATAGAAATATATCTAGGATAATCTTTCTATTATATCTATAAAAGTGAGAATGTGTGTGTGTGTGAGCGAGAGAGAGAGAGAGAGAGAGAGAGAACAGTTCTCAACCTATACATTCAACAAATTTTTATATATAGGGTATTCAGAAATATCGAAATATATCTAGCATAATCTATTATATCTTTAAAAGTTAGAATGTGTGTGTGTGAGAGATAGAGAGAACAATTCTCAACCTATGCACTCTACAAATTTTTTATCTACAAATTAGAAAATTTGTATATAGGGTATTCACACATATGGAAATATATCTAGCATAATCTATCTATTATATCTATAAAAGTTAGAATGTGTGTGTGAGGTAGCCAGAGAGAGAGAGAGAGAGAGTAAGAACAATTTTCAACCTATATATTCAACAAATATTTGATCTACAGATTAGAAAATTTGTATATAGGGTATTCAGACATATGGAAATATATCTAGCATAATCTATCTATTATATCTCTAAAATTGAGAATGTGTGTGTGAGAGAGAGAGAACAATTTTCAACCTATATACTCAACAAATTTTTTTATCTACAGATTTGAAAATTTGTATATAGGGTATTCAGACATATGGAAATATATCTAGAGTAATCTATCTATTATATCTATAAAAGTGAGAATGCGTGTGTGTGTGAGAGAGAGCGACACAGAACAATTCTCAACCTATATATTCAACAAATTTTTTATGTACAGATCTGAAATATCACATTTGTATAGAAGTAGAAATCTTGATACCTACTCTGATACCTAATAAAAGAAAGGACACTCTTTAGGGCGGATTTTGATTATAACAAGTCACTAATTAGAAATTATAATAAACATTCTAATAATTTAAGAATTTTACCAAAATAAAATTGCATGGTAATCACCCAATTTCTGCCACAAAATTTTGATTGGCAGAACTCATAAACATAAAATATATATTTTCTAATTTCATCTTTTTTTTTTCTTTTTACATAATCTGGTTTGATGTTTTCCCAAATATTCAAATCACTATATTTTGCTGCTTAATATCAAATACAGCAACTGAGTTATTTTTATGCATCAAACAATTACATTTTCTCATTCATCCAAACTAATCACTGAACATCAATTTCATATTTTCTTCACTAAAATATTACTGTGCTTGATGTCATCAAGTGGAGCGGATCATTTTTTTTTCATTTGTTCACACATTTTTCCAATTTATATATATTTTAAAGATTCTTAGCCTATGTCATTGCATACCAATCTGTTTATTAAAAGTTAAGGTTCACTGTAAACACATATGTTACACCAAAATAAAAACGCTTCAGATAATGTCTTGATATTCAATTCAGTTTCTCACATGACATCTTATGAAGTTAGTAGAAATGTTACAGACTTTTGAATCTCAAACACTTTCAATACTGTGCACTGATATTTTCTTTTTTGCAATATAAGCACATTCATGATTTTTTTTACAAACGTTAAAAACTTTCACATTGTGTAGCAATATACTGAAACAATTATAAAAATATTTGTTTTTATTTTGAATGATGCAGGGCATCTGAAGAGAGATTTTTCTAACAAAATGAAAGTATAATTTTTAGCAATAGGTATCTAGGAAAAGGCCACTACATATGTTATAAGTTCCAAATTTCCACAACCTGGCAAATACTGGTACATGCTAGCAAATTTAGATTTGCAATTACAAAATATGATTCTAATTTTTTCCTTTGCTCTTTATTCTAACACTACACTAAGTTTACTGTGTTATTTCGCTACAGTTGATATTGTGTAGAACAATAAGAAAATCATAGTGAACAATGCATTCAACAAAATTTCACACACATTTCTAGATACCTATATCTAATAAGTTCAAAAGAAAGGACACACTTAGGGAGGTATTTTGGTGGTCAAGTCACTAAAAAGAGATTAGCTGGTTTCCCGGCATAGCCCAGGATATAATAAAGATTGACTGAAATACATGTTCTAGCTGGTTTCTAGGCGTTGCCAGGGATGTAATATAGACACATTATGTTGTATATTACCTGTTCTCTTCTCCCTAAGGTAAAACAATTTCATATACATGCTGTAAATTACCTATGCTAGGGATAAAACATGAACAATATCAGTCCTAGGGTAGATAAAACAAATAATACATAGAGATGAAAGATTCCTCTCCCCTAAGAATCAAACATATGTTCAATATCTGCTTTTGTTTTTTCATTGTTTATACGGTCCCGAGCAACGCCGGGTAGCCCTGCTAGTCTATATATATAAAAGGCAAAAATCGGTGTGTATGTATGTATGTATGTATGTATGTATGTATGTTTGTTTGTTTGTAACGCTAAAACTTTTGAAAGACGGAACCAGAGTTGACAAATTTGGTATCATATTGCACCTTGATCACCCGGATGACAAATATCGAAATTTCACGTCAAACGGACCAGTAGAAAGGGGTCAACTGATCGTTTTTCTCCTAGGGGGGCCCCCCAAAAAACCTGTCATTTTAACGTTATTCAATACGTGTCACGTGACGTGACGTCAGCTCAAACTTTTGACAGACACAACCAAAGTTGACAAATTATGTATCATATTGAACCTTGATCACCCGCATGACAAATATCGAAATTCCACACCAAACGGACCATTAAAAGGGGGTGAACTGATCATTTCTCTCCTAGGGGGGGCCCCCCAAAAAACCTGTCATTTTAATGTTAATATTACATAATCCAAAAACGCTTAGTCATGTCACGTGACGTGACGTCAACATCCAGTAATGGCGAACAAATGTAAACAAACACTTTGTTTTACCGATACTTTTGTAATTTCTCTTCTGCTTTGTTCTAGAGATTATTAAACTCCATGACAATGTCTCCAGCGTATTTAACTGGTTAAAAATAGTATTTATACAAGAGTTTTAACGAAAAATATCAGGAAAAAATGTACAGGAATAAAAAAAAATTCAGCTTTCAAAATATTCGTCGATAAAAAAACCGATCTTTATATTTACGCTAGCCATTTTGTATATTACCACGTGACCTGCTATCTCTTAAACTGGAGGGGGGGATCCACTTGAATCCAACAAAACCAGTAATTTTTTTTTTCTATTATATATACATCATTTTCTATAAAATTAAGTGTAGACTTTATAATTAAAACAAAAAATGTTATTCATACTAAAAAAAAAAAAACGCTTAGTCATGTCACGTGACGTGACGTCAACATCCACTAATGGCGAACAATTGTACCTATTTACTATGCCTCCCCACGGGACAGAGTTAGACACCAGGGTCGTTTTTTAACGTGGAGAAAAGGTACAAAAATAAAAATTGTCTCAGTCGTGGAGGATTTCTCCTCCACCGAAAGAGAACAAGAAATAGAAGTGCAGCATCTGAAGAACAGATACTACACTTTGATCTTGACCAAAAGGCCAAGAATGCGAACAATTGTAAATAACAACTTTTTTCACAAAACCAACACCGTCTTTCTTTTTTTTCTCTCTCTTTCTCTCTCTCTCTCACCCACTTACTCTTCCCTCTCTCTCACCCTCTTTCTCTTGACGTCACACCACTGTTAAACTGTGGGGGGGGGGGAACACATTCCCAGGCATTATCTCCTATAGATGCACATTTTATTAGAAATTCAGCTTTCAAAATATTAGACGATAATAAAAATATAAAACCAACACCCTCTTTCTCTTTTCTCTCTCTCTCACCAACTTACTCTTCTCTCTCTCTCACCCTCTTTCTCTTGACCTCCTACTACTGTTAAACTGTGTGTGTGTGGGGGGGGGGAAGAGGCAGCTTGAAAACCAACAAAAACAGTGCACAGTTTCCCAAGCATTTGGGGTGGGAAGGGGGGGAAGAAGCCGAGTGCACAGTTTCGTGTGAGAGAGAGAGAACAATTCTCAACCTATATACTCAACAAATTTTTTATCTACAGATTTGAAAGTTTGTATATAGGGTATTCAGACATATGGAAATATATCTAGCATAATCTATCTATTATATCTATAAAAGTGAAAATGTGTGTGTGTGTGAGGTAGCCAGAGAGAGAGAGAGAGAGAGAGACAACAATTCTCAACCTATATATTCAATACATTTTTTATCTACAGATTTGAAAATTTGTATATAGGGTATTCAGACATATGGAAATATATCTTGCATAATCTATCTATTATATCTATAAAAGTGAAAATGTGTGTGTGTGTGTGCGTAAGAGAGAGAGAGAGAACAATTCTCAACCTATATACTCAACGTATTTTTATCTACGGATTTTAAACTTTGTATATAGGGTATTCAGACATATAGAAATATATCTAGCATAATCTATACATTATATCTATAAAAGTGAGAATGTGAGTGTGTGAGAGAGAGAGAACAATTCTCAACCTATATATTCAACAAATTTTTTACCTACAGATTTGAAAATTTGTATATTGGGTATTCAGACATATGGAAATATATCTAGCATAATCGATCTATTATATCTATAAAAGTCAGAATGTTTGCGTGTGGTTGTGTGTGTAAGGTTGCGAGAGAGAGAGAGAGAACAATTCTCAACCTATCTATTCAATAAATTTGTTATCTACAGATTTGACCATTTGTATATAGGGTATTCAGACATATGGAAATATATCCAGCATAATCTATCTATTATATCCATAAAAGTGAGAATGTGTGCGTGAGAGAGAGAGAGAGAGAGTAAGTACAATTCTCACCCTATATATTCAACAAATTTTTTATCTACCGATTAGAAAATTTGTATATAGGGTATTCAGACATATGGAAATATATCTAGCATAATCTATCTATTATATCTAGAAAAGTGAGAATGTGTGTGAAAGAGAGAGAGAAGAGAGAGAGAGAGAGAACAATTCTCAACCTATATATTCAACTAATTTTTATGTACAGATCTGAAAATTTGTATACAGGGTATTCAGACATATGGAAATATATCTAGCATAATCTATTATATCTATAAAAGGTAGAATGTGTGTGTGTGTGTGTGTGTGTGAGTGAGTGAGTGAGTGAGAGAGAGAGAGAGAACAATTCTCAACCTATATACTCAACAAATTTTGTATCTACAGATTTGATAATTTGTATATAGGGTATTCAGACATAAGGAAATATATCTAGCATAATCTATCTATTATATCTATAAAAGTGAGAATGTGTGTGAAAGAGAGAGAGAGAGAGAACAATTCTCAACCTATATATTCAACAAATTCTATCTTTACAGATTTGAAAATTTGTATATAGGGTATTCAGACATTTGGAAATATATCTAGCATAATCTATTATATCTATAAAAGTGAGAATGTGTGTGTGTGAGAGAGAGAGAAAGAACAATTCTCAACCTATATACTCAACAAATTTTTTATCTACAGATTTAAAAATTTGTATATAGGGTATTCAGACATATAGAAATATATCTAGCATAACCTATCTATTATATCTATAAAATGACCATGTGTGTGTGTGTGAGAGAGAGAGAGAGTCAGAGAGAGAGAGAGAACAATTTTCAGCGTGTGTATGTGTGAGAAAGAGAGAGAGAAAGAGAGGAAGGAAAATTCTCACCCTATATATTCAACAAATTTTTTATCTACATATTAGAAAATTTGGATATAGGGTATTCAGACGTATGGAAATATATCTAGCATAATCTATCTATTATATCTATAAAAGTGAGAATGTGTGTGTGAGAGAGAGAGAAAGAGAGAGAGAGAGAACAATTCTCAACCTATATATTCAACTAATTTTTTATCTACAGATTTGAAAATGTGTATATTGGGTATTCAGACATATGTAAATATATCTGGCATAATCTATGTATTATATCTATAAAAGTGTGAATGTGAGTGATGGAAAGAGCAAAAAATTCTCAACCTATATAACCTATAAAAGTGAGAATATGTGTGTGAGAGAGAGAGAGAGAGAACAATTCTCAACCTATATATTCCACACATTTTTGGGCACAGATTTGGAAATTTGTATATAGGGTAGGCAGACATATAGAAATATATCTAGCATAATCTATCTATTATATCTATAAAAGTGAGAACTTGTGTGTGTGTGTGTGTGTGTGTGTGTGTGAGAGAGAGAGAACAATTCTTAACCTACATACTCAACAAATTTTTTACCTACAGTTTAGAAAATTTGTATATAGGGTATTCAGACATATGGAAATATATCTAGCATAATCTATCTATTATAACTACAAAAGTTAGAATGTGTGTGTGAGAGAGAGAGAGAACAATTCTAAACCTATATATTCAACAAATTTTTTATCTACAGATTTGAAACTTTGTATATAGGGTATTCAGGCATATGGAAATATATCTAGCATAATCTATCTATTTTATCTATAAAAGTGAGAATGCGTGTGTGTGAGATAGCGAGAGAGAGAGAGAGAGAAAAAGAGAGTGATAAAAATTCTCAACCTATACATTCAACAAATTTTTTATCCACAGATTTGAACATTTGTATATAGGGTGTTCAGACATATAGAAATATATCTAGCATAATCTATCTATTATATGTATAAAAGTGAGAATGTGTGTGTGTGTGAGAGAGAGGACAATTCTCAACCTATGTATACAACAAATTTTTTATCTACAGATTTCAAAATTTGTATATTGGGCATTCAGACATATTTCAATATATCTGGCATAATCTGTCTATTATATCTATAAAAGTGAGAATGTGTGTGATAGAGAGAGAGAGAACAATTCTCAACCTATATACTCAACAAATTTTTTATCTACAGATTTGAAAATTTGTATATAGGGTATTCAGACATATGGAAATATATCTAGCATAATCTATTATATCTATAAAAGTGAGAATGTGTGTGTGTGTGAGAGAGAGAGAGAGAGAGAGAGAAGAATTCTCAACCCATATACTCAACAAATTCTTTATCTACAGATTTTAAAATTTGTATATAGAGTATTCATACAAATAGAAATATATCTAGGATAATCTTTCTATTATATCTATAAAAGTGAGAATGTGTGTGTGTGTGAGCGAGAGAGAGAGAGAGAGAGAGAGAGAGAGAGAGAGAGAGAGAGAACAGTTCTCAACCTATACATTCAACAAATTTTTATATATAGGGTATTCAGAAATATCGAAATATATCTAGCATAATCTATTATATCTTTAAAAGTTAGAATGTGTGTGTGTGAGAGATAGAGAGAACAATTCTCAACCTATGCACTCTACAAATTTTTTATCTACAAATTAGAAAATTTGTATATAGGGTATTCACACATATGGAAATATATCTAGCATAATCTATCTATTATATCTATAAAAGTTAGAATGTGTGTGTGTGAGGTAGCCAGAGAGAGAGAGAGAGAGAGAGTAAGAACAATTTTCAACCTATATATTCAACAAATATTTGATCTACAGATTAGAAAATTTGTATATAGGGTATTCAGACATATGGAAATATATCTAGCATAATCTATCTATTATATCTCTAAAATTGAGAATGTGTGTGTGAGAGAGAGAGAGAGAACAATTTTCAACCTATATACTCAAATTTTTTTATCTACAGATTTGAAAATTTGTATATAGGGTATTCAGACATATGGAAATATATCTAGAGTAATCTATCTATTATATCTATAAAAGTGAGAATGCGTGTGTGTGTGAAAGAGAGCGACACAGAACAATTCTCAACCTATATATTCAACAAATTTTTTATGTACAGATCTGAAATATCACATTTGTATAGAAGTAGAAATCTTGATACCTACTCTGATACCTAATAAAAGAAAGGACACTCTTTAGGGCGGATTTTGATTATAACAAGTCACTAATTAGAAATTATAATAAACATTCTAATAATTTAAGAATTTTACCAAAATAAAATTGCATGGTAATCACCCAATTTCTGCCACAAAATTTTGATTGGCAGAACTCATAAACATAAAATATATATTTTCTAATTTCATCTTTTTTTTTCTTTTTACATAATCTGGTTTGATGTTTTCCCAAATATTCAAATCACTATATTTTGCTGCTTAATATCAAATACAGCAACTGAGTTATTTTTATGCATCAAACAATTACATTTTCTCATTCATCCAAACTAATCACTGAACATCAATTTCATATTTTCTTCACTAAAATATTACTGTGCTTGATGTCATCAAGTGGAGCGGATCATTTTTTTTTCATTTGTTCACACATTTTTCCAATTTATATATATTTTAAAGATTCTTAGCCTATGTCATTGCATACCAATCTGTTTATTAAAAGTTAAGGTTCACTGTAAACACATATGTTACACCAAAATAAAAACGCTTCAGATAATGTCTTGATATTCAATTCAGTTTCTCACATGACATCTTATGAAGTTAGTAGAAATGTTACAGACTTTTGAATCTCAAACACTTTCAATACTGTGCACTGATATTTTCTTTTTTGCAATATAAGCACATTCATGATTTTTTTTACAAACGTTAAAAACTTTCACATTGTGTAGCAATATACTGAAACAATTATAAAAATATTTGTTTTTATTTTGAATGATGCAGGGCATCTGAAGAGAGATTTTTCTAACAAAATGAAAGTATAATTTTTAGCAATAGGTATCTAGGAAAAGGCCACTACATATGTTATAAGTTCCAAATTTCCACAACCTGGCAAATACTGGTACATGCTAGCAAATTTAGATTTGCAATTACAGAATATGATTCTAATTTTTTCCTTTGCTCTTTATTCTAACACTACACTAAGTTTACTGTGTTATTTCGCTACAGTTGATATTGTGTAGAACAATAAGAAAATCATAGTGAACAATGCATTCAACAAAATTTCACACACATTTCTAGATACCTATATCTAATAAGTTCAAAAGAAAGGACACACTTAGGGAGGTATTTTGGTGGTCAAGTCACTAAAAAGAGATTAGCTGGTTTCCCGGCATAGCCTAGGATATAATAAAGATTGACTGAAATACATGTTCTAGCTGGTTTCTAGGCGTTGCCAGGGATGTAATATAGACACATTATGTTGTATATTACCTGTTCTCTTCTCCCTAAGGTAAAACAATTTCATATACATGCTGTAAATTACCTATGCTAGGGATAAAACATGAACAATACCAGTCCTAGGGTAGATAAAACAAATAATACATAGAGATGAAAGATTCCTCTCCCCTAAGAATCAAACATATGTTCAATATCTGCTTTTGTTTTTTCATTGTTTATACGGTCCCGAGCAACGCCGGGTAGCCCTGCTAGTCTATATATATAAAAGGCAAAAATCGGTGTGTATGTATGTATGTATGTATGTATGTATGTATGTTTGTTTGTAACGCTAAAACTTTTGAAAGACGGAACCAGAGTTGACAAATTTGGTATCATATTGCACCTTGATCACCCGGATGACAAATATCGAAATTTCACGTCAAACGGACCAGTAGAAAGGGGTCAACTGATCGTTTTTCTCCTAGGGGGGCCCCCAAAAAAACCTGTCATTTTAACGTTATTCAATACGTGTCACGTGACGTGACGTCAGCTCAAACTTTTGACAGACACAACCAAAGTTGACAAATTATGTATCATATTGAACCTTGATCACCCGCATGACAAATATCGAAATTCCACACCAAACGGACCATTAAAAGGGGGTGAACTGATCATTTCTCTCCTAGGGGGGCCCCCCAAAAAACCTGTCATTTTAATGTTAATATTACATAATCCAAAAACGCTTAGTCATGTCACGTGACGTGACGTCAACATCCAGTAATGGCGAACAAATGTAAACAAACACTTTGTTTTACCGATACTTTTGTAATTTCTCTTCTGCTTTGTTCTAGAGATTATTAAACTCCATGACAATGTCTCCAGCGTATTTAACTGGTTAAAAATAGTATTTATACAAGAGTTTTAACGAAAAATATCAGGAAAAAATGTACAGGAATAAAAAAAAATTCAGCTTTCAAAATATTCGTCGATAAAAAAACCGATCTTTATATTTACGCTAGCCATTTTGTATATTACCACGTGACCTGCTATCTCTTAAACTGGAGGGGGGGATCCACTTGAATCCAACAAAACCAGTAATTTTTTTTTTCTATTATATATACATCATTTTCTATAAAATTAAGTGTAGACTTTATAATTAAAACAAAAAATGTTATTCATACTAAAAAAAAAAAAACGCTTAGTCATGTCACGTGACGTGACGTCAACATCCACTAATGGCGAACAATTGTACCTATTTACTATGCCTCCCCACGGGACAGAGTTAGACACCAGGGTCGTTTTTTAACGTGGAGAAAAGGTACAAAAATAAAAATTGTCTCAGTCGTGGAGGATTTCTCCTCCACCGAAAGAGAACAAGAAATAGAAGTGCAGCATCTGAAGAACAGATACTACACTTTGATCTTGACCAAAAGGCCAAGAATGCGAACAATTGTAAATAACAACTTTTTTCACAAAACCAACACCGTCTTTCTTTTTTTTCTCTCTCTTTCTCTCTCTCTCTCACCCACTTACTCTTCCCTCTCTCTCACCCTCTTTCTCTTGACGTCACACCACTGTTAAACTGTGGGGGGGGAACACATTCCCAGGCATTATCTCCTATAGATGCACATTTTATTAGAAATTCAGCTTTCAAAATATTAGACGATAATAAAAATATAAAACCAACACCCTCTTTCTCTTTTCTCTCTCTCTCACCAACTTACTCTTCTCTCTCTCTCACCCTCTTTCTCTTGACCTCCTACTACTGTTAAACTGTGTGTGTGTGGGGGGGGGGGAAGAGGCAGCTTGAAAACCAACAAAAACAGTGCACAGTTTCCCAAGCATTTGGGGTGGGAAGGGGGGGAAGAAGCCGAGTGCACAGTTTCGTGTGAGAGAGAGAGAACAATTCTCAACCTATATACTCAACAAATTTTTTATCTACAGATTTGAAAGTTTGTATATAGGGTATTCAGACATATGGAAATATATCTAGCATAATCTATCTATTATATCTATAAAAGTGAAAATGTGTGTGTGTGTGAGGTAGCCAGAGAGAGAGAGAGAGAGAGAGACAACAATTCTCAACCTATATATTCAATACATTTTTTATCTACAGATTTGAAAATTTGTATATAGGGTATTCAGACATATGGAAATATATCTTGCATAATCTATCTATTATATCTATAAAAGTGAAAATGTGTGTGTGTGTGTGCGTAAGAGAGAGAGAGAGAGAACAATTCTCAACCTATATACTCAACGTATTTTTATCTACGGATTTTAAACTTTGTATATAGGGTATTCAGACATATAGAAATATATCTAGCATAATCTATACATTATATCTATAAAAGTGAGAATGTGAGTGTGTGAGAGAGAGAGAACAATTCTCAACCTATATATTCAACAAATTTTTTACCTACAGATTTGAAAATTTGTATATTGGGTATTCAGACATATGGAAATATATCTAGCATAATCGATCTATTATATCTATAAAAGTCAGAATGTTTGCGTGTGGTTGTGTGTGTAAGGTTGCGAGAGAGAGAGAGAGAACAATTCTCAACCTATCTATTCAATAAATTTGTTATCTACAGATTTGACCATTTGTATATAGGGTATTCAGACATATGGAAATATATCCAGCATAATCTATCTATTATATCCATAAAAGTGAGAATGTGTGCGTGAGAGAGAGAGAGAGAGAGAGTAAGTACAATTCTCACCCTATATATTCAACAAATTTTTTATCTACCGATTAGAAAATTTGTATATAGGGTATTCAGACATATGGAAATATATCTAGCATAATCTATCTATTATATCTAGAAAAGTGAGAATGTGTGTGAAAGAGAGAGAGAAGAGAGAGAGAGAGAGAACAATTCTCAACCTATATATTCAACTAATTTTTATGTACAGATCTGAAAATTTGTATACAGGGTATTCAGACATATGGAAATATATCTAGCATAATCTATTATATCTATAAAAGGTAGAATGTGTGTGTGTGTGTGTGTGTGTGAGTGAGTGAGTGAGTGAGAGAGAGAGAGAGAACAATTCTCAACCTATATACTCAACAAATTTTGTATCTACAGATTTGATAATTTGTATATAGGGTATTCAGACATAAGGAAATATATCTAGCATAATCTATCTATTATATCTATAAAAGTGAGAATGTGTGTGAAAGAGAGAGAGAGAGAGAACAATTCTCAACCTATATATTCAACAAATTCTATCTTTACAGATTTGAAAATTTGTATATAGGGTATTCAGACATTTGGAAATATATCTAGCATAATCTATTATATCTATAAAAGTGAGAATGTGTGTGTGTGAGAGAGAGAGAAAGAACAATTCTCAACCTATATACTCAACAAATTTTTTATCTACAGATTTAAAAATTTGTATATAGGGTATTCAGACATATAGAAATATATCTAGCATAACCTATCTATTATATCTATAAAATGACCATGTGTGTGTGTGTGAGAGAGAGAGAGAGAGAGTCAGAGAGAGAGAGAGAACAATTTTCAGCGTGTGTATGTGTGAGAAAGAGAGAGAGAAAGAGAGGAAGGAAAATTCTCACCCTATATATTCAACAAATTTTTTATCTACATATTAGAAAATTTGGATATAGGGTATTCAGACGTATGGAAATATATCTAGCATAATCTATCTATTATATCTATAAAAGTGAGAATGTGTGTGTGAGAGAGAGAGAAAGAGAGAGAGAGAGAACAATTCTCAACCTATATATTCAACTAATTTTTTATCTACAGATTTGAAAATGTGTATATTGGGTATTCAGACATATGTAAATATATCTGGCATAATCTATGTATTATATCTATAAAAGTGTGAATGTGAGTGATGGAAAGAGCAAAAAATTCTCAACCTATATAACCTATAAAAGTGAGAATATGTGTGTGAGAGAGAGAGAGAGAGAACAATTCTCAACCTATATATTCCACACATTTTTGGGCACAGATTTGGAAATTTGTATATAGGGTAGGCAGACATATAGAAATATATCTAGCATAATCTATCTATTATATCTATAAAAGTGAGAACTTGTGTGTGTGTGTGTGTGTGTGTGTGAGAGAGAGAGAGAACAATTCTTAACCTACATACTCAACAAATTTTTTACCTACAGTTTAGAAAATTTGTATATAGGGTATTCAGACATATGGAAATATATCTAGCATAATCTATCTATTATAACTACAAAAGTTAGAATGTGTGTGTGAGAGAGAGAGAGAACAATTCTAAACCTATATATTCAACAAATTTTTTATCTACAGATTTGAAACTTTGTATATAGGGTATTCAGGCATATGGAAATATATCTAGCATAATCTATCTATTTTATCTATAAAAGTGAGAATGCGTGTGTGTGAGATAGCGAGAGAGAGAGAGAGAGAAAAAGAGAGTGATAAAAATTCTCAACCTATACATTCAACAAATTTTTTATCCACAGATTTGAACATTTGTATATAGGGTGTTCAGACATATAGAAATATATCTAGCATAATCTATCTATTATATGTATAAAAGTGAGAATGTGTGTGTGTGTGAGAGAGAGGACAATTCTCAACCTATGTATACAACAAATTTTTTATCTACAGATTTCAAAATTTGTATATTGGGCATTCAGACATATTTCAATATATCTGGCATAATCTGTCTATTATATCTATAAAAGTGAGAATGTGTGTGATAGAGAGAGAGAGAACAATTCTCAACCTATATACTCAACAAATTTTTTATCTACAGATTTGAAAATTTGTATATAGGGTATTCAGACATATGGAAATATATCTAGCATAATCTATTATATCTATAAAAGTGAGAATGTGTGTGTGTGTGAGAGAGAGAGAGAGAGAGAGAAGAATTCTCAACCCATATACTCAACAAATTCTTTATCTACAGATTTTAAAATTTGTATATAGAGTATTCATACAAATAGAAATATATCTAGGATAATCTTTCTATTATATCTATAAAAGTGAGAATGTGTGTGTGTGTGAGCGAGAGAGAGAGAGAGAGAGAGAGAGAGAGAGAGAGAGAGAACAGTTCTCAACCTATACATTCAACAAATTTTTATATATAGGGTATTCAGAAATATCGAAATATATCTAGCATAATCTATTATATCTTTAAAAGTTAGAATGTGTGTGTGTGAGAGATAGAGAGAACAATTCTCAACCTATGCACTCTACAAATTTTTTATCTACAAATTAGAAAATTTGTATATAGGGTATTCACACATATGGAAATATATCTAGCATAATCTATCTATTATATCTATAAAAGTTAGAATGTGTGTGTGTGAGGTAGCCAGAGAGAGAGAGAGAGAGAGAGTAAGAACAATTTTCAACCTATATATTCAACAAATATTTGATCTACAGATTAGAAAATTTGTATATAGGGTATTCAGACATATGGAAATATATCTAGCATAATCTATCTATTATATCTCTAAAATTGAGAATGTGTGTGTGAGAGAGAGAGAGAGAACAATTTTCAACCTATATACTCAAATTTTTTTATCTACAGATTTGAAAATTTGTATATAGGGTATTCAGACATATGGAAATATATCTAGAGTAATCTATCTATTATATCTATAAAAGTGAGAATGCGTGTGTGTGTGAAAGAGAGCGACACAGAACAATTCTCAACCTATATATTCAACAAATTTTTTATGTACAGATCTGAAATATCACATTTGTATAGAAGTAGAAATCTTGATACCTACTCTGATACCTAATAAAAGAAAGGACACTCTTTAGGGCGGATTTTGATTATAACAAGTCACTAATTAGAAATTATAATAAACATTCTAATAATTTAAGAATTTTACCAAAATAAAATTGCATGGTAATCACCCAATTTCTGCCACAAAATTTTGATTGGCAGAACTCATAAACATAAAATATATATTTTCTAATTTCATCTTTTTTTTTCTTTTTACATAATCTGGTTTGATGTTTTCCCAAATATTCAAATCACTATATTTTGCTGCTTAATATCAAATACAGCAACAGCATATGGAAATATATCTAGCATAATCTATCTATTATAACTACAAAAGTTAGAATGTGTGTGTGAGAGAGAGAGAGAACAATTCTAAACCTATATATTCAACAAATTTTTTATCTACAGATTTGAAACTTTGTATATAGGGTATTCAGGCATATGGAAATATATCTAGCATAATCTATCTATTTTATCTATAAAAGTGAGAATGCGTGTGTGTGAGATAGCGAGAGAGAGAGAGAGAGAAAAAGAGAGTGATAAAAATTCTCAACCTATACATTCAACAAATTTTTTATCCACAGATTTGAACATTTGTATATAGGGTGTTCAGACATATAGAAATATATCTAGCATAATCTATCTATTATATGTATAAAAGTGAGAATGTGTGTGTGTGTGAGAGAGAGGACAATTCTCAACCTATGTATACAACAAATTTTTTATCTACAGATTTCAAAATTTGTATATTGGGCATTCAGACATATTTCAATATATCTGGCATAATCTGTCTATTATATCTATAAAAGTGAGAATGTGTGTGATAGAGAGAGAGAGAACAATTCTCAACCTATATACTCAACAAATTTTTTATCTACAGATTTGAAAATTTGTATATAGGGTATTCAGACATATGGAAATATATCTAGCATAATCTATTATATCTATAAAAGTGAGAATGTGTGTGTGTGAGAGAGAGAGAGAGAGAGAGAAGAATTCTCAACCCATATACTCAACAAATTCTTTATCTACAGATTTTAAAATTTGTATATAGAGTATTCATACAAATAGAAATATATCTAGGATAATCTTTCTATTATATCTATAAAAGTGAGAATGTGTGTGTGTGTGAGCGAGAGAGAGAGAGAGAGAGAGAGAGAGAGAGAGAGAGAGAGAGAGAGAACAGTTCTCAACCTATACATTCAACAAATTTTTATATATAGGGTATTCAGAAATATCGAAATATATCTAGCATAATCTATTATATCTTTAAAAGTTAGAATGTGTGTGTGTGAGAGATAGAGAGAACAATTCTCAACCTATGCACTCTACAAATTTTTTATCTACAAATTAGAAAATTTGTATATAGGGTATTCACACATATGGAAATATATCTAGCATAATCTATCTATTATATCTATAAAAGTTAGAATGTGTGTGTGTGAGGTAGCCAGAGAGAGAGAGAGAGAGAGAGTAAGAACAATTTTCAACCTATATATTCAACAAATATTTGATCTACAGATTAGAAAATTTGTATATAGGGTATTCAGACATATGGAAATATATCTAGCATAATCTATCTATTATATCTCTAAAATTGAGAATGTGTGTGTGAGAGAGAGAGAGAGAACAATTTTCAACCTATATACTCAAATTTTTTTATCTACAGATTTGAAAATTTGTATATAGGGTATTCAGACATATGGAAATATATCTAGAGTAATCTATCTATTATATCTATAAAAGTGAGAATGCGTGTGTGTGTGAAAGAGAGCGACACAGAACAATTCTCAACCTATATATTCAACAAATTTTTTATGTACAGATCTGAAATATCACATTTGTATAGAAGTAGAAATCTTGATACCTACTCTGATACCTAATAAAAGAAAGGACACTCTTTAGGGCGGATTTTGATTATAACAAGTCACTAATTAGAAATTATAATAAACATTCTAATAATTTAAGAATTTTACCAAAATAAAATTGCATGGTAATCACCCAATTTCTGCCACAAAATTTTGATTGGCAGAACTCATAAACATAAAATATATATTTTCTAATTTCATCTTTTTTTTTTCTTTTTACATAATCTGGTTTGATGTTTTCCCAAATATTCAAATCACTATATTTTGCTGCTTAATATCAAATACAGCAACTGAGTTATTTTTATGCATCAAACAATTACATTTTCTCATTCATCCAAACTAATCACTGAACATCAATTTCATATTTTCTTCACTAAAATATTACTGTGCTTGATGTCATCAAGTGGAGCGGATCATTTTTTTTTCATTTGTTCACACATTTTTCCAATTTATATATATTTTAAAGATTCTTAGCCTATGTCATTGCATACCAATCTGTTTATTAAAAGTTAAGGTTCACTGTAAACACATATGTTACACCAAAATAAAAACGCTTCAGATAATGTCTTGATATTCAATTCAGTTTCTCACATGACATCTTATGAAGTTAGTAGAAATGTTACAGACTTTTGAATCTCAAACACTTTCAATACTGTGCACTGATATTTTCTTTTTTGCAATATAAGCACATTCATGATTTTTTTTACAAACGTTAAAAACTTTCACATTGTGTAGCAATATACTGAAACAATTATAAAAATATTTGTTTTTATTTTGAATGATGCAGGGCATCTGAAGAGAGATTTTTCTAACAAAATGAAAGTATAATTTTTAGCAATAGGTATCTAGGAAAAGGCCACTACATATGTTATAAGTTCCAAATTTCCACAACCTGGCAAATACTGGTACATGCTAGCAAATTTAGATTTGCAATTACAGAATATGATTCTAATTTTTTCCTTTGCTCTTTATTCTAACACTACACTAAGTTTACTGTGTTATTTCGCTACAGTTGATATTGTGTAGAACAATAAGAAAATCATAGTGAACAATGCATTCAACAAAATTTCACACACATTTCTAGATACCTATATCTAATAAGTTCAAAAGAAAGGACACACTTAGGGAGGTATTTTGGTGGTCAAGTCACTAAAAAGAGATTAGCTGGTTTCCCGGCATAGCCTAGGATATAATAATCTATAATATAAAGGGCAAAAATCTGTTTAAATGTATGTATGTATTTATGTATGTATGTCTCGCAAAATCTTTCGACAGAGGCGACGGATTTTCGCGAGATCAGTGTAATTTTGGAGCTCGACCTTTCGGACAACAAATATCGAAAGATTGGCCCAAAACATTAATTCCTTTACCCTCAACTAGGCACTTTCCTACAGGGAGGGGTAGCAAAAATCGTTCCTTACTAACTTCGCTTACGCGGTCATAGACCAGTCGGTATAGTAGCAGCGCCATTACCTTAAGATAACAAGTTCGAGCCTAGATATCAGATATATTGTTTTTTTTATTATTATTTTAATATTGAAACAGCGTTATTTATTCCATTTTTTATTCGTTTTTAAAATTTATTTTTTCATAACGTTCGCTGTTTTTTTTTGTTTTTGTTTTTCCGATTCTTTTAATGAAGTTTTAACATCGTTCACTTATTCTTTATTTTGCATCACGTTCGCTATTTTTTATATAATATCTAAACAGGGTTCTTACGTTCGCTAATCCTTTATTTTCCATTTTGTTTGATTTACCCCCACCACCCCCACCCCTACACACCAATGGATACCCCCACAAGTTTATATATGAAAGACATATTTTTGTTATCCTAATTGTTATTTATATCAGTTAGGTATCATATATGTGTATATATTTGTATGTACTAAGTCAATAAGTAACTAATTAACCAATCATCAAGAAATATTCTCAACCACTTATTAGGTTTCGAAGCCGGTTTTGAACTCTATCAATGATAAACGGCTGTTGCAATAACACAATTTCATTTCTGATGGTTATTTAAAGAGATGAAGAACACTTGAAACTAGGGTGATTTGTTGTCACTAAAACTCCATGGAAAACCTGATGATGATGTCATAACTGCTAATGAGTAGTTAATAATAAATCTACGTGGCAGCCTGAACATTGGTTGATACCACACAAACTGATTGTGAAGGGTAAAAAGACTAATGAGGGGAGAGTCTCCAGCAGATTTCCACTGCAAGTTTGTTGAGAGTACTGAAACCTTTGGGATTAGTGTGATTCAAAGTCTAGAGAAAAGCAATAGCTGTTGCTAAAAAGAAATCAATGGTAAACGGCTGTTACGTTACCACAAAAAGCGTTGCAGCGGTTATCGAAAACTGTCACTCCAGGGAATACTGCTTGATATTGGTAATAAGCAACCACTTTTGATGGCTTGTATGAAAACTCTTAATAACTAACTAAATAAATAAATAGTAAAAAATATACATTCCTTTCTTTTTCTTTCTTACTTTCCCTCTCTGTCCTGCTCTAAGCAAATCTGTCGACCTATTCCACACACCCCAAAACTCAATCACGAAAGGTATCTAGAAAAAATACTCGATTAAACCCAGACCTCCAACTTCCAACGTAGACTCCCACTACCTTGTCTCCTTCTCCAACATCAGGGGTCTACGTTCTAACCTTCCAGAGGTTCAAACTCTATTACGGGAGACAAAACCAGACCTATTATTCCTAAGCGAAACTGGCATTGGATCAACTATTCCCCCAGATAAGAAATTAAAGGATACTCTAACTTAACTTCTAAATCCGACCCCCAAGGTCGCCATGGGCATGGAGTACGTGCCTACATTAAAGATGGATTTCCTTGTGGTAGGGACATCTCCAGAGAAGATCCTAACTTACCCTTCATGTGCCTCCAGGTTGCATTTGCTCACACTACTGCGTGTATATTTGCACTCTATCGCTCCATTAACAAGGGAGTTACTACCTTTAAAAGCATATCTGAGAAGATTGATCGCGTCCTGTCTGCGTATCCTTCAGCAAACATTCACGTCTGTGGAGACTTCAATGTTCACAATGTGGAATGGTTAATCCACTCAAACAAGACCGATGACGAGGGAAGGTTCTGTCACGATTTCTCTATTGCTTATGACCTCACTGAGATTGTTCACGAACCCACCCGTGTGCTCGACTCTGACGGCTAGTACGCAAGTCTTCTAGACCTTTTCCTCACAATTTGCCCTGAGCTATGTTAATCCTCCGTTCTGTCCCCATTTGAATTTTACGACCACTCTGTCGTTAAGATAAAAATGAAATGTAATAAGCCATCAGACGTACCTCTCCATCGTACAATATACCAATACTCTATGGCTGACTGCAATAGCTTCTGTTCATTTGTATCAGATCTACCTCTGCATTCCATGTTTAAAAAGAATGTGCCCTCTATAGTATCAGACCTGACGGAATGGTTAATTGTAGGTATAGACCGATTCATACCCTCCAAAAAATTCCAGCAAAAACCTAACAGCCAGCCATGGTTTTCCCCAGAATGTGCTGCAGCCATTGCGCACAGACATTACTATTTCCATAGCTACCAACGTAATAGATGCACTGAGACTCTAGTCACTTCCAGGACTGCCAGCAACCACTGTAAACGAGTAATAAAAAATGCAAGAGAGTTATATGCCCAGTCCGTTAAATCCAAAGTAGCTGAGCAATGGCTTGGTTCCCACCAGTTTTGCCAAATAGCAAACAGGATCTTGAACAGAAGCGTGTGTTCTGTCCCAACCATCATCAATGGACCTGAGGCCATCTCGTTAGCATCGGACAAAGCCAAACTATTTGCCAAGAACTTTGCAGCTAATTCTACCTTATGCCACCAAGGCCCCCCCATATTTCCTCCTATAACAGACAACATGCTATGCGACATAAAAATATCTGTGCGTGATGTCGCCAAGCTTATCAAGAACCTTGATTCCAGTAAAGCAACTGGCCCAACGGCATTCCAATTACAGTGTTGAAAAAGCTTCAACCAGAACTTGCTGCAATATTGACAAAACTGGTTAAGCGTTGTCTTAAGGAGAAGTGCTTTCTAACTCCCTGGAAAACCTCATCAGTATGCCTGTATTTCAGATGATAGGTCATCTCCCTTTCAGTACTGACCAATAAATCTCCTGTGCGTCATGAGTAAGTTACTAAAGTATATATTAAATAAGGAAGTAATCGACTACCTCAACAAAAATAACCTCCTTAGTGACATGCAATATGGTTTTTGTTCTGCTAGATCTACATCAGATATGCTAACGATTTTATCTCATAGGATTAATGAATTTCTCGACAAAGGCTTCCTCTCTAGGGCAGTCGCTCTTGCCATATCAAAAGCCTTTGATAGGGTATGGCATAAATGCCTACTTCACAAGATTTCCAGCTACTGTATAGCTGGAAATGTTTTCTCAATTATAAAATCATTTCTCTATGATAGACTCATAAGAGTAGTGGTTGATGGGCAGAAATCAGAAGCTCACAGTATTAATACTAAAGTCCCATAGGGATCCATCCTGGGCCCAACTCTTTTCCTGGTCTACGTCAATGATCTCCCAAAACAGATACTTAGATCATTCGTTGACATTTAGGCTGATGACACGACCATCTATGACAACACATCAAACGCCGTAAATGACGAAGTTCTCTCTGATTCTCTATCCTCAGAGCTTAAGGGCGTGGTACAATGGGGGGAGGTGGCTAGTTACTTTTAATGCATCTAAAACCAAGCTTCTATCTTTACATCATCAACACTCTGATCCCCATCTGACATCAATTGAAATGGATGGCTCTCGTCTTGGAGGAGCTTCATGTTTTGACAAGCTTCTGGGCTTGACTTTTACTCCTGATCTGAAATGGAACACGTGCATCAAATCTGTTGCTAAGATCGCTGGAAAAATGGTGGGATCTTTCTGCCGATCCAGTAGATATCTCATTGCTTATGCAATTCTCTATCCAAGTACATCCAGGGATGGAGTATTGTTACCACATCTAGGCAGAAGTCACTGGAAGCAGCTTATCCTGCCTTGACAAAGTACAAAATAGATTTCGTAACCTCCCACAGCAGAGATGTTGCGAGCCTGTCTTTGTTTTATCGTTATTTCCACGGCAAGTGCTCGTCTGAGCTCCTATCTCTGATCCCCTTTCGCTAATCTCTCTCGAAAAACACAGTCTAGCTGAAACCAATGTCAATAACTTTCCCCACTCTTTGACTGTGCCCAAGTCAAAATGTAGATTCCATGAACAATGCTTCTTTCTTAGAACTGCACGCCTGTGGAACTCTGTTCCGTTTGCCTGTTTCCCAGATGACCACAACTTGGTTGTCTTCAAGTCCAACATAAACAAATTCTTGATGAACCGCCCCCTTAAGTAATCCAATCTACCAAATTTCCATTAATAACGACTACTACGATATTATCCCATTGATTGCTGTACACTCAATAATCCTTATCCTCGAGTAGCCTCAGGGCCTTGATAAGTGGTGACTCCTATGAAAAAAAAATGATTTTAATTACGCTCTACTCCAAAGTCAAGTATGCCCTCGCCTAAAAAAAAAAATGATGGTTTCTACATCGGAGTGCATTACATCAAAGAATCGTGAAGGATTCGGAAGGACAGAAGAGGGAGAGCACTAACCAGACTTCCACTTTTTACTACCCAAACACCAAGGAATACCAATGGCCGTTGCCAACGAGAAATCCAAGGCAAGCGGCTGTTGCGATAACGTGAGGTCACTTGCGTTGGTTATCGAGGGAGGTACTAAAATACTGGAGAGACTTGTTGTCACTTAGATTCGAGGAAACACCATAGATTATGCCCAATGAGTTATCGCTGGTGATGGGTGTATGAGAATTCCTTGTGAATGGATACTAATATTTGATTAGTATTACTCTTGTTGTTGTTGTTGTTGTTGTTGTTGTTGTTGTTGTTATTATTATTATTATTATTATTATTATTATTATTATTTGGGTACCCTAAAAATATGGGATGTCTACCCTTGGATGGGTAGGTTGGGTTTAGATTTGTAACCAGCGATCATTGTGATATGGAGAAGCGATTAGTCTCAAATATCCGTCGCTCGGTTGTGTAAGTAAGAGTCCCACTGATCTCCCTCTCTTCCTCACACACACACACACACACACACACACACACACACACACACACACACACACTCTCTCTCTCTCTCTCTCTCTCTCTCTCTCTCTCTCTCTCTCTCTCTCTCTCTACCCACTTGAGAAAAAGAAAAAAAAACGAGAAGAAAAAAGTTTTCTCCCTCATCAGGATGTGACGACAACAACATTTGGCCAGGAGTCTGCCACTACGAGACATCAGCTAGAGGCAGGAGGACCAAAAATAGTCCGTGCCGAAGTCTCAATCCTCAGGGACCGGCTTTGACTGGCAGGGGGAACTCAGTCAAATTAAAAAAAAAAAAAAGAAAGTATACACAATGGTAAGTTTATTCTCTATATTTCCTTCTCCAAATGATTATGTATTGCTTTGTTCGAGCATGGCACCCGGTGTAATGTCGAGACATGCTTATTGGTATATCTGATTTTGTATAAATATTTTAATTTCGTGAGGTTGAACATTTTAAAATGTTTTTCATTACTTGTCCGAAAGTTATTTCACTGTTCTCGTTGAAGAAATCGAATATATATATATATATATATATATATATATATATATATATATATATATATAGAGAGAGAGAGAGAGAGTGAGAGAGAGAGAGAGAGAGAGAGAGAGAACGTAATTTCTGTAAATTTTGAAACGATTATATATATATATATATATATATATATATATACATGTATGTGTGTGTGTTCGCAACAATTGCGTGCATATATATCAATAATTTTTTTATATATGCTTATGTATAAACTCCTAGATATATCACTAAATGTTTATATCTGTCTATATCTATTTCTACATATATCAACACACACACACACACACACACACACACACACACACACACACTAAAACACACACATATATAATAGTAGATTTATGTAAAACTATCAATATTTATGCATGTGTGTACATATATGTACATATATGTGTATGTATATACACATATATACAGAGAAAGAGGGGGGAGAGATTAATTATGTATTTTGTTATATGCGTGTGTATGTGCTTTCGTGGTATGCATATATGCGTGTGCATGTGCTTTCGTGGTATGCATAAATATAGACAGCCGTGTACACACACACATGCACATGTACACACATGTGTGTGTGTATGTATGTGTGAGTTTTAGTGACAATCATATATTGTTTTTAAGCGTCCATATGTAAATCGGGTTATTTTGCAAGAAGCAATTTTAGCCTGACACTTCTCTACACGGATAAAAGGCGGAAGCACCTGTGCAACTTAACTACCACAAATATATTTCTATAACTTACTACTTAGCTCTATTCACGTACTGAGCACTGTTGGAATGAATACTGGATATTGTTACACAAGATATTACATATCGGCTTCCAATTCAAATAACTCCTTTGCAAGGTTGTGAAACTCTCTTCCTGCTCACTGTTTTCTTTCTACCTACAGACTTGAACTTTTCAAGACTAAGGTTGATAGGCATTTGCAGTCTTTGCGATAATCATATTTCGTTCTTGTTATCTCCTAACATCAAGTGGCGTTATGCCTTGTCCCGAGTGATTTCCATAAAAAATCTCCTGACAACACACACACACACACACACACACACACACACACACACACACACACACACACACAAATTCAGAGAAGGAGGATTGGGTTACGCCGTTGTTATGTTTAGCTCCTATTTAGAGAGCCACTGGTATACACATGCATACGAGTAACTGGGTCTGACATGTCCGTGATTGTGCGCAGATTCGCTGCAGCAACCCCGCGTTTAACGTTTGTCAGTTCTCAACAATGGTAATTTTGCCAATGCTGTGACAGACAAATTCGTGTAAAGATCCGCATGGGTCAACTTGCCCTTTGAATGCAAACTACGTAGCCCCCTCCCCTGCGTAAAAAAAAAGAAAAAAAAAAGGCAACTAACTCACCGGCAACTCATCTTAAATAATAAATTAATAAGAAAGATAGAGAACAGGATAACAAGAAAGGTTTCGTGTAAAAAGAGCGAAGCGGTAAACGGAGGGTATAGTTGCGCTTATGGAATAGAACGCGATTCGGACATAATATTTCAACATATGTAGATGTTTCCATCATCTTTCCACACACACACACACACACACACACACACACACGCACACACACACACACACACACACACACACACACAACCTTTAAAGATATAAGTAGACACCGTTATTATCTATATAAATAAAAAAGATGTATGCATGTATGAAAATATTTAACCGATAAACCCTAAACTACTGGTCACATAACACTGAAAATAAACAGGAAATAGAAATCAGAAACTAAGAATGCTTTATAGCGAGTAAAATCTTTATTCATCATCCTCATCATATGAATCCGATATTCTATTGTTGACATTGGTTTCCCAGATATTTTCCTAGTTAGAATTCTTTCTAGAAAATCATCGGGTACTTACTAGAGGGACCACGTGAAGGTTGCCAACATCCTAAGTGAAAGTGATTTTTGTGGAACAAACTGGGGTGGTAATATCGGAAAGGAGACAAGGAGAAGGTTCAAGTGTACGAATAGTCCCCCTATTCTTTTTAGTTTTTTTCTTTTTTTCAATTTATTCTAAAGATTATTATCGAATGGACATTAATCTAACAGATTATCACCCCTGCCTGCCAAGTCAATATTTAAATATTTGTAGGGATGCCCAGTTTCTAATTCAACGTTATAGTAAATCGATCACCCTTTTAGAACCACTCGACGTTTTTAAACCAAATTTCGCGAATTTAGCGTTTTTTTAAAGCAGTTTGACCGTTTTTTTTTTTTAATTTCGCCAAACTTCATTCAAACTTGAAACAATCACGTTGTCAGTCCGTGTTGTTAACCACTAGACCATGTCGCCCTAAACTATTAGTCATATAACACTTCAATTAACAGAAAATACTAATCAAATACCAAGGATGGTTTATAATAAGTAAAATTTTTTATTTGGATGGATGAATAACGCGTGTAAAATATGTTGGCAATGTTCATTTCAACTTGCCGACATATTTCTTTTACTTTTGTGCATGCGTAAATTCGTTCATAGCTCGTTGAAGTTTAAATCTTTCTTATTTGTCTGTTGGTAGCTTAAACGGTAGGGAACGCGACTCGAGCGTTAAATGTTTTAGTTTCGATTCTAGCTGATAGCACCCAATTCATTTTTTAAAAATATTTTAAAGTCGCTACTATATATTAGGTACAATATAATATTCAATAGAGAATTGTCTCTCTAATAATAAATACGGAATCTGCATGCATTAAAATATGTTTAAGCATATTTTACGACCGGGCAAGGCCGAGCAAGGCCGAGCAAGGCCGGGCAAGGCCAGGTGCCCCCCGCTAGTCATTAATAATGAAGATTGCGGTTAGAGTTCGGATGGAAGCTACTATTATTTTCTCTCGTTAAAGATTTGAACACTCATTTGGTAAATACAGGAAAATGGAATTCCGAGGTTTGCGACGAGTTATTGCCGATGAATTTCACCTTCATATTAACCTATGCTATTGCTGCTCTGAATCTATACAAGAAAAATTGACCCGTTGGACTACCCATTGAACTTGAGTTAAAGTGTTTGAATCAGGAAAAACTGAGCTTGAAAAACCAGTTTAATATATAAAAGATTAAAACGCAAAATACCAAAATAGTGTATTTCTGGCCGCTGTATATATATATATATATATATATATATATATATATATATATATATATATATATATATATATATATATATATGAATTAAAGTCGGTCAATTTAGCTCTATGCATAGATCACCGTATAACGATTAGATCACTGTCTGGCTAACGTAAATGAACATTTAAAAATAAAATGTTTAAATTCAACGTTATTTCATGCGGTTAATGGTAGCCGAATGGATTAGGTCTTCGCTAATCGAGCCAGAAATGTGTCGTGTTGCGGAGTTCAAATCGTTCGACTGGTATTAATCGTGCCACCCTGCACTGAAGATTCTCGAAAGGATGAAACACTAGTGTCTGTAGGTATTTAATTATTATAGTAAAAAAATAATTATATATATATATGAAATAGTATTACCGCTAGTGATAAAAGGCAAGTATTTAGGACGATGCTAATTTATTCTGATCTTTTCTTTATTACATTTGTCTGTTAATAAGTAAAGAGCGAGCAAGCGAGAGAGAGAGAGAGAGAGAGAGAGAGAGGCGCGATAGGGAAAGTGTTATGGATGTGTAAAATAAGATCGAGATGGATAAAAAAACATACAATGAGAAAAGATTAGAAAAATTAAAGTAGAAATTGTTTCAAACATAACCCAATTCTAAAATTGAGGAATATTTTATTATGTATTTTGTGATATATATATCCTTAGGAACCACAAATATGAATGAACTCAACTGTATTACACACACGCACACACACCAACACACACACGCACATATATATTTATATGTATGTATATATATATATATATATATATATATATATATTCTCTCTATCTATAAAAATGACCATTTCTGTGTGTATGTGTATGTGTGTGTGTGTGTAGAATGCCCCCTACCAAACTACTCTGTCAATTTGTTGGTGTACAGACTTAACTTTCAAGTCTGTACACCAACAAATTGACAGAGTAGTTTGGTAGGGACCATTATATAGATTCGAACTTGTGGAATAAATTCGATTTTGGTATTTAGCCGGTAAAATAGCTGCTTAAGAGTGAAAATTGAAATATTAGAACTTGGATGGCATAAGTCTGCTTTAAGTACTCCTCTGCGCATGTATATGTTAAAGTGTATTAATTTATAAAGTTGTGATATCCGTCTGTCTTTAGCTGAGATGGTAGCCAATACCACTTGAACGCTAACTGTTTAGGTTTCGAATTTAACTAATGGCACTCAAGTCCTATTTTTTTTTTTAATTTTTGAAATAATTACTATATATATATTTGAAACAATACATAATTCAATAAAGTATTTGTTCTGTAATAATAAATACGAAATTTGCATGAATTACAATATCATACTGAAGCTTATTTTACGACCGAGCAAAACACGGAAGATTCTGTGAAGCTTAATTACCATAAATATATTCTAATACCTAGCTCTACTAAAGTATTAAGCAGTGTTGAAGTAAATATTGAAAATCGTTACATAAAATATTATATATCCTTATTACATTATATGCATAAATCTCTCTCCATATTTGTTAATTCGCGTTTCTACGTCTTAGCTAACGTTAAAATGTCTGTATTTGTTCATGTCCTTCTTCGTATTTAAACATATGCATACAGTGTATGCGTATAAAAATGAACAAGTGAAGCATGTATTGTTCCCCATTAGCGCACAGTGAACGAGGCATAAATAAATGACTAAGTTCAGCACCCCCCCCATTTAGCTCCAAAAGTCGCCAGAGGCCTTAACATATGTAAATGAGTTACGCACCATGCATAAAAAGAAATGACTAAGTCCATCATGTGGACCCTTCCTATTCCAAGGCTTTAAAATATTTAAATTTGAGTTCAACAACATTTTGAACAAATATGGTAAAATAGTCCCAAAATGGAGTGTTTTTATTAGGCTTAAAGAGCCCCTGGGGCACACCTACAAATTATTACGAAGTATAGACAAACAAAATTATATAGAAATCAGGTAGTTACAACTTTTCAGAAAGTTTTATAAAAATCTAAGACATCAATTTTTTTTAATAAGCTCAAAAGTGTCAAATTTAGCCATTTTAACCCAAAAGTCACCCCTAGGGGGGCAACCGGAGTTTTCCCGGAAAATCCATTCTGTTACATTTTTACTCAGGCCATGTTTAATGTTTGTGCAATATTTAAACAAAAAATCCAAGGCGTAGTTATTGAGAAAAGTGCGGACAGACGAACAGACGAACGAACAAGGGTGAATTCACAGGTCCACCCTCCTTTTGTCAGGGGACCAATAAAAGCATTTATAAGTAAATTAGTGCACATATGCATGTGTGCGCGCGTGTGTGTTTGTGTGTGTGAAAACGAGTGTTTGAATAAAAACGAAACGTTGGTTTTTCTTAATTCATTTTCCACTATGTTAGATAATTAATTCTATTACTATCATATATATATATATATATATATATATATATATATATATATATATATATATATATATATATATATATATATATATATATATATATTGTTATTATATATATTGTTATTGTATATATATTGTTATATATATGTACATATATATACATATATATGTATATATATATATATATATATATATATTGTTATTATATATATTGTTATTGTATATATATTGTTATATATATGTACATATATATATATACATATATATATATATATATATATATATATATATATATAATTGTAGTTAAAAAAAGTAAAGCCTTTTTATTTTGTAACTCCAAAAATTGAACATTTACAAAGTCGGGAGTGGTACTATAAAGACTAGCAACTATTTACGCTTCAGATTTTTTTTTTTTACATTGTAACCGCCGTTCTGAATGCCCTTTGCCCAGGATTTCAATGAGGCATCTTTGCTTCTAACGCATGTCCATGACCGAGGTGGCTTCTTAAGAGTCCCACACCGTCAATATCTGCAACAGAGAGATGGAACATTCTGGTCATGAATGTATGAGTTCAATCATTAGACCAATACTCTTTCCTATCCCTTCTGGTGCATTCGAGTGGAGAAAAATGCAAGTTTTACTTTTGGAACATCCCTCATCTATGTGTGTGTGTGTGTGTGTGTGTGTGTGTGTGCGTGTGTGTGTGTGTGCGTGTCTGTTTGTGTGTATGTTTGTTTGTGTGTGTGTGTGTCTGTGTGCGTGTCTGTGTGTGTGTCTGTGTGTGTGTCTGTCTGTGTGTGCGTGTGTGTGTGCGTGTCTGTTTGTGTGTATGTTTGTTTGTGTGTGTGTTTGTGTGTGTGTGTGTGCGTGTGTGTGTGTTTGTGCGTGTGTGTTTGTGCTTGTGTGTGTGTGCGTGTGTGCGTGTGTGCGTGTGTGTGTGCTTGCGTTTGTGTGTGTGTATGTTTGTTTGTATTTGTGTGTGTGTTTTGTGTGTGTATGTGTTTGTGTGTGTGTGTGTGTGTGTGTGTGTTTCGTTCTTTTTTTTTTTTTTAAATTTTCTGGTCATATTTTTTTCTGGTGATGAGGCATGTACCAGCTATTTCATACAATTCAACCGAAGGATTCTAACCGTCCTTTTATGTGCAATTGCTTTAATCTCTCTTGCACTTGGTTCACCGTGTATATTTGTCAGGTTGTTTTTTTTTTAATTCTTTTCATGAGTCTAGTTGTTCGTATAATTATTGGAATGATAGATATTTTCTTAAGATTCCATTTTTTAAATGTCGTACGTAAGACCTTGGTTTTAGTTATCTTTTCCCTTTCAGCTCCGTTTCACCCAGCATCATTTGGGGACACTAACTTATACTAAGGTTGCTTCTTTCTTTTTCTTCTATATTACCATATCATGTTTAATAGCTGCGTTTTCAAGGTACATAGCTGTAGGAATTGCATAGTCATAGTGGACTTATTTCCAACTGTTTTTTCTGGTAAACATGTTCCCAAGACATGCTGCTGCATTTGATATTCAACTTTTTACAGATCGTCTAGTGAGATATTTACTCCATTATGTCGCATCGTATAGTAGCATAACCTTACAGCTGGATGTCATGTGGCTCACATTTTTTTATAACTGTGTGGCAGAACCTGCACTTGTCGGCATTATTTTTAAAAGCATTGGTCAACAAACCTTTATCTTTGGTAGCCATTATAATCCTCTCCTGGTCGCAGTGGAGCAATCCTGTATAAAACAGTCAAGAGACCCTTCTCTATCTATATAATCCAGAGTAAATCCACCAAAACAATACCAGGCATGCTGTTGCTTGGCCCATTCTTCCAGATTTTTTTTTCAATGGAAGTTATTGATGTATTTTTAGCGACTTTTTTTGCCTATTTCCGTAATATATTGTTTTCTTTTGTTCTTTTTCATTGATAAGACAGTTTTGTCCAAAACGTTTGGCCAGTTTCGTGATGGAAGTTATTCTGCTCTTGTTTCCTGATGTTAATGCACCATTTTGAGGTTTGGATTTTGGGAACTCATTAGATATTGTCAAGTTTTCACGATAGTGGCACGAGGATGATGGCCAATCTCTGAAAGATTCATACCTCCTACTCCTCTGGGAAAATATAGCTTAGGTAGATACTGGTTTCTATATGTTACTAGCCTGGGTGCCCGGCGTTGCCCAGGTGTTTGGAGGATTGTGTTGAGCAAAAAAGAAAAAAAATGTGGTAGTAGGCAGGCGGGCTCGAACCCGTGCCGCGAAGGCGAAAAAGAAAGTGAAAGAAAATCTGACGTCTTAGCCGATGTTTCTCTGACGCGACTGGAACTCAAACATTGAAATTAATCGAAGTCAATCCAACCGTGACGATGACAGCGAAAAAATCGACCTCTCCTTGTATAAAACTGTCCAGTTGAGGATGAAGGGATTAATATTTTTGGCCAATTTTTCGATATTTGTCGTCCAAGACGTCGAGCTTCAAAATGATACTGATCTCGTGAAAATTCGTCGCCTCTGTCAAAATTTTTAGGCATATATACATACATACATACATACATACATATATACATACATACATACATACATTTAAACAGACGGGTGAGATTTATATTATAGATTATGTAGCGCTAATATTTTCTGCGTTTTAGTATCTATTTTTTTTCAATTTTCTTATCGGTTTGTTCAACCTGGGGATGGGGCATCCTATCAAATGCCAAACATCCACCCGCTATTTTATATATTCCAACCGAGAGATTGTTTTAACAATCTGACCGTTCCTTTAAATGCAATTGTTTCAATCTCAATTGCATTTCGTTCACCAAGTTTATGTCACGTTGTGACGTCAACACTGCCAAAGCTGTCATCACATACATTGCTAGCCTGTTAATTGCAGTTGTGTATGTGTGTATCTGTGTGTGATTTGTATGTCTAAAGAAGAAATCCTAGTTACGTAATATGTTTATGTGTGTGTGTCTGAGAATATGAGCAAACACGTGGCCGTTAGTATATGTGCACACGTGCATCCACCCTATACACACATTACATGTATTGAGTGGGTTTCTAACAGTATTTTGTATAATCTTTTAATTTTAAATCATTTTTCTAAACTTTACTTATTTACCAGTCAGCTGCCACCATTTGTCTTTTTCACATATACTGATAAACATTGCATGCTTTTCGAACCGATTAAATGTTTTAAAATTAGTAAAACCACTAAACACTTTTCCAGATAGGTAGAAGAGTAACTGATCTTGCCTTTGATAACATTTATTTGTTATATTTAAAAAAAGTTTGACCACTTTTTCGTACGTCTGTAGATTGTAATACAAACTCTAGAATTCTATTAGTTTCATTGTGTTTATTTATGAAAATCCAAAGACTTGATAGGAAATTATAACATAAATATTTATTTACATATGCGCTATATTTAATTTAATTTGGGTTTAACAAATGAGTAAAAAAAGGTGTTGGAAATCCTTTGTGAAAACTTCGATGCTTATGATTTTAGTGAAATTTTAATTAAACATTATTAGGTATTAAACACTAATTAT